>NW_008236769.1:7002374-7010750 GCF_000691975.1 Corvus brachyrhynchos | reverse complement strand
GGCAGCGGGGGCGCCTCGGGTAGCGCAGCGCGGAGCGCGGCCCCGCCTGCCCTCAGGTGTCCGCTCCTGACTGCGAGCTGGGTGTGGGAGACGCGAGGGGCTTGTAGCCGCGCACTGCCTGATGCGGATGAAGCGCTCGAACGCTCCAGGCCCAAGCTCTAGTAGGAGGAGGAGGAATCTAGGAAATGAAAAATAAAGCTGCTTGTAAGCTCCAGCGGAGCTGTCGGTACGCTCGGCTGGTGGCGGTGCGTGTGGAGGAGCGGGCACGTGTGACACTGCTGGAGGCCACCAGGAACTCCTGGTGATAAACTTCGGAGTGTGAGACATCAAAATCACCTCTGACACCTTGTTTGACAGTGTGTATAAATACTGTGTTACATGGTTACTGTCGTGCACAAAAAGAGGCTTACTCATCTACTCCCTCTGATGTCTCACTTTCTCTAAAACGGTGATGATGAGGGGAAAAAGAGAAGGGACTTTCCCGCACAGTGATAGTTGTAGTTTACCTGCTGAAAGTGTGCAGTGTAAGTCAAGCTAGCTCCCGAAACTGGAGTTGAAAATTTGTGAATTATTTGCAGCTGAGAACAAGAAAATTATTTATGCCTGAAATAGTTCTGCAAATTCTAAAATTTGTAAAGAAGGGTACAAATAAATTATTAATTGGAAATAACAACCTGAAATTCTATATGTGGATTGATAAAAATGCTTTAATAACACCAGAAGTTTTTAATTAGTTAAACAATGCTTACAAAATCTAGTCAGCTGTTTCCTAAAAAGGTATACAGACACAGTTTTGTGCTGATTGTTACTGCTTTATCTTTTTATCAAGGGGTACCTTGCTTAGTCCTTTTCAGTAAATCTTCAGAGCTTTTTAGAATATTTGTAGTACAAAGTGTATTATGATTAGTATAATAATCTCCCAAGATAAAATAATTAAAAAGATAAAGCATCATGCTTTACCTAACGATAATCATATTCCATTTAATGGCTGGCTTTAGTGCTATAATTATGTTCTTATTTACAGAAGAGTCTACGGCTGTAGAGAAAACAATGAGGCCTCATACCAGACTGAATATTCATTCTGCATTCTGGATTTTGGCATCAATAACTGTGACATACTACTTTGATTTTTTAAAAAATATTAAAGAAACTATGCAAGCAGATAGGTAAGGTATCTTTTCTTACAAGAGGGTTGTGTTTTAGTCTTACAATAATACTCAGTTTGTTACATCTGGTCACTGTATTTTAAATTGTGCATAGACAAGATCCACAATAGGAATAGAGAAGCCTGGGACTGTTCAGCCAGAATAAGAGAAGGCTCAGAGGCATCTTTTCAATGCATGTAAATACCTGAAGGGAGGGTGCAAAGAAGACAGAGCCAGGCTCTTTCCAGTGGTGCCCAGGACAGGACCAGAGGCAGTGGGCACAAACTGAAAGGAGGTTCCCTCTGAAGATCAGGAAACACTTTTTTACTGTGAGGGTGACTGAGCACTGAACAGGTTGCCCAGGTAGGTTGTGGAGTCTCCATCCTTGCAGATACTCAAAAGCCATCTGGACATGATTTTGGGCAACTGGCGGTAGCTGAGCTTGCTTGAGCAGGGAGGCTGGACCAGATGACCACCTAAGCTGATATTATTGAACTAATTTTAAAGTAAATACAATGCTTAATATTTGCTATAATTGTTTTTTCTCTATAAACTCTACTGAGCCATCTTTGTACATGCAAAGTTTGCTCTGATACCAGACATTTTAATACTGTACCTTCAAGTTTTCATTTAAGGCCAAGAAATAGCAGCCACTTTTGTTGGAAGTGTTGGGGTTTTGATTTTATTTTAATAAAAAACCCCTGAAATTAATATTTAAATGTCAAACAAAAGTTCATTTCTCTAGAAGTTGTTAGGATGACTTTGAATAGGTTAGCAAAAGATTAATGAAATAATTTCTCAGAAGTAATTTTTATTTCTAGCCTTTCTTTTCTGTTAAATTATTTTCAGTGGGATTGATGTTTGTTAAATATTTTTAGATAGCTTCAGCTGGAGGTGCTTTTAAAACTCTCATTGCTGTTGTCATTGTTATATCAGTATGTGGAAGCTGCACAGGGCCTTGCTCTGTGCTGTGAGGTTCTCTGAAGCTGCTCTCCCAGGCTGGTTACACCCTTCACACAGCTGACTGTGAAAGCAAAACTGGTGATTCCAGGATGTAATCAAAATTTGGGGTCAGGACCCTGTCTTCCTGCGCTGTTTGTCTAGGTAGGCCATGACAACAGTTCTCTTAGTGCAGAACTCTCAAGTAGCAGTACCAAGGTTCCAAAGTAGCACATTATGTTCGCTGTACCATTCCAGAGCAAATGTTACCTGAGTAGGAAGATCCTTGATTACCCTTTGTAATTTAGTAATCAAGTTATGGTAATGAGAATTCACTTTTCAAAATTTTTATTTGTTATACACATTCAGATAAGATTTTATTAAAGTGCATCTTCCTCCCAAGTTGCCTTTCCTGAACTATTCTTGAAGTATGTCCTCAAAGAGGCTCAAAAGTGTCTTCCCAAATAATCACATACCCTGTGTTTTTATGATTCTCAGTTTAAAATTCTGGATTTCTCCGTGGTTTTCTTCAGCAGCTATAAAGAAAAATCTTCATGCTTCTTGTCTGTTAAATTTGAGAGTTCACAAACAGAAACCATATTAAAGCTTTTGGCAATATTTCTGTTGCACAAAGATCACCAGTCTAATTTATAGTGTAAAGCACAGTTGCAGTGGAGCCTATTTTATATTAGACAGCTTTGAAGTGCAAGAAGTGTTCTGTAAAATTAAATTTTGTAAAACCTACAGGAACTCTAGGCCACAATCTGTGTATCTAACAGATACTGTCTGTTCTGTTTGTAGACTGGAGTGAAGATTACTGTGCAAACTGCAATGTGACTGTGCCAAACAAGGTTTAATGTGCTTTTCTTCCCACAGTTGGTGGCTTGCCTGTGGCTCTTGTTTACTGGCTGCATGTTTATCTGTTGCCTTTTACTGCATACTGTATCTTGAGTGGTACTGTGGAATTCAGGACTATGATGAACAGTACCCTGCACTGATTCCTATCACAACAGCTACCTTTATAGCAGCAGCAATTTGGTGAGTTCAAACACCATGTACAAACTTTGCTAAACCTGTGCAAAACTTGTGTGTTAATGGGCTCATTTAATAAGTATAATTTCTGTAATTCTACTATGTGTATTGGTGACGATACCAGTTCTGTGTAGCATAATTTCTTGCACTTTCAACTTTCATCCACAAAGCAAGAGTTGCAGCAGTTGAAACTGTATATTGTGTACTTAGAGATGTACTGGATCTTTTTTGTCTTGAAAATTTAGGGGAAAACTGAAGTAGTTATCTTTGTTAGTGTAAATTTTTCAACTCTGACAACTACTTGTGCAGTTTACAAATTAAGACAAAGGTGCATTCTCCATCTGAGAAAAAATTCAGCTTGATCAGTTTCTGTCAGAGTTCTTAATTATCAAACAATCTGTAAGTAGCAAGCATACACGAAATGTTAAACTTCTGACTATTGCTATATAAGCTTTAAGGTTTTATATTTTGTCTGAGAATGGTACTTTTAATAAGAGACTTATGAGGTTATATGCATCCGAACTGAGCAAATCTGCATGTGAATGAAGAAAATTACAGGCATTGTGCCAGTATTTTTATTTATTGTGCAAGTATTTATTTACTCTCCCTTTGAAAGTTGATTTCCTCTTGTTTTGCTGTTGTATCAGAGTATCAGTCAGCATTTGTTGCGATGGTGAAAAAAAAGGAAGATTGAAGAAAATAAAGGTTCCCTATGGTTTATAATTAGTCAAATCTGTAATTCTTGTAATTCAGTTGTAAAGTAAGTTGGTTTTCCCCCTGTCTCTTCAGTTAACTGAAATCTGTCTGGATGGAAGTTTATATCAAGGCTTCTCTCAGCTGCCATGTATGCCCATGGAAAAATCAAAGAGTAGGTCATTTTCAGGGGCTTCAGATACAGATTTTCTGAAAGTAAAAGGTATCTTTACCCTTTACCCTTGATGGGTTTTGTTTTCAGAAACAAACAAGTATTCTTCCAGATTAAGTAATTTAAATCTTCTTTCCTCTTGTGACATGTTTTCTTTGTATTCCTGATGCTTCCGTAATATGACAACTGAACTTACCAAATAATTTCTGCTTTTATTCCCAGTTTCAATGTTGCCTTGTGGCCTGTCTGGTCATTTTTGACACCTGTGTTGCTCTTCATTCAGTTCATGGGTGTTGTGATGCTTGTATCACTCCTGGGATAAGCCCTACAGGTAAATAATTGAATTTCCTAAGCACATAAAAGTATTTATCTCGTGGGAACTGATTTGTTAGACATTTAAGGATTGGATGACCATTCAGGGATTCCTTCTCTATGTTTTGTGTACATTCTTAGCATTTTCACATTTTGTGGCATATAGAGTAACCAGACAACATGCAATTATCCAAAGGGGAAGAGTATCCTTTTCACTTCTCTAAGATTCCATTCAAGACGCTGAAAAGAAACATTAGTGAGAGTGTATGGTCTGGGTTTGGTATAGGCCAAAAACCTGCAGCTTTTACTGGGAGAACTTCTTAGCAAAGCTGCTTGACCTGATAGTAAACGGGAGAAGATACCAACATTTGTGTGCAAGTGCCTTCTTTATTTTTTAAAATTCAAAATCTTTGTCATATCTTTGTCTTTAAATATGCTGTATTCATTTTCTGTGATGAACAGTCCAGATCAACCTGCTATCTGGAAAATTGCCAGATATGAGAAGTTCTTTGTTCTTTCTAAAAAGAACTTTTCAAAGGCAAACCCATCTGTTTTGTTGACTTGAAAAACACATTCTCAATAACTGCCACATTGAAAGTGGGTTCCCACATCTTTTGTTAGGCTATACTTACCAAATGAATCCTGTGAAATGTGAAAAGCTAAGGAAGACATCAAAGACAAGTCAGTAAATGGGGTAAAGGATGTCCCCTGTATCACAGGGGTCTCATACCAGCCAAGGAAGCTACTCCTTCAGCAGGTCTTGTTTGTTGTACTTCTCAAGGGAATGTGGAGGAAGCCTGTTTGGCTTTGCTTGCCATCACAAATCCTTTCTGGTGAGCAGATCCCTCAGCATTTTTAGGAGTGCAGCAAGAAGACTGTGCTGGATTTAGAGCGTAGCCTCTTGTACTGACAAAGTTGTAAGCAAAAAGTGTTTAATGCCGGGATGGTGAAACTCAGATTTTTTTTTTTCCTAGATATCAAGAAGCCTGATTTTTAAGGAAGTTATTAACTTCTATTCTGACAAAACTCACAGACTTCTGAAAAATACAGTACTTAATTCAGAACCTCTTTACTGTGGGAACTTGAGTCACACTTGCTGATACAAACTTATTCTTGTTTGTTTGTTCTATCATTGGCTGTGTTCTATCTGAGCGCTGGAAGTATGTGGGAAAATTCTGTATTAGGTCAAATAATTACTTGCCTAAAAATTAGGGCCAAGTTATTACTTGGTGTAATAATGTTATTACTTGGTTGCAAAATCATTAATTTATTTAGTACAAGATACAGCTTGTGCAGTATTTAGAACCTTCAAAGATTTTTGTTAAATTGGGTTGGTTTTTTTTCTTTTCTTTTCTTTCAGCTTCATGTGAAGGACTCAAGTAACTGTAATCCTGCAAAGTGTATGTCACTTTTGTTACATTCCAGTACTTCTGTTGTTTCTAATACTGCCTGTTTGCTCTAACTGATACAATAATTCTTAATCTACTTGATTTATAGATTAATGGACATAACCATAGGAAAAAGCAACTGATTACTGAATAATTGAAAGATAAATAGGTTTTACATCTCCTAGTAACATGAGGCCTTTCATTTTGTAAAGCTTTGTAAAGCTTCTATTTATATTTGAATATTAAGCACATGGGTAGTAAGTAATAGCAACATAAAATAGTTAGTGTTGGAAGGGACCTTTAAATATTATCTCTGGGGCCCTCAGAGGTCACGTAGTCCAGCTTCCTGCTCAAATCATGTTGTTTGATTTGGAAGTAATTGATACTTAGATCAAGTGTTGTGTGGTTTTAATACTATATTCTTTCCATTTGAATTGACAGGTAAAATACTGTTATCTGGAACCTGTGTTTGTACTTGTAAACTTACTTATAGGAGACATTTCTTGATCTGTTAAATTTCTGATGTTATATATGTTACCTTGTAGGAAATACTTTATTACCTAATGTCTTGAATTCAGATCTGCTAGTGTTTAAAAATAAAGTATGGATAGGGGTAAGGGAAAGCTGGTTGACATTTGGCAGTGCCATCAATGAAACAAATAAATTCTACTTGTGCTCATACAGTTTGTCCACAGCCAAAAATGGATGATCAAGCTGTGAATAACCAGCAATACAATGAACAATATTAACACTACACAAAAGATTTGGAGCACACATTAAATTATTTTGATGTATGCACTGTTTTTCAGTATTCAGGTTGTTTTTTCTTCTGTAAATTAACTTTTCATTCTTAGCAGTGCCTGTAAATGAAGTTACCATTTTTCTTCCTCAGCAATGAAGAGGCTGATATTAACTTAAAAGCTACTAGTTATACTCAGTTGGGAAAATAAAATAGCATTCTATTTTTATTAGGTGTCTGTTCATGTTGGCTGAGATACTTAACTGTCTGAAGACCTGGGCACCATCTAGTTGCTAGACCACTTTATGTAGATCCTTGTGTAAATACTTTCCCACCCACACCTTATGGAAAATAGGAGAATGTAGAAATTGGGTATTGAAACTTGTTAAAATCTACCCCTTGTGACTGTTGCTTAAAGTCTGGACTGTCAAAGGATACTGTGTTCTTCATTCTGACTTCCAAATTCACACCATTACTGAACACCTGAAATGTTTAGTAATGAAAAAGATACACATTGTCTTTGGCTGTTCCGTTAAGCAAAAAGGTTGCATCCTAATAAGTGTGTAATACAAAGGATCAGACAAACCAAAACAAAGTGCATTCAGCACTACTTTAAGTAGTTTGTAGAGTAAGTTAACAGCTTGATTTTTTAAAATGTAATATTTAAGTTTGCCAAAACCAGTTGTGCTTCGCATCTTCAAAGTGCAAGTTGCTTATCTTCAGGTCTTCATCTTTCAAAAAGTTTTAACAATTTTTTGTCTGCATATGCAGGTACATTTGAATAACTTTATTATAATATTTAAAATGCAGTATTGCTCAGGGATGGTTATTATAGCTGTATTTTTATTTGTCAGCTTGGTGTTTTAAGTTGCTTTGTGATCTTGAATTAAAATTACTCTTTCCTACATGATTTTTCAAATTTGTTCTTCTGAACATCTTAATAAACTTTGTACAAAAGTGATCAATTGTTGTTCAGTATTTAATTGTTTAACTGTCTAATTACACTTTCTTGGAGACTTCAGCTCATCCTATTGCTTTTTCTGTAAAATAGATGTTCATGTAAATTTTAAATACTGTACTTGACTCGAAATATCTTTGTCTTTCATGCCCCCTCAGTGGGTTTATTGGAAGTGTTCCACTCTGTTTATCTTTGGAGAGCTGCTTGCCCTCTGAGTACTTTGATGTCTTTCTGAGAATCCCAGGTAGATATGCTCGTTGTACAAAGTCCTGCAAAGTGTTTCAGTAACAGTTCTGAGTATCCAACACAATACTCATTCACTACATGCTCAAAAGGAAAGTATAAGACCTACTTGGCCAGAACAAGGACCAGTCTGTCTTGGTATTTGGCCTCCAACCTATGCTCGGCACCCAAATACCTAAAATTAAGAGAATTTAGTTTAAGTAGAAAAGGGTCGATACTGAAAGTGTGTATAAATATTGGGAAAATGAATATATAAGAAGTGGACTACATTCTGCAGAAGTTTTTGCTACTTTGAGCTCAGTAGTTGCTTCTCCAGCTAGCGATTGCTATAATACTGTGATGTCAGGAAGGGATTTCCTAAAAAAAAAAAAAAAGGTAAATTGCCTCTTTTGAAAGGTCTAGAAAATTCCTGAAAACCGAGGTTCTGTACTACCAGTGAAAGTACCGATTGCCCAAAAGAAGATGGCCTGTGGGGCCCAGAGCGTGAAACACGTGGGTGGTTTCAACACACGCTGTCTTTCCCATCTCCCTGTCAGGAATGGGTTACACCGCACAGGTCTCTCAACACAGACATAACCCCATGTCCCTCACCAGAGCCAGCCGGACAGGGCTCACCTGCCCCTCCGCAAGGAACATGACTGCCTGGCTCCGGACTAACCTTCGTCCGAGTGACTTCTCCTTACCCTGGTCTGGACCCCAGCTGCTGTCAGCCTCAGGCAAGACTGTCCCGCAAAAGCCTCAGCAGCCTTTCCCCT
>NW_008236769.1:6994044-7002210 GCF_000691975.1 Corvus brachyrhynchos | reverse complement strand
AGCAAGCCGCCGGGTGCCCCGCGGTGGGCGGCAGCTACCCGCAGAAAAACGCCGAGATCCTCAGCAGCCAGTACGGCATCAACCTCTTCCTGGCCGGGCTGCTGCTCACCTTCGCCTGGGCTGTGCATGCCGTGGGCATCAGCAAGAGCCACCTGCTCTCCTACCTCATCACGCTGATGCTCATCCAGCTGCTGTGGATGCTGTGGTACCTCTGCAGGAGCTGCACGCAGAGGAGGCTGATCCGGGACAAGGACACACACGCCGGAGCCCGCTGGCTGAAGTGTAAGTACGGGCCGATGGCACAAAGGATGGTACTGCACAAGAGACACCTGTGCCATCACCTGTGTCTGCTACCTCTTTGTTACCCTCTCCATCCCTACCGGGAGGCATCACAGACTCAATGCACATGCAGTGCACTCTAAAGTAAATATATGCATAAGCTGAACATACGAGGAGATTGCATGGGGAAGCTGTTTGTTAAACATCCTCACTTTCCAACCTACCATTTATAGTGCTGAAAGCTCTGGAGCCTTTTTTCCTTACCAGACTGGTTTGGTGAAACTTGAAAAATGAAATACAGCCAGTGGAAGAGGCAATTATCACCTTTTCCAGATGGTATAATGCAACTTACTTTATGGTAGTTCCAGTCAGAAAGGTCCTCAAGTGCTCTCTATACCAATGTATATCAGAGATTCCTGTTTATATGTGTACAGTGATGCTTTAGAAACTATTACTGCAGGCCTGGGCCCTAGGGTATATCACCATGTCCCGCAGCCATAGGGAGGAGGAGGAGAGAAGATCCAGCAGGCAGGAATTGTGCAGCAAGATTGATTTATTTAATTATTTTACAAACTCTTTTATAGACTTTTTTCTTCATAGTCTAATTGGACAAAGGACCAGCCACCCCTTGGGGCGATTGGCTAAAATCCTAAAACATCCATTGTCAAAATATTTTTCTACTATACCATAAACAAGACTTTTCAAGGTTGCAGGTGGCTTGGGTGTTTACATAGCTCTGCTACCTCTTCTGTGAGAGAGAAAAGTCTCTCACAGACTTAGAAAATAGCAAGAAAATCCTTGCTAGCAGCATTTTTTTATCTACAAGAAACATCTAGACTTAGACAGAAGAGAATAAAATCCCTGACCAGATCAGTTTGTAGATTAGAACATAAAGCAGTTAAGCAAGGAATCTAAAATGACCGTTCACTTGCAAAAAAAGTATGCAAGTCTGCCAGGGTAGTGCTGGGATGTGCTGGCCCTTGTCTGCAGAGTCAGGTGCATACCAGAGTGGGGATCTAAAGGTATATTGAGAGAAGGTGTTTGGGGAGCACATCACAGAGTCGTAGTGACAGGAATGCTGTGTTTCTGGGTACCAAGAAAAAGAAACAGCATACATCAGTGCTTGTGGAATAATAGGCAACCCCAGTTTTACCAGCCTCTTCCTCTTTCAGTCTCAGCACTGTAAATGATAGATCAGAAAGTATTTAAGTGGAATGTTATAAGAAAACTTTTCCATAAAATGTTGACTTCTTAACAATGTTTCATTCCTAACAATGACACAACAGTTAGTTTTCACAACAGCTAATGAAGTATCTAAATGAAAATTCCAAGAACACCTGACACCTGATTATTTTGAAAAGTAAGGTTGTGCTGTGGAAGTGTAGTTTGTTCTCAATTTTGGTGCTTGTGTATTGTTTATTTTCTTTGCAACTGTTGACATTTGTGTATGAACTGCTGACAGAAAACCTGGGTTTTTTTAATGTCTAATGTACAGCCATGGTCTGTAGTCTCTTTCCTGAAATGAATGGAGTTCACATACCAAGTGTTGAATTGTTCCTCTTGATTATTTAATAATTTCTAAGTCAATATTCATCTCTCAGGCATTTTTCATTTATTAGCTTATGTGGCTTACAACCTCCTGAAATTCGTGCAAGGCTTAATTTGATCCTACCTTGGACCAAGCTATGCTTTTGTTACACAGAGGGTAGCTTTCCCCTCCTAAATATGGAATAAATACTGCCTAGCATGGGTAAGTATAGCAGGATCCCCTGCCCTCTTTCTTTTGGCGCCGCATTCACAGCATTTCATTTGTCCTACAGAATATAAGGAGTCACAGAAACTTAGAAATAAGATCCTGGATTGAACTGCTGGTTACCTTATCCATTTCTTTTACCAGCACAGGATGGTTCTTTGTACTGGCTTCTCAAGTGGTGCGGCTTCCATGGCTTCTCTTGGATGTCTAGGCTGCAATTCAACAAATTTGCCCTTAGGGAATGACCTACACTTTCCTATTCTTGGGAGTTTCTTGTAGTTACAACAAGTCTGTACAACTCCTTTATCCTCTACTGGTAAAAGAAAACTTATTTGAGCTAAGGAAAAACCCAGGTGGCAATTCCTCTGCCAAGATACCCCTTGCCCTCCTCTTTATCAGTGCTTTTGTCATAGAAATCTTTTATCTCAAAGATTAAAAGTCCAAAAAGAAAGGGGAGGGTGGAGTGGGACAGACATATTTTTTTGAGTTTTTCCACAGAAAGCTTTCTGCAATTTTTTGCTAGCGCTCTCAGCTACTTTTGAAGAACATCTCCTTGCTGTAATTGTGAGAGCAAATGTCCTTGTATTAAACAGTATAAAATGAGTGTATTTTCATGAATCCTTTCAAACTGTGAATATAATTTTAGTAAAAGTGGTGGCAATTGCCTACTTAGACCGTTTTGCTCTGACAAATGTTGAAATGGAATGATTTAACAAAAACCTCCTGTAACTGACTCCTTGTACATGTTTAGCAATGCTAGAAGGACAGATGATCAGTTTGTAATAATTGCTCACAGGAAGGTTTCCTCAAGCTTTTCTGCACCAAGGTGTCAATTGTGTGAACCCTTGAGCTCGGTTCTTCCCGCCTGCATGGTTGACCAAGAACCACTCCTAGTCTGAATGTGGGAAAAGTTTGTGGGAGACCTCTGTCTTTAATACAACACAGTTATCCTGACCCAAATAACCACAGGGAACCTCAGGAAGTCTTCCCTTGACTTACCCAAAAGTTATTCCCCTAAGTATGGTCTCCTGCTAGGAAAAGCTCTCTGATCATTTTTTGGGAAAGTTCAGTGAAGTGAGCCAGAGAACTCAAAACAAAAATCAGTTGGCCTCACAAACAGCTTTATTTTATCACATTCTTTATCAGCACAGCTTCTGTTTAAAATATTGACAACGAGTCAACTTAAAAAGCTCTTGACAGACTTCAACTTGTATCTTTTTACTGCCCGCATTGGATTGCCAATTATTTGAACAATATTTTAAGGTGAGAGTAGTATTTGTGCAACTGTGTCATTATGGTTTTTGTTCTTCTTGATGGTTAGTAGGAAGAAATGAGCCAGCACTTAGCAATATTGAAAATCCTATTATTAATCCCTTAAGATATGCAGGTTTCAACAAATGTTCAAAAAGGAAAAATGATGAAACAGCACTCAGTCGCAATCATTTCACATTTCTTAAAATTTCAAATGGAAATAGCTAAGCAGTGGAATTATCTTCCTTGAAATTACTGGTGTCTGTTTAGTACTAGCACATACTACTGAAGTTTCCATCACAAAATGTTAACAAAAAAACTATTAACATACCATGTGCATGGTCATTATGGTTGTGCTTTGGCTTTTGACTAAGCAAATTAGCACAATCATTCTCTTTTGAAGCCCATAAATAAGCATGTTGGAGACCTTGTATACACTTGTATTACCACCTGAGTAATTGTCAGAAGCATGTAGTGACCATTTGAATAAATGAAACAATCTAACATCAAAAGAGTCATATAAAGTCTTCTAGTCCCTGGAAGACAGTGATTTATATCTTTTTACTTCAGAAGATAGCTTTTGCCTTCTTATTGAAACAATCATAACACAGATGTATTTCAGACAAACAGGCGGTTTCCTGCATAGTTTCTAAATAAACCATAAATCACATAATCAATTATAGAATAATTCAGTTAGGAGGGGACTTCTGAAGGTCATCTAGTCTAACATCTTGCTCAGAGCATGTCTAGTTACCTCAGACAGAGTTATTTCAGAATTAGCAATTCTAATTTATTTCAGAATTATTTAAATTCTTTAGACAAGGAAGGAAACATATAATTTGATCTCAAGAGTAGCCTATGGCTTCACATTTTGTGGTAACATTTACTTTCATACATAATGAAAATGGCACATCTATTTAAATGTGGGCTCTAGTCCCATTACATGTGTTAGAATACAAATTAGCTGACCTAAGAAATGTAAGTTAACATACTGTATGGGATTATGCACATGCATGAAGTGCAGATCTGAGGCTTTAGATTTCGCAATATTAAAGCAAAAGTTTTTAGCTCTTGGTAGAAATTACACTCAACTGGTAATTTGACACTGTTTTTGTTATAGAGAGATTGTAAAACAGAAACATAAAATCCTACTGGAATTCATACCCTTATGATTGAAAAGGTTTCTGAAGTCTATTTTTGTTTAAAGGGTCAATGAAATAATAAACAAAATTACAGCATGCTTATATAATTTCTACTTACTTTGTATCACTGCAACTTTGACAATAAAGGTATTATTAATTAAATGAACTTTCATTTTAGTGTTCTTTTTTTATTGTCGCAAGTCAAGTGGAACATGTGGTACTTATATGGAAGTGAGGTTGTGCCTCTTATAAAAGATGAATATTCTTCAAAGTCAACACTAGTGGTGTTATTTACTCTGTGAGGAATTGCAAAGAACAATTGAGATACTGATGCTGGTTTATATCTTAAGGTCTGGTTAAGGTCCGTGAATAAATTTTTATCTAGTCTTCATTCAAGTAAGTCCAAATTAAATCCAGGGAAAGCTTGTTTGAGTAAAAACCTAAAAAAATTAGAAAAACCCCAATCCACAAAGAAAACCCTCAAAACAAACCAAAACAAGGAAATTAAGGCCTTAGAGTTTGGTTCAGTAATCTTGTTGCCAGTTGTGCTTAGTCATGCAGGTACAAACCCAATAATAATCATTTAAAAAAATAAACAAGGGGAAATGTATTTCAAAGTTCTTTAGGATATTTAGAGTAGTATATTAGGATATTTTTGTGTGAGTGTGAAATGTAGATGCTTTGGTTCCTTTCTAGGAGAATAAACCATACAGCTCATTGTAGTTGTGGTCTCTGGGTTAAAGTGTGACCCTCTGAGCCATGGGTAGGGCACACCGAGTGATTGTGTTATTTCCCACTGGAGGTTTGGGCTGGGAGACTGTAAGGGGATTGTTCAGCTGCCCAGGACTGCCCAGTTTGCTGTGGGGCTGCCAGGGCAGTAGTTCATGCTTTGTGTGGCT
Organism: Corvus brachyrhynchos; assembly: GCF_000691975.1. Taxonomy (NCBI): domain Eukaryota; kingdom Metazoa; phylum Chordata; class Aves; order Passeriformes; family Corvidae; genus Corvus; species Corvus brachyrhynchos. Next base: position 6,996,886 of record NW_008236769.1, on the reverse strand, counting down.
GCTTCAGTGCCACTGTCACTTGGGAAGCTGATCCTGCCCAGAGCTGGGCACTCTGCAAGGTGCTGAATGTCCTGGTCAGTGCAGGGCTGGTGACTCCACACCGGCCATGCAGGGGCTGTCCAGAGATATCCTTGCTTAATGTACTGGGCAGGCTTTCATGAATTAGAGGCACTTATTTCATGGAGTCAATTATCTTCGTGAGCATTGATCTACCCTTATTTCCCTAAACAAGAACACAGATATTGATCAACTTTCATTCCCCTAAATGGTCTCTAGACACTGTAACTATACATTAAAATTTTCTAATATCTTTTTCATTTGTAGGTGGGATTACATTATTTGCAGTGATTACTTTAATTCTGGACTCCTTTAAAATTGGATATTATATTGATTTTTCAAACTGTTTATCACCAACTGAAGGCATTTTTCCTGTTACACATGCTGTGCACACCATCTTACAGGTAAAAGTCGCTGGTTGCAGTTTTATATTAACCTCTATTTCTTACCAAAAATATATTTTGTCTTGTCATCAGTGGACTTAATGCCAATTTTATTTTTAAACACATCACAGAACACCTTTGAGGACTAAATTCTTGTGCATGCATAGTAAATTCAAGCTTTGCAACCTGAAGTTGCTTAGCCATAAAATTCACATGGGTTTGAAAAACTGAATAATCAAAAAATGCTCTCCTGGAGTTGAAGTTAAGTGGCCTTTTTAAAAATTACAGTTATATACATAATTTTCAGAATTTTCAGGCTGAAATGAGTACCTTGGCTAAAGACCATTCCCTTGTTTCTGTGTGTAGGACTTGCCACACAAGTTCAGTTCAATCTGTATAACCTGATGTTTCATTGTGGTTAGAGGTCTAGGCATGCTAAGTCAAAGGGGACAAAACCCTTCCTAGCTGATTCTAAAACACTTGCACAACTTTCCTGTAACAAATGAACATGGATATTCCTTCTAGAAGAACTTGGTTATTCTTATCAGTGGCTGCACAGTAGCAAACATAGTAAGTGACTCCTGTGAAATATTCCCGCTGCCTGTTTGTTATGAGGCTTTGGGTCTACAGTGTATGGTGACACTCCATAGCTGATTGTTTCTCACATTAACTCCTCTGAACCCCTGTCAGCAGGTTTGTAGGGAAGAAGGAAAGAGAAAACCACTCAACTGACATACTCAATCATAGCCAGGCACTGTTTTGAATTTTCCAAGTTGTGTAAGTCATTCAGAAAGAAAAGAAAGTTTTTTCTAGAAGTTGTGATTGCATGTAAATGAGCTTTTGAACAACCTAAATTTTTCTTTCTTCAACAGTTAAAAAAAAAAAAAAGCATTGAAATTTAAACAGTAACTCTCACCCCATCTATGTTTTTCTCTGAGGGTGAAATTCTGAGTTGGTTGAAGTAATCTTAATTTCACATTCTTGTAATATCCCTTCTCCATGTCTTGCAACTTCTTTGCTTTAACTCTGAAAACAAACCAATGAAATCAAGCCCTTCTGCCCTGCTGATCTGAACACAGCATTCTTCTTTACAGCCAGTGACCCAGAGCTGACAAGGTTTCCAGCCACCATGAACTGGAGTGTAGAAGAATGGTGAATAAAGATGCTGAACAAAGGCAACAAGAATTCTAATTTAAATGTTACATCACCCAGTGTCACTGAATTTATTATCTACAGAGCTTAAAATAATGAACACTTAAATGTTAGCCTGAGCAATCAAAGAAACCAAAGGATTTGTTTTCTACAGGATATGTATCAGATTCTGTTGTCATTTACTCTGAGGCATCCTGATATAAGCCTGATATATATACATTCTGCACCCATATATGAACTAACACATACCTGCCCTCTCAGGGCAGGCTGTGCATTATGTTCCTCTGCAGGTGGAAGTCCCCTGGAGGCAATGAGTGTTCTGTGAGCGAAAACTGGATTTTATGCTATTTCTTTACTGATTTTTCCTATTTTTTCCCACTATCTTGTGTCTGAACAGGTCTTCAAAACTTACGTTTTTATAAGTTTTGAAGAATGGTTTCAGATCTGCTGTCAGATTTTACTGCATTTATCCCAGGAAGGGAAATTGAACATGGTATTAGAGACTAAGGTAATTTCAATATGATTTCAGTTGAAGCCTACATGAAATATTTCAGTCTTTACGTCTGGGATTTTACAGCGGCCACTCCTCTCATTGATAAATGTTTCATTAGAGGAATTGTTATTCCTGAGTAGCATAGCTGGGCCATAAAGAACTGCATTTGCCTATCTTTTTCCAAAATTACACATTAAATGCCTCAGACAACAGTGGCTGTGGAAGCACCCTACAATAATGGATGCTGTGGTAACATGAGCTTCCAGTTACTCTGACTGCTGAAGAAGAACCCAAGGTTCTTACCACTTTTCAGACCCTTTCTGGAGCACCAAACCAGGCAGGTTTCTAAGAGGAATCTTAGGACTCTTTCTCTGATAGTTCACCTACTGACAAGTTCAGTATCCTAGGAACTGTTTGGAGTAAACAGACTCCCAGTGTCACCCTAACATCCCTGAGGAATACTGGTATAGTTCTTCTTGAACCTATCCACACTTGGTTTTGTATCAGCAGCAATCTCTTTCTGAGGTCTCCATTATGCTCTCAGAAACAGAGAGTTCTAATTTTATTCCTCTTTGCCCTTGACTTGCTAACTCATTATTGTTATCTCTCTCTTTTATTCCTTGTTTGAGTTTTCTGCACTATCCTTGATTGCAACTGCTGTGTTCTTAATGGGGTTGTCTCTCAGGCAGTTAGTTCAAACTTTTCTCATGCTTCGTGGGCATCTGTTGTTTTATTAGTCAAGTCTGGCATCCTTTCA
>NW_008236769.1:6980300-6994007 GCF_000691975.1 Corvus brachyrhynchos | reverse complement strand
ATTTCATATATTTAAAAAATTATTCAAACTTAGCATCACCATGCCCAGCAGCAATCATACCTCTATCCACAGCCAGTGGCTTTATTTAATTTGTCATTGAAATAAATGTCTTTTTAGATACAGAAGGAAAATACGTTTTGCTGAGTGATGCTTAGACTTTCTACTGTTAAGCCACTGATGTTTCATGTAAGAAACCTCAGGTTCTGTGTAAATACCACAGGAAATCATGAGCTCTTTCACATGTGTGGAGATGGAGCTGCCTCTGTTTAAATCATCAGAAATTTTAAACATTGGTATGCTATCTACAGATGCACGTTCCCTTCTGAGTGTTACATATGCTCATTAGTGTAATGATATTTCTCTGTGTTTCTTCCATTAAGGTGTATTTTCTGTGGTGTCATGCAAAGGATGTTATCCAGTCTTTCAAAACACTTGAAAGGTAAAGTGGATCTGATCCTCATCTGGCAAGTTAATAGGTGCAGGTCTGTACAGTGCTTTAACACCAAAGTTTTATTGTATGAGGGACCGTAAAAATATACAGAGATTGATTCTCCTCTTGATTGCATTAAGTAGAAAGAAATAGAGGAGTTAAATATAAAGGAACTCAATTTAACCTTACTTAAACTGTACTGATATTTTGTAATACAAAATAGTGACAGAATACATATATTTTTCTCATGAGAGAGGAAAATGGCAATATATAATACCACAGAGTCACTTAAGAAGGAAACATTATGTACGTGTTTTAAGACTATGCACTATATTATGTTTTGTTTATTTAGCTACTGAAAGGGAATCTGCATCACCAGCCTGCAGTCAATGCAATGTATCTGATGTACTTTATATTGATTTTATGGAAACCACCTTTTTTATACTAGGTGTTAGATGCATAGAATAGTTTGGGTTGGACATAACCTTTTAAAGTCATCTAGTCCAACCCCTCTGCAATAAGCAGGGACACCTTCAACTAGATCAGGTTGCTTAGAGGCCCATCCAACCTGGCCTTGAATGTTTCCAGCCTGTGTTGATACTGGGGCTTGCCCTGATCCAGGTGCAGGACCTTGCACTTGGCCTTTTAGAGCCTCATAAGGTTCCCATGGGGCCACTTCTTGAGCTTCTTGAGGTCCTTCTGGCATCCCATCCCTCAGGCATGTCAACCACACCTCACAGCTGTGGCAGATGCAGCTGTGCAAGTGCACTTGGAAACACACCCTCCATGGTGGTATCCTACATACCAAATCAGATCCAGAGTGTTTGCTGGTTTTGTGAGAAGATGGATTAATGTATATTCATCTGTCTGTACATAGAATATAAGTAAGCAAACATGGTAATTTTCAAAGCACTTATTTAAAGTTATCAATGATCTGACCAGTTTCTATAGGAGGTAAAATGAATTTTCTCAGAAACACCATCTATGGTGAAGGTTGTCCATTTGTTCTGCTCTCTTGAGTAAGTGTTCAAACCCCAAGCTCAGGAAGACAGTGATTACAGAAGGCTTTGCAATGTCAGCTGTTTATAAGTACATTTTAAAAATTTCTAACTGGAAGTTTATCACTGAGAACAGTGTTGTAATAAAGAACTGTTTCTTGGTGAAGAAACAAGAACAGCCTTGGGTGCAGGAGAACACCTGGTAGAGCATAAGTGAAAGGATTGTGCCTAGGAAAGAGAAAGAGATAACATGGCCTTCTTCAGAAAAAGGGAGTGCTTGGCAATGGAGAACATTTTTGCCTGGATTTTATTAGGAACTTCAGAACCATTAATACACTTCTTTCTCCAATACCATTCTGTTTCACCAGGCTGAAATGGCTTGTCAGAGGCCAGGAGTCTCAAAAATGCATGGAGACCTACCCTCATTTGTACCAGTTCTTTGAATGGAATAAAGCCCTCTGTTAGCGTCAGCTCTCTCCAGGAGATAAAAATTCATGGGCTAGAAGTTGGAGAAGGCAGTGGTATCTGTGAAGAAAGATCAGACAAAGGGAATGTGAAGGAGCACTGCAGAATGCTGTGAAATACAGTTTGCAAAAAAATCCTGTTCAGACTGTTCAATCACTAACATGAAGCTTGTCCAGCCCAAAGAATAAAACCCATCACATAAGAGAGAATAAGAAGTAGTTAAAGCATCCTATTAATAGTTTAATACATTAGGCCATTTAATGCATTGTATTTCTGTAAAGTTTTGAAAGTCTGATATTCAGTGACTGTAGAACACCTTTAGAGATCGGTGATGATTTTTCAACCCTCCCCCTGCACTGACAAATAAATAGTGCCATGTAGCTTGTACACAGAAAGTTAATCCATTTCATTTCACATATATGGAGACACATATATGGAGATATATATGGAGTCTGTGCAGATTCCTTCAATAATTACTTTATTTTGTAGGTTTGGTGTTATCCATTCTGTTTTCACAAATTTGTTGCTGTGGACAAATGGTGTGTTAACGGAGTCAAAACATCAGTTGAATGAACATAAGGAGAGACTAATCACGCTTGGTTTTGGGAACATAACTATAGGTAAGCAAAAGGGTTGGTGCATTTTGAAATTCCTGCTCTAGCACACTCATACAAAATATTGTCACCATAGGAGTCAGCTGAGTCATTCATGACTATGTCAGAACAGTCATTCTCGGGCAAAAGATAATTAGCTGATACGAAAATGTTATATGATCATTATCATATATGGGATCAAGGCACTGGTTTTCTTCTAATGGATTTTTTGAGAACATTTCTTATGAAGAACAACATCACTGAGGAACATCACTAAGGAACCACTTTATTGCTAAATCACAGAAGTAAATTAACATAGCAGCAGTAAAATGAGAGTTTACTATTATTAGTTATTCATAAAAAACCAAGCATGGATAATCTTGCAAATCTTTCCCGGGAGAGTGGTTACATGTGGCCTGTGGTTCTACAGGATTCAGTGAGACGGCTCAAAGGGATAGAAATTATCCATTAGTGCTGTTTTACAAAACAAGGACTTTGCTCTCAGTGTTGTGGTTTTTTAAATTATTAACCATTTTCTCCATTGGTGAGATGGTGCAAGTTTAGATTGCAAAACAATTTAGAATACGAACATTTAGAATACAGAAGATATAAAGAAAAAGTTCTTCACTGTGAGGGGGCTGAGACACTGGAACAGGTTGCTCAGAGAAGCTGTAGGTGCTTCATCCCTGGAAATGTTCAAGGCCAGGTTGGATGGGTCTTTGAGCAACCTGGTCTAGTGGAAGGTTCCCTGTCCACAGCAGGGGGGTTTGAAATAGATGATCTTGCAGTTCCCTTCCAACCCAGGCCATTCTATGATAACTGCTGGGGATGTGTTCCACTTTCAAAGCCCAGTGAAGGCTGGGGAAGAGGGGCCTTTTCTTAGGTGGGTAACGGGGTGTTGTTTGACTGAAATCTTACCTTTTGTGTTTCATTATTTTATTTTTGTTTTATTTATTCACTTAAGGAATCTTTATAATGCACATAACTAATCTCTCCTCCTTTAGTTCTAGATGATCATGCACCTCAATGCAATTGCACGACAACAACTCTCTGCTCGATATTTTCTCAAGGAATATATTACCTATATCCCTTTAATATAGAGTACCACATCCTAGCATCCACAATGCTCTATGTCCTGTGGAAGAACATTGGCCGCAAAGTTGAGCACCACCAGCAAAACAAAACTCCTTTCAAATTCCATGGCATAACTGTTGGAATGATTTTTGGACTAATGGTGTTAACTAGCACAATAGCCATAGTTGTTGTGTATTTAATTCAGATTGGAGGTTCGAAAATCAAAAGCGAGTTAGCCCTCACTATGTTTTACTTGCATGCTATCTTCGTTCTGGCTCTCATGTGCACAGCTGGAATTGTCGCCCTCCTCATCTACAGACTGGAAGATAGATCGCTGGATAATTCCAAGAATCCTGCTCGAAAACTGGATGCAGAACTGCTGGTGGGCACAGCTGCAGGGTCCTGGCTGCTCTCCTGGGGCTCGATCCTCGCCATTATCTGTGCCCAAGGTCATCCCAAATACACATGGTATAACCTGCCCTACTCTGTGCTGGTTATTATTGAGAAATATATTCAGAATCTCTTTATCATTGAATCCATCCACCGTGAGCAGGAAAAGGTGAATGATGACATTAAAACTCTTCGAATAGTGACCATATCTAGGGGGAGCACTTTGTCCCTCACCCCCTTGTACAAAGAGGTTTACAATGGCAGAGCTGCTCGAGACAGTGGCGATGTACCCTGTCTGTTTAAGGGCAGCATCTGTGGGAGAGAAAATGATGGTGCTGGTGTTGCCAAAGAAGAAATGACTCAGGACAATAGTTTGGTCATGCACTCAGCCTCAGATTTCTCATTTTACAGTAGAAACTCAGTTACTAACAACAAGAGGAGAATTTTGAAGAACATCGCCGCATTTTTATTCCTCTGCAACCTTTCGGTAAGACATTTTGAGTGTAATTCACAAGCTTCCCATTCTTTAAAGTCTGATAAGTATATTAAATTTGCATGGTTCCATAGTTCCTAGGCAGTAAATTTTACTTCTGGAAGAAGTGAATATGCTTTTGGGGAACAAAGTTTATTTAAATGTGGATTACGGAAGGCTCCTATCAGTAACGGTCCAAAAACTATAGCAGCAGCAGAAACCCTCTTCCACCAGCATGTTCCAGTGGCAACAGGGAGGGATTACTTAGGGGTTTCTGAAACCAATTTGCAGCATGGTGGAGTCACAGTCATTAAGAGCTATTGACTTGTATCACTGGTGATTAATATTGGCCTCACGTTCTTTCCCTGCAGCTGTGGATACCACCGGCATTTGGGTGCCGCCCGGAATATGACAATGGACTAGAAGAAATAGTGTTTGGCTTTGAACCCTGGATAATTGTTGTGAACCTTGCGATGCCTTTTTCTATTTTCTATCGGATGCATTCAGCTGCCTCGCTCTTTGAGGTCAATTGTAAAACGTAGATCATATACAGTCCCTCAGTGAACGATTGAATAATTAATTACACAAATAACAGTTGAGGGAGTGGATGAATGAATGAGTGAATGCAGCATCCCTCAATAAATAGAAGATTCAATAATTTTTTTTAAGGATGGGACCACAGCTAATAGCATGTAATTTTTTTATTTTCCTTCCACGTGTTTTGTTATATATGTGGTGTTATTGTATAAATACACTGTTCAGAATCATTTTAGTGTTAATATGATTAACACTACATAGTAAAGTTAATCTCATTAATCTTTGTTTTAGTCATCTGGGATTTGTTCTCTGTATAATTTGTATGGATTTGTTTTCATTCATTGTGACTCATGATAGGGGTTTACAAAAAATTCTGTATGACTTAGAAAAGAAAATCCCAGGAAGAGCTTCTCCTGAGATACTAGGAAAACTCCAGCTCTTAATTCCTAGCTTTGTGGGGTTTTTTTATAGTAAAACCTAAAAATGTTTGCTAGATAATTTGGGGTGTGGGAGTTAAAGTTCCATATCACTGATGAAAATCAATATATAATTATTATTTTCTGAATAGTCATAGATAGCAAAAAAAAAAAAAAAAAAAAAATCCAGATTTGTAACATGTATGATTAGGTATCATGCTGTATATAATTTTTTTCTGATAAAATATATTTCTATTAATTGTCTTGTATTTACTCTATGACATAACTGAGAAATAAAGTTAATCCTTTTACTTAATTCTTTATTCAAGTATTCTTGAAATGTTTTAAGAGAAAAAACTAGTCTTACAGCTCATATTTAGATATATGCGTGCCAGTGCCAGAATGGTATGTATTCCCTGTACAATTTTTTAATGAGTTGCTAATTTCGTTGTAGATCAGTCTCCTAGCTGGAAAATGATCATATGTTTTCATACAGAGATGCTGTAAAGCAAAGCTGAAGCCTCTAGAAATCTGGAGGGTCTTTGGCTGAGAGTTTTATAAGTGTGGTTTACAAGATATGAGAATATAATCTCAAATCCCTGTGGTATTTAGTTCCCTGAATTCTCACAGAAAGCAATGAAAAGTTGGGTGCCTGAATATTCTTAACATCTGCACCTGCCCGATCGAAAGACTGGAGCAGTAACCAGGATACTGGAGCTACTGCTCAACTAATTACTGGATAAACCTTGCTGACTTGTTGATGACCTAGTCCTAAGTCTGGTGGGTCAAGGGCTGAAAAATTTCTGCTTCTGGTTCCTGAAAAGACAGTTATACACTTATCACCGCCATCATTCCGAGAGCAGGAATATTTCCGTGTGGGAGAGGCTTGCTTCTGAGACAGGAAATTTCAGCGGTCGTGTCTGCCCTCATGCAGCAGAAAAAAAATTTGGCTTTATACCACTAGATGGCAAACAGAGACCATCCGATAAATTACCTGATTGCTTTAGATTGCTTCAGGAATTGCTTCTCATCATAATTAATCTTCAGTTCTATTTTTATAGCCATAACCTGCTTAGGAATTTTCCCTACCTTCTTCACCTGTTGCAGAGCCCAGATCAGGTAAAGAAGTATCCATCTGAAGTCTCAGGTGAAGTCTGAATTAGATGAAGCATCAGGTGACTGAGCATGAGAACTCCTATCTTCCTGCAAAGCATTTTCAGTTGTTTGATTTTAAGTGGTTTTTAGAAGAGTCACTATCTCATCACATTGCTGTAATCGCTGCCTGTCCCTACAGCTGTTTGTCATGCTTTTTTATAACATCTCTATTAGCTCTTACATTCATTCTAGACCGTAACATTTTCTATCTTTCTGCTTGAACTCAGTAGCTTGATGTCACCTAGTTCTCTGTAAATACCAGCTCTGACCACTCAGTTGTCTCTCTAAAATTTGAGTAAATAGGGCCATCCAGATAATGAAATAAATCTTCCTTCCAGAGCAATCTTTAATCTTCCTTCCTGGACAAACTCTACAGCTAATTCCAGTATCAGAAAAAAATTCATTTCACTAGGTAGGCCCAAAAATTCCATTTAATCTTTTAAGTGCTCATAAAGATGGCTGGAGGAAACCTGTTTCTTCTTCCTCTGTTCCTGTGGGATGGGTCTCATATCATTCCTCAGCTAGAACTGGTCTTCTTTAGCTGATATGTGTTCAGCCAAAGCAGAGCTAGCTCTAAATCCCTAAGGCCAAGAGGGGGCCATATGCTCTATTACAAACATGTAGCACACATTTGGAAGTCTCAAAAATAAATAACATCCTCATTTAGTTATATTTCATTTGGAATTACTTAGCCCTTTCTGCTGCTTCACATTATGATTGAAATAATTTCATTTTCCCACAATATTAAATTGCTTCTGAGTGCTGAAATTGAAGTTTATTCAGAAAAGTGAATTAAGGTAGCACTCTGGCACCGAGCAAATGCTTTAAACATGTTAATGGGCAAATTCTATTCTGAGCTGCACTGATGAAATCCCACTGACTAAAATGGTTCTGTTTCAGGACCAGAGTTGATTTTGACCTGAGACACTCAAGAGGTTTTCATGACAGGAGTTCTCTCAAAAAACATTGTTTCATCCAAATACAGTGTATTTTATGGAAGCAGCTCTTAGCTTAACTACTCTTGAAGCAATGGTGAGTCATGACGTTTTGAATATTTGAGAACATACATTTTTAAGAAATAAAGATTTTTGAACCGGGAAAAATAGAAGCATACATTTTTAAGAAACATGGTTTTTTGGACAAGGAAAAATACTCGGATTATGTAGTTAACATAGTGTGACCTCTAGCTCTCTGCTCAATGCTAAACCTGGTCTTTCTCAAACAACTGTTTTCTAACGTTTTTTCTCTATTATATATCGACAATACTGATTTATTGCAGGTTTGAAAATGTAATAAATAGCACAAAACTACCCTGTTTCTGCCTACCTATCTGCTCAAGCATGTGACAGGAGGCACGAGAGCCTGCTTACCCAGGAGAGAGGTCTAACAGCTGCTCATTGATATTCTCCTGAGGTGCTCCAATTTAATATTACTTTAAAAGAGACTTTTTTAGAAAGGGAATCTCTTTAATGTAATGCACTTCATATACAAAGAATTCTGAATTTTTGCTGCATAATCTTAACCAGAAAGTTATTCTCTGATGTTCATCCTTCTGTCAGGCTCTTCCACTCCTTCCCTTTCCTCCCTAAAAAATTTTATCTATTCAATAATATGTGCTTTGAGTTGCATTTAAACTCATATTTGTACAGAATTAAAGGCTGCTAAGGTGCAAAAAGAGCACTATAATCCTCAGTTTACCTGAGGAGTCAAACTTGCATGACCACAGATTTTCCAAGTGGTTTTTTTGTGTCAGTGACACTGAGATAGAAGAAAATGGAATCGTCATGGTTGAGGCCTTCTAAAAGAAGTGAATTCCCTTTACTAGTATTTCTCAATACTTTGAATTTTCTCTTTTAATCATGCAAAAAATAATGCCAATTTTAATAATTTTGGGAATATTTGTGTGCTGTATAGTCCACTTGTGTTCCATAGACTTTGAGTGGACTATGTAAATGCAGAGAAATAGATGGCTCCAGAGAACAGCAGAGAGGGAAATGACCCAAGTAATGTAAGTGCATGTTTCTTATCACTAGCTTATATAATTCATTAATTTTCACCAAAAATCTGTGAAATAAGATTCCCACACGTCAAGCTTTTAATCATCTAATAATTTTTAGTTTCCCCACCTCACCCTGATTAGACATGATGTGTGTACAGATGGCTCATTGGATCACTTATTCCCTGGGAACCCTTGTCCCCAAGCATTTGGCCTCATTCTATGCATGCATGAATAAAATGAGATCTGGATTTAAACAGAACTGAAGCAACTGCAACTGTTAAGGAGAACTTTTTAAAAGAGGTTTGGCTCTATTAGCTTTTAAATGATCAATTTCATCTTGAAATTGATGATACTTTAATGTCAATGGTTAGAGTATATTTTTTTTATTATTTGTTGGTTTGAGTTTTTTTTTTTAATTAGGAGGTGTGTTATGTCCCATAATGTTAATTTGACTGATATTTAAAGCAAAACTTACAGTTCTATATGGCATGCCTCCTGCCTTCCTCTACTACTGTTCTTCACCTAAAAGCAAACTGAATTTCATGTCTGAAAATAAGGCCTTTGGTCAAATCTTTACCAACACATTTTTCATTTTCTTGCCAGAAGCAAATGGACCACAATTTATGCCTAAGTACAAATAAAGATGGATGCAATAGGTGGAAAGCTCTGAAAGAACAGGGATTGCAGGAAAACCAGCTGCTATGTCTCTATTTCATTTGTAACAAAGCAGTGGGTGTTTTATGTTTAGTTTCCAATAAATCTTTGCTTGAATGTCACTGCAATACACCTGGTATTAAAAGCCATCTTGTGAAAACCACACATAGAATCATTAATTCCAGTGAACTACATCAGCATTTTAATCAGAGTGAGGAACAGCTCCTGCCCACATGTGCTGGTTTTGGCTGGAATAGAGTTAATTTTCTTCACAGCAGCTAGCATGGGGCTCTGTTTGGGATTTGTGCTGGAAACAGTGCTGATAACTCAGGTATGTTTTAGCTATTGCTGAGCAGCTCTTCCTCAGATTCAAGGCCTTTTCTGTCCATCATCCCATCCCACCAGTGAGGAGGCTGGGGGTGCACAAGGAGCTGGGAGGGGACACAGCCAGAAGAGCTGACCACAACTGACCCAGGGACATCCCACACTATATGGCTTCATGCTGAGCATAAATCTGAGGGAAGAAGAAGGAAGCGGAGGGAGAGGGGACACGCATTTGGAGTGGTGGCATTTGTTTTCCCAAGTCACTGTGACTTGATGGATCCCTGCTTTCCTGGGGATGGCTGAACACCTGCTTGCCCACGGGAAGTGGGGAATTAATTCCTGGTTTCTCTTTGCTTGCACACCCGACTTTTGCATTACCTGTTAAACTGTCTTTATCTCAAACCACAAGTTTTCTTACCTTTACTGTTCTGATTCTCTCCTCCATCCCACTCTAGGGGAGGGAGTGAGTGGCTGGCCAGGATTTTCAAGGATACCATAACTTCTTTATTCTAATTCATTGTGCAATCAAATATTTACCAGGCTTAACTGAAGATTAGAATGCTTTTAAGAGTGCACAAATATGATTATTATACCTAAGGCTAAGTCCACACTTTGTGTCTGGTTCCAACTTGAGTCCATCATTTTCTGAATTTAGTAATTTCACTTCTAGCAAGCAATTACTTTTGTAGGAAGCAACCAACAGCAATGATGCAGTAAGCAATAGCTTCGTAATAAAGTCTTAATGGTAGCTGTTTACATGAATTCCCTTCCTTTTCCCTCCTTCTGCTCCTCTCCCATGTATGAGAAGCATGCCTGCAGTGCTCTCCAGGTAGGGTTTTCCACCACTGCCTACTTGAATCTAATAGTTTAATTACCAAGAAATAATTTTAAAAGATGTAACACTAGCCAAACATACTTTTGAAAGTGCCCTTGATTCATTTCCAAGCATCAGAATGTCTTTCTTCTCTCTAAACCCTTAATTTTGTTTTCTTTGCTCTCCATTTTGGACAACCTTTCCAGTGCAGTAAGAGTCAAGATCCCAAAATTCACTATATCAAGAAGGGCTGGCTGAGCCTGCACTTGTGATTTTTGTTCCAAGGTGCACACTGCAGCAATAAACTGTGGCTCTGACTTTGTTCTGAATTTGGGGTATTTGCCTTGATTTATTCGAGCATATGCTTTTCAACCTGTATTTTCCCTCCTTTGATTTGCAGTGCATCAGCCAGAAGAATGGGGAGTCCTAAAGGCATTACAGGGGTGCTTGATACTCTCTGCGCTTAAAAACTCCTTTGACCCTTGTTACACATGTTGGAGAAGAAACCAAAAGGATGACATATTACGGGACAAAATGCTGCTGCTCAGCATGCAGAGGGCCACTCACCATTCAGAAGAAAGAATTATAATTCTCACAGATGGTCAGTAGAAGACACTTAAGTTTTGTCAGCTCCAGTAAGGCTCTTGTCTCAGACTGATGTCTGCATCAGCTGATTCTCTGTGTTCTGTAAGAGCACTGATAGTCCTAAAGATTATTGCAAGAGGTACTTTAAAAAGAACTCTCTATTCCCTATTACAGATATTCTGCTACAGTCACAAATGAGACCTCTTGATTCTAAATGAGCACGTTATTTTAAGTACTACTTAAGGGGAGCAATAAGAGGCAGAAATAAGTAAAAGTAGCAGTTTATTGCTGTTTATCTCAAAGTTACAAAGTTGCTCATCCTTACCACTAATGTTTAAAAATTTGAAACAGGAATTCTTCCCCCAAATAAATCCTGAACTACGAAATGAAGTCCTGGTCTTACACAACTCTAAAAAGTACAGATTAAAAACCCTAGCAGCACTAACTGTTGACACACTTGTAAAATTACCTTGCTCTGCAGTTTTCTGCGTAGCATTTGCAACAGGCTCTTCTGCAAGGATACAGCTGTCCCACAGTGCTAGTGAAACAGATGAGGTTTAGGTGTCCTGCTTCCCAACCCCATTCCCTTCCATGCAGCAGCTGCCTTCTGGGAGGAGGGAAGGCCAAGGATGAGTTACTGTCTGACCCTAAGAGACATCATCTGTGTTCCTTGAGAGTCAAACACCCAGCGCTGACTTCTGTTTTCTGAGTCCCCTCTTTTCTATCAGACTTAACAGTCTTCACAACAGTGTCTGATTTCATTACTGAAACTACTGTTTGATTCCATGAAGGATTTGGTCTTCCTACTCATTTTGTGAAAGATAATCTCATGCTATGTTAACAGACAGGGTAAAATCCTAAAATAAATTATGCTGTTGGCAAAAGTTCCAATAAAAATTACTAAACTAAAAAAGCTTGTAATTTATGCATTCAATATAAAATTCATAAGTCCTCCTAATGTACAGTAGGTTAGAGAAACAGAAAAATCAGAATACTGAAATTGGTTTTCAAATTAGTCCACAGGGCAAATTGTTATACTATTGAAGCCAGAAAAAAATTACAGCAGCTTCTTGGGGAATTAAGCTCACCTGATTTTTATTTGCAGTTTGATAGTACAGCTGGCAAAAGACAAAATAAAAATGGTGAAGTGTTCAGCATTAGAAAATTAAAATAACTTTTTCCATCTTTATTATTTTCTCAGGACAGTTGTTCCCCTGGGATATAGCCATGCACATCCAGAGAATATGAATAAAATTCCCAAATTGTAAAAACCTGTTTTTTTTCTCTTTTTATCCTGTTTCAAATGTCAGTGATCTTTAATAGTTTTTAATCATGTGAACTCTTGCTATAGTAGAAAAAATACTGGTTTTAGTACATGATTATAAATATCCAAAAATAAAAGATAATATTTTATAAGACAAAAGCCCCAAAATGAACTAAGACAGCACAGCAGGAAATCATATTTACAAAAATGCTGTTCCCTTTGCTCTTGGCCTTGGCTAGCATTCATCTTTAATCTTTTACCATTGGCTTATATGAAGTCAAACTTGGTATGAATAAAACAAAAAAACCAAAACCCCCAAAACAAAAAAACCCTACCAAAACAAACAAGCAAACAAACAAACAAACAAACACTTGTGGAAATTTCTTCTGATAACATCAATTATTTCATTATTTTCCTGAGTGATCAATGGCTGATGTAGGAACCATATCACACTTAGAATAAAAAAGTGACAGAGATAGTGGAAGAACTGTTCATCCTGTTACATACAGTTAATCAAGTCAGCAAAAACCTAAATAGGATTTAAGGCCAGCAGGGGTAACTGTACCCATCCAAAATTACTTTTCCCACAACATGGACTACAGAGTACTATTTGGTACCCGTGGAATCAAGACAGAGCTGAGGGAGGAGCTGAGGCACAGCCTATGAGAAATGCATTCGGCCTTGGCTTTCAGATTCCAAATGATGGCAAATCTATTACAGTCCAAAATCAATTGCTTCAGCCATTAATCATCCTCACTGTTAAAAATGTGTACCCCACCTCTACCCTGATTTCTCTTAGATGCAGTTTTTAGGCTCTGAAGTTTTTCTAACTTTACATGAAATATTAAAATTCATCTGTTATAGAAAAGTTTTCCCCTTAGATATCACCAGCTGGTTCTAACCATCCTGTTGCCCTCTGCTCAGCTGAGGAAATTTCCCAGACATAATTCCTGTAATGCATTTCTGATCATTTTCCAATTGCTCATATTTATTTTTGTTTGAAACATGAACAGCAGGACCTGACCTAGTCTGCATGGATTTTTCTGTACTACATAAATTGGTGATACCATTTATCTCCCTCCTTCCTCAGTACTTTCACGTGGCTGTATATACACCTGTAACTTTGTTCATCCCTGTGCAATAAAGACTCAGTTTCAGTGAGTAAAACTGATCAACCCTAAGCATGCATTCAGCCATGCTCCTAAATACAGCCCTACTTGAGCATCCTTCTACACTTAAGAACATGTGCAGTGATTTTGCTGAACTGGCCTAATGTGCAGTGACTTCGAGCCTCCTCCACCTCTACCACTACCTCTTCTTCTCTGTTTTAGAGCCGGACTGTAATGGGAGGTTTTTGATGGGATGCATTTACAGCCCAAACCTCAGCGGTACACCTGTGTCTCTGCATTTTAATTTCCTTTTGGCATTAATTATTTTTTATCTCTTTACATCAAGTATCTCTTAGATGAGAGAATGTGTTAATTTATAAGTATTGACGATTTTTAAATAAATATTATTAGGCAGAACAGTGGATCTT
>NW_008236769.1:6977415-6980246 GCF_000691975.1 Corvus brachyrhynchos | reverse complement strand
CTAAAATCAGGAACTGAAAAGATTTTCTTTGCTCAGAACCATTGCAGAAGCAGTTAAATTCCATTACTTCCAATCTGCCAGCTGTGAGAGAGAACTGCAATTTTATCAGGTGAATAAAAAAAAGAAAAATGAGGCAAAGCTCTGAAGGAAAAGCACAAAAGCCATTACAAAGATGATTTCAGGATGGAAAAAAACCCCACCCCAAATCTCTCAGCAAGTGACAGCTGTGGGTTTAATGGACTATTCTTAAAACGAGATTTATATGCAAACTGCCTACAGAAAGTTAAAAAAGGATGCTAATAACCTATAAATGCAAAAGGTTTTTATCTCAGGCTCAAAAAATTTTGATGGCAGTGGATAACACACCATAAATGTCCCCATTAAACAATTGTTTCTCTGACCTGATGTCATTACGAATGATCTGTAAAAGCACAAAGCTGTAGTCCTGTTGCTCCTTCCTGCTCCGCTTTTTCCCATCTCACTGAGTCTGTCGGCACGAGGGTTTTAGTCTCACACACCACCCCATCACAAACTAATATTTCTTTCTACTACCATTGTAAATATTCCTGATCTCCCAATGCATTCCTTTGCCTTGAAGGAAAGTTTTGAACATGCATGCACGAAATATTGGTTCAACATTGGAGACTGTATCACCAATGCACCCATTGACAGGTGCATCTTTGGCTGATGAATCTTCCCCCAGCTAAGTGATGGGTCTTTATCCATAGGGAGCTTTGGTGAGCAACATCAGTTCACACCAGCAGGAAAACAAAGATGATTGCTAAAGTTTAAGTAGGTGGGAAAGGATATTATATCCTCTAAATTCTGAGTTACAGGATTCAGACAGCTATCGCGGTATCCTGCAGTGGTAGGGAGGAGAAGGCAGGAATTGTGTAGCAAGATTGATTTATTTAATTATTTTATAACTCTTTTATAGATTTTTTTCTTCATAGTCTAATTGGTCAAAGGATCAGCCACCCCTTGGGGTGATTGGCTAAAATCCTAAAACGTCCATTGTCAAAATATTTTTCTACTGTACCATAAACAAAGCTTTGCAAGGTCGCAGGTGTTCATAGTTTATAGAACTCTACTAATATCTTCCATGAGAGAGAAAAATATCTCACAGGACTGGAAATAAACAAGAGAAATTCTTTCTAGCAGCATATTTGTATCCACAGACAGCCAAATGCAACACTTGGCCAATAAATGGGATGCTTTAGAAAGTCCTCCACTTTGGGCCACCTATTGCAGACAGTAAAAAAGAAAGCATAGCAAAACTTCATTCTTTAAACATCTGACAGGTGAGCTCTTACAATTTTTTGTTTCAATGGGCTAAGGCATCTTTCCTGTCTGCTTGCACCTCCTCTGTGCCTGACTCCAGCACACCCGGCAGAGCTGGCAGGAGAAAACACACACTTGCACCTCTGATTTGTACCAAGCTACCAGTGTGGGCAAGGGGCTGCTGAGTTGTGGGCAGGCTATGTTACTATTGGGATACTCTTGTTATCAAGACAGATACCTACACATACATTTATTTAAATAGCTCATGAGTATTGGCAGCACACATGTAAATAAACATATGCATACAGATACCATATTACAAGTGCATGCATACACCTCTACATTGGTGAAGCAATGAATATAAGCTAAACAAGCAAATCAGATCATTGCAATTTTATGTAAAATATCCCCATCAACTACATTACAAAATATCCCCTGGACTAGCAGCTTCAACAGGCATGTGCACAAGTACTTGTGCAATCTGCTTCTTCGTTTAGAGAAATTGTAGGAGGCATTGCTTAGGAAAGCAGAGTTTGTGCAAGCAACACATTGCCTCAGCATCAGAGCTTTAGTCACGCTGTTTAGAATTCAGTGGTGACAAAAGCTAAGTTCTCCCTCCAATATTAAATATAACTCTGCTTAAATGTGGAAAAGTAGTGCCAATTTCTTAAGTGAGAGCTAAAGTGAAGCTCCAGTTTTTCTTGTGACAATTTTATAAAATTACCTAAAAAGGTTCAGAATATTTTTTTTCCCTCTGTATTTAGTAACTCTAGCACTTAATCTTCCTTCATGTCGTTGCAGATCCAGCAAGGTATAGTGGGTCTTGTCCTTCCTGATCTGCCTGGAGAAACAGCTGGAAGGCCCCTGGAGAGTGTGAGTTCTTCAGCCCTTTCAGTGCCAAAACAGGCTGCTGAGTCAAGAATGGGTTTGATCTCTGGCAAAGGTTTTTAAAAGGAATGAAGTTTTAGAGGAACAAAATCCAGTATATTTTGAATAAAAATCACTAAGACATGTTCTCTGAAGAAACTCAAGCATGACATTAGCACACGGTGAGTCCAAGAGCATTAATACCTGTAATGCTCATGGTCATAGTCTGTCTCTAGTTGTGCTGGAGCCCTACCGATAGGAATGATTCATCCCATAGAGCCGGAAAGAGAGAGAATCGGATTTTCGGTTGCCGGGCTTTCGGCCTGTAATGCATCCCAGCCATCCAGTAGAAGCCATTGAATAACCACGGAGGCACACTCTATTTCCCATCCCTGCGGAAGACACCCAGCCCGTCCCTCTCCCCACACCGCACCTTTCAGCCTCGTTTGCTCCCAGCGAGAGGCTGACCGAGTTATGTCCATACACGTCCTCGACAGCCTCTCTTCCCCCGGGGATGCCGGGGGGCATTTCCCCGCTCCCCGCGGTGGGACCGCGCTCTTCTGCTGCGCAAAACCTCCGTACAGAGCTGGTGACGGCACCAAGGAATTGCGAGGATGACTCGGTTTCGGAGTGAGGGAAGGAGAGGGCAGGGCGGCTGCCCCCGCTGCGCCTTCCCGTCCCGT
>NW_008236769.1:6969877-6976414 GCF_000691975.1 Corvus brachyrhynchos | reverse complement strand
CTGCTGGCGCTGCTCATCCTCTGGACGCTCTTTGGGAACGTGCTGGTGTGCGCGGCCATCGTCCGCTACCGGCACCTGCGGAGCAAGGTTACCAACATCTTCATCGTGTCCCTGGCTGTCTCGGACCTGCTGGTTGCCCTGCTGGTCATGCCCTGGAAAGCGGTGGCAGAGGTAGCTGGGTACTGGCCCTTTGGGGCTTTCTGCAACGTCTGGGTAGCCTTTGATATCATGTGCTCCACGGCCTCCATCCTCAACCTGTGCGTGATCAGTGTGGACAGGTATTGGGCTATCTCCAGCCCTTTCCGCTACGAGAGGAAGATGACCCAGCGGCTGGCTCTGGTGATGATCAGCGTGG
Organism: Corvus brachyrhynchos; assembly: GCF_000691975.1. Classification (NCBI taxonomy): domain Eukaryota; kingdom Metazoa; phylum Chordata; class Aves; order Passeriformes; family Corvidae; genus Corvus; species Corvus brachyrhynchos. The sequence continues at coordinate 6,976,059 of NW_008236769.1, read as the reverse complement.
CATGGGCACTGTCTGTGCTTATCTCCTTCATCCCTGTCCAGCTCAACTGGCACAAAGGTGGGGATGTTGTTGCTGCTGCTGATATTGGAGATGGATTTGGCAGTGACTGGGCAGCAGCAGGTGCTGTCACCACCTGGGCAGAAGATATGAGTACCACATGGGTGGCATTAGCAGCGGTGAGACCCTCTGATGGGACCTCTGGCAGCAATGATACCCTCACTGGACCATCAGAGAGCTGTGACTCCAGCCTCAACAGGACTTATGCTATTTCCTCCTCCTTGATCAGTTTTTATATCCCGGTGGCTATCATGATAGTTACCTACACTCGAATCTACCGCATTGCTCAGGTGCAGATTCGTCGTATTTCTTCCTTGGAGAGGGCAGCCGAGCATGCACAGAGCTGCCGGAGCAGCCACATTGACTGCCACCATCACACAAGCCTCAAGTCCTCCATCAGGAAAGAAACTAAGGTGTTGAAGACTCTTTCTGTCATCATGGGTGTCTTTGTCTGCTGCTGGTTGCCGTTCTTCATCCTGAACTGCATGGTTCCCTTCTGCGAGAGCCCACCTAGTGACCCCCATGCTGGCCTCCCCTGCGTCAGTGAGACCACCTTTAATATCTTTGTCTGGTTTGGTTGGGCCAACTCTTCTCTTAACCCCATCATCTATGCCTTCAATGCTGACTTTAGAAAGGTTTTCTCCAACCTCCTGGGATGCGGTCACTTTTGCTCTGGTACTCCAGTGGAGACTGTTAATATAAGCAATGAGCTTATCTCTTACAACCAGGACACCCTTTACCATAAGGAGATAGTGACTGCTTATGTTAACATGATCCCAAATGTGGTTGACTGTGAGGAAAATCGCAAGGACCCTTTTGATAGGATGTCCCAGATCTCCCCTGACCATGAAGTTGCCACTGACTCTGCCTGTGAGCTGGACTGTGAGGGGGAGATTTCGCTAGGCAAGATAACACCTTTCACTCCAAATGGTTTACATTAATTTGCATCCTGGTCTAGTCAGTTCTTCTTGGATTATAAAAGAAAATATTATCACTGAGTGGAGAAACCTGCTTGATGGTGTGCTGTAGTTTGGTCAGTCAGTTTATGCTAAATTCACTTCTGTGGGTAGTACTTTGCAGGGTGTAGACACTGTCATACAGGGGGCTGGCAGCACAAACTTAAATCAGCACTTCCCCAGGCTGAGGGCAGACCAGGCAGTCATGTTGATTAGCTGTGGTGAGGTATTGTGGTATAATTGCAGTCAGTTCATGTTTATAACGTGTTTGCAAATGAAAGGTGCCATTTTCACTGCTAAGTATTATGACTTCTAAAGTCAGGGACAGATGTGGCTGGCATAGACACTAAATAAAAAAAATCTGGGCTGTTTGTTCGTTCAGATCTTATGTTTTTCTCTATTTTTTGTTTGTTTGTTTGTTTTGTTTGGATTTTTTGTTAAGATAGAGATAGTGAGGTGGTGATTTGGATGATTATTTAAATGCGTGTTTCTGCCAAAACAGTTTATGTGAAATCCTTGTTCTCCTAGGCGGCGTTGTTGCCTATGATATCCTCTGTTCCCAGATGAATAAATAAAGGTTATCTTGATCAAGGGTTTATTATCTTTATTTGTCACCCTGAAAGGTTTACAACAAGTATTCAAATTAACATTTCTATATGAATGGTTAGAATGACTAACAGCTGAACCCTATTATTTTAAAAGTAAATAGTCTGTATAGAAAATACAGTTTTTGAATAAAAGTGAGGCTCATAGGAATTCTTGACTTAGATGAACTTGTTTATGTGGCTCTTACAGCTAGAATTATACCTGTTTTTCTTTAATATTATGGTTCTATCCCTTTCTGCAGCCAAGAATATCAAGGATACATATGGATAAGCTATTAAAATTTTCCATTTAATTCTGTGCTTGAACTTACTTTTTAGAAATGTTAGTAAAGAGTTTGGTGATAGAATTAGGAGCTGGGTGTGTCTAAAAACAATAATTGTATTTGAAAATGATATTAATAATCATCATGTCCAAGTGTAGACACTAGAGAACTCATTCACACTGAGAGCAGAAAAGAATTCTGTTAATGTATTTTTTTAGTTACTTATTAACTGGAATTTAAGGGTGCTGTAAGTACTTCAACTATATACGAAATATTTTAAAGTAGTCTTTAGAACTGAAAAGAGTGTTTTTGGTTCTGTTTCTATTGAATCATTTACTTCAATATTAGAAACAGTTGTAAGCTTTCATCTCAGAAATCAAAAGTGATGCCGTTTCCAAAATAAATGATCAAAGGTAGTAAAAGCAATACCAATATTTATTTCAAGTTTTGGCTCACAAGGTGAACAACACTTGAATTAATTTACCCTTGAGAAATACCTGTGCCATCAGCTGAGCAGATTTAAATTGAATTGTAGGTGTGGATTCTGCAGCTCTCCGTCCTAATGGCCGTGACCTGGGGCCTCCCCATCCTGCCTAACTGGGAGAGGAAGGCTCCTGTAAAAGGGGGAAAGTGGGATCTGCAGTAGACAGCATGGTTCAGGGAAAATAATTTAACCAGATGCTGGAATTTGCAAATATTATGGGCTTAGTATTGAGCCTGCTTGGAAGTCAAATCCTTAATACTGGTTTAGGGGTTGTCTGCCTTCCCCTTGGGATATGGGGTGGGAGAAGTGCAGGAGGCATGTGATTGAAATCTCTCTGTGGTGGCCTCTGCTGCAATCTGGTCTGCAAGCAATGTTTTATGTATTTAGTCTTTGACACTAATTAGTTATATCATCTTGGATTACCTTTTCAACTGCTTGTCACTGAAGATTGACATCTACCTGAGCATTTTCTTTGCTGTTGATATGAAATCTCAGTGGAATATCCCTTTACAGCTGTCTTTAGGAAAGGGTATTGTGTCTGTGGCTAAGGGAAGCTTGAAAAACAAATCTCATGCCCATAACCATCACCAGGTTCAACCTACTAATGACTTGACATCAAGGGTGATATATGTTACTGTTCCTATGCTAAAGCACTCATATGTTGTTAGAGCTAAAGACAGTTCTAGCCCTGCTGGTTAGATAAACTTGCCCAGAATAAAATAATTTTCTCAAATAAAAACGAAGGAAACTGCTTCTGATGGTGCAGAAATGAATTATCCCAACCTGAACTTAGACTTCTTGCATTTTCTAGTTACAACTCCAATGTTGAGGCTAGTACAGCAGGTTAAGCTGGATTTGTGCAAAAAACCAGATGCAAGAGGTGCAGGCATCTGGTGCTGGTTCCAGCTCCCAGGGCAATGCCTGTATTTTATCCCGTTTTGCCTGCATTAAATCAGAAGCAGCCCGGGGAGATGGGGAAGGGAAATCATGATCTCTTCCTGAGCACCTGCCTGCCAGCAGGCTGTGCAGTGTGGTGCTGCGTGGTTATCCTGCTCCAGCAGCAGTACAGAGCAGCACAACAGAAGGTGTCCCCCCCACCTCCCCGTGTGGCCTTTCTGCTTCACAGTGATCGCTGTGCTGGGGTGTGACAGCTCCCTTGGATCCAGCTCACTGCAGGTGTGGCAGAGGGGTAGATGTATACAAGATGTTAGTGCATCACCTTGGTCAGTGTTCTCCTCATTGAGGCTTTACCTGCCTGGGTTTATGGGATAAGTGAGTGGGCTGGCTCTGGGATGCAAGAAACCATCTCCGTTGGTGGGTTTATAGAACAGCTATTAGAAACAGTCTTTTTCTTAGATCTGAAGGAAGGTGTTTTTTAGCCAGCCTTTAGATTTTGTGAGCATGATTAGGGCAGTACAGAAAACTTGCCAAATTTCCACTTTCCGTTAGTAGTTTTTATTTCATGACTTCATTTGGTAAATGATTTCTGATGGTGGCTCTATGATGTAATCTCTCATCTTGAAATATGTGTCTGCCAGGGGGCTTCCTCTTTCAGAGCCTAGGAGCATCAGAAAGGGAACATTTCTGCTTCAAAAGACAGACAGAAGGTATTTTTTTTTTGCTGGAAGCAGAGCTTGACCTTATGGATCTGAAAGAAAATCTTTTCTTAACTCATAGGGACAATTTGTTGCATTTTAATATGTCTTAATTACTTACCACTGACAAAGCTAGAGTATTTGGAATTAGTAAAATAAACTTTAAAAAGAAATGTGTATCTTGCCTTGAACTATAAAAAGGGGAAGCCTGTTTTAATGAAAACATCCCCAAAAGGATTGTTCTAACTTGTTTCTCTTGGGTGAAACTGCTGCCCTACTTTTTAAATGGTTTCCCTCTTAAGGACTAATGCATCTGCCTTTACATAGAACAGAGTTCACTGGAAGTGCAAGTGGGTTTTTATAATCCTCATATCCTCATGGTGTCTCTCTTGAACTCATCTGTGCCCGTGGTTCTGTGCCTCTCATCTGCATGTTTCTTTTTGTACCTAAATGGTTTGAATGTATGATACAGTTTGACTTTAACTTAATCTAGTCCTGAGCGATGGCTGATCTTCAAGGTCCCAGACTGTTTTCAGTTTCTGTTTTGTATTAATTTTAGAAATCCTACCTTGCAATTTGTTTCACTTTTAAATTACCTCTTAGCCAGCTGGATCTGTTAGTCCTGGATAGCACCATACCTAAGGAGGGTTGGTGTATTTGTAATCTTAGTATCTTTGTGTGTAATTACAGATAAGTAATTTTAAGTCTTCTGTGGAAGAACAGAACATGTGAAGGTATCATAATTTTTAAGAAGCTGGGACATGGAGAACACCATAAAGACTCTTTCACTCTTCAAACCCTTAAAGAGATTTTAGCAGCTCTGCTTTAACAATGGATCTTGGTTTTTGGTTTTGGTTTGGTTTTTTTGTTTGTTTGTTTTTTTTCCCTAAGCTAAAGAAATGTAGGTGTCTTTCTGAGAGGTGAACACAAGTAAAACACTTTCGAAATGGAGAAAAATTACTGCAGTAATTTTTGGTGAGTCTGATACTTTATTGCTTTGCTTTCATTGTATTTTTCACTTTTGCCAGCCACATCTGATGTGTGTCTGCAGGGAGGCTCCCTACCGAGAACCCCTGCATTTTTGTAACATGTAACAAAAAAGGCTTTAAAATTAGAAGGGCTTATTGTAGCAATGTCACTAAGCACAATCTTACACCATTTAGGAGTCAATCATGTATAAACTCAACATTCAAGACTGACAGGACTGGAGGCAGTGTTCAGAACATGCATCATACTGGAGGTTTGAGAGGTCACAAGTTCCTCAGCTGTTTCTATGTGCTGAAATTGCCATTCTTAATAAGGAGGGCATTTTTATCACTGTCACACAGAAGGCAGGGTACACACCTATGTCGGTGTTAATAATTATGCAGAGATTTTTCTTTTCTCTGAGGCCATCTTCACTACTGTTTAATTGAATTCATAAGTTCTTTAAAATATTCAGTAGTTCAGCAGAAGATCTCAGGGTTGAATGTGTGCTTGTGTTACAGAGGAACGAATTTATTTCTTCTGGCTTCTTACGAATATTGCCATTGGTATTCTCCGATAGTGGATGAAGCCATGTTAAGTTGGCACACTGAACAAAATATTTCACCTGCTGCACTGCAGAAGTATTTTTTTTTACTCAGATGTATTTGTTTTCAAACTTTGTAAGACTTTTCAAAGTTCTCAGAAGCTTCATGAAGTCCACACAGAGAATCTCCACTTTGATCATAGATCAGCAACCACTACTGCATTTAGAGTGCCTTGTTAACTACATAGTGCACTATGTGTTTATTGACAGAATTTTACCCCTCCAAGTTTAAATTGTTTTCAAAGGTAAGGGTATACTTATGGTTTAAAAGCAATGATGTACACAAAATAAACTATAAATGAGGATATTCCTGTTAATGGGGCATCAAAGATGTGTCTCTTTCTTCAGCCTTTTGTTTATTGTTGCAGTGGTATTGTTGCAGTTGATGGTAGTGAACAGTTAATAGCATTAGATGTGTCAAGAGTGGAAATACAAATAATATCATCTGAAGCAGATAATGAACTGTTTTTCTCAGAGGACCTGCTATCTCTCCCTAACTAACTAAGGATAGTTTAGCTTAATAGAAAATTTGCAAGATGATTTTGTATTGTTTTGTGTCTAAATCAGTTCTTGTAAGTGGAGATAAGAGTCAGTAATATTTATAGTGGACAGATAGTTATTTAAGGAGGATAAATACTTTTATGGACTTAAT
>NW_008236769.1:6957753-6969360 GCF_000691975.1 Corvus brachyrhynchos | reverse complement strand
GAGCTGGGGCCTGGCTGTGGCTTGAACGGATGTGGCTGCGAGAGCTGCTCGGGGCTTTGGTGTCTGAGCTGCACGTAGGTCATAGTTTAGGGGCCCAATATTGAATTGAAGAGATCCAATCCTAATCTCGTATGGTTTTTCCAGAGGCCCTGGTAATCGCATAGCTGAGATGAGCCTTGACTACAGCCTGAGCTTGGTTTCTTCTGAGGAATTGGGGAAGTCTGGTCTGCAGCTCACCTGATGCAGTTTTGAAAATGTCCCATGAATAAAATATTAACCAGGAAGTTCAGTGTGCTTGCTTTTACCCTCTGACCTAATTTTTCCAATCTGAAAGATCTTCAGTAAAATTAAAAAACTAAGTTTCTATCCTTTGGCCTTGACATTTTGCTTTCTCTGTTGACCTGATATAATTAGTCTCCTTTGATGAACAGAAGCTCCTGGCATGGAGTTTGCTCCTTGGTACCTTGTTACCAAATCTGGAACTACCTCAAGCTACACTTAAATTACATTATTTCTCTGCCCAAAGGGAATCTTATCAGTCTTTTTGTTGCTGTTGTTAGTTGTGGTTTTCTTCCTGAGCAACATTTCCATTCTCAAAACAAGATTATTCACCAAACCCATAATTTAGAGGGAAATAGTAAATAGATTTTTTTAAAAGCTCTTGGGGATTTTGCTTGAGAATACAAAGTGAGAATGGGACAGTATTAGACATAGAGGTAATGGAATTTTTTCTACAAGAGGTTTAATTTTTTGGCTTTTATAGAAATAAAGGCTGAATATTTTCATTGTGAAAAGTATATACATTTGATTTTTATATGCTTGCATATATAGGTTCTTTTATTTATATTAAAAAAGCTATTCAATCATATTTATAGGGTAATTAAATATAATTTTCTCTCTATAAATGCAAAATGTACAAATTCACCCAGAAGAAACAAATTGGGTCTTAAAATTTTATTATCTTTCATTAATAAATAAGAATAAAATACTAGTACATAGTGTTCCCAGATGAAACTTACCAGTGCAAATTTCTTTCAACTATTTTATATTCAAAGCAGCTTTATAATGATTTGCTAATCAATCTTTATCTATAAACATTCTGAGGCAGCAAGAAAAGGAGGTTATTTATAAGTATTTCTGAAAGTCTCTCAACAGTGTATATTAACACTTTTGTCTTTCTGGTTCAGTAAAACAAAGATGCAAACTTCTTCACAGTCTGCAAAGAATTTCTGCTTCATCAGAAGATAAAATGTTTTGCGTAATCTCCAAACATTCAATTGAGGTAAGATGGTATCTGAATGTTAAATGGCTTCTTAGGTAGAAGTATTTTCTGTATTAAACCATTTGATCATACAACTAAGCAGAGCTCTGTCTGAGCATGGGAAAGAAAACAGGTGGGTAGAAGGGAGGGAGAGAATTTAAGAAGGAATTAGAAACCAGCTGAGAGTCCATCAATCCACAAATGTGGTGGTGGTTGAAGAAGGCAAGGGACCAGGAAGAACTGATAGGGTACCCAGTGGCTGAGGCAGGGATGAAAATAGAGGTGAGTAGGTTTTGGAGCAAGTAGCTGAAAGGGGACTGTAAGGGGTCAGGATGGGGCCAGGGCAGGGACTATCCCTAAGGGCTTGTGGGCCTCAGGGAGGCTGTACAGAGATGGGTGAGATTTGCAGGGAGAAGCAGATGGAGAAGGGCTGAGAGTCCTGTCCACCTCCCAGGATCCACAGACTCTCCTGCTCTGTGCAATCCCCTCCTGCCACTTCTGAATAACTTCAGTAATGCTACTGCATTTTATCATTAAACAGGTGCAACTCAAGTGTCTGTCTACTGTGTGCAGCAGATGAAGAGCTGTCACATTTATTCCATTGTGGTACAATGGAAAATAACTTCCACAGCAGCACCCTACATTATCCTGCAAGGAATACTTTCTCAAGGAGAGGAGAGCAGAGAGGGCTGTGCTGCACTGTATGGTGCTGTTTTCTCTGTATGATGGTAGAGCATTTTAGAGGTTTATTCTGCTGGATTGCTGGAAGCAAGTCTGTCTTCCAGAAAATTTCTGAAGGTGCCTATTTGAAATCTCAGGTAAAATGGCCCTCAGTATGTCAGTACTATGATTTCTTTAATCTGTGCAATTAAAGTGTATAAGGAACATAGTCAAAATCTGGTGTTGTGTATTAAATGCATATATTTATTGTGAAAAGCTGATCTGTGATGACTTGTAACATGATGATATGGAGGTGATGCTTAGTGATTCAAGCCTAAATCTGCCAACATGTAAGTACAAAGCATGTGGGGGCTCTGCTTTCTGCTAAATGGAAGTATTAGCAATATTATTTTTCAAATATAGGGATACCAAGTTCTACTATTTTTTGCCTGTTGAATAAAGATAGTTTTGTACAGTGATGGAAATGGGCCTAAGAGATAGAAAGCTTAACTTCATACATAAATATGTATATATCATTTACATGATATATTTAAATCATGTAAATACGTATATATCACCTAATAGGAAAATTTTAGTATATAATTTAGTAATGCTCATGATGTTTTACATCTTCGCAGAATGTGTCTTTTTTTTAAATCTTCTAGTAGCTTCTTTCAGAATATCCAGGTGATGGTAAGAACTGCAGAGGTCTGCAGAGCAAACTCCAAAGTTTAAATGTTTTGCTTATATGCTGTTTGAAAGTGAGGTGATGATACCTCTGCTTGAATATATTCTTGTGCTATCGTGAAGACCTGCACTAGGTAAAGCTCAATAACTCAAACCTGCACTCCTGGATCGGTGCACACCCCAGTAGTGCCCCAGGTTTGAGAAGGGGAGACAGTGCCCCTGCTCACCCTGCTGCTCAGCAGCTCTCCTTGGAGGTTGCAGCAGCTTGATCTGTTTTCAGCAGAAACTCTTAACCACTAGAGTGTGATACACATTGCAAAAAACTCTCCTTACTGGATGTTTCTGAGTCAAGCTAAATGTCAGGTTCTGAGTGTGCTCAGTAAATCAAGGGGGAGCAGTGCAGGAACACCTGGTCTGCAGGTGCCAGAGCTGGTGGGAAGATGTCTCAACAAAAATGAAGACCAATGGGGTGTATGTGATGGCCCAGCTTAAGGCATATGGAGACAATATTGCCTTAAAAATCATCTGGGTGTGGAAGTGAGATTTTTTCAAGACTGTTGTCCTGATCTTAGGCACCTAAATTCCATGTAAATTGAAATGCAAGCACTTTAATACCTTCTAGGTTATAGATGTATTTACCCAAGCACACTTGTAGATGTTGCAGATGAATCTGGATCCCAGCTGGACGAGATTTTAAGTGCAGCCTAAGTGTGTATGTACAAAGTGGAAGACTTTGTAAATTCAGATGGGGCAGGACCATTCCTTCTCACTTGTGAGCATCACCTGGTTCAGCATCTGCTTTATCTTCTCCCACAGTAAGCTGAAGCAAACCACTGCCTCCCACATACTGCTGCAATGATTCATGTTATTAAAACACCCTGGAGTAGGATTTTGCAGCACTGGGACAAATGGATGTAAAATGAGGACCATCCTATGTGACGTGCTCCCCAGCCTGAGCTGGCCAAAGAACAGATTGTGTTACATCAATGCCTCTTTGCACAGCATTCAGGCAGCCTTGGGGAACCTAAAAGATGCCCTTAACTTCACATTTCTGGGCTGAGAGGTTTATTTTGTGACTCAAAGAGGCACAGCTGACTTTCAGTTGCTTTTTTAAAAGATAGTATGCTTCAGTGCCTTGTGTATAAAAGCAAATGGAATGAACACAGTGATGGCAGCAATACAAACTTTATAACTTTAATCTACTAGGACAGATCATTCAGTGGTGAAGCTGATTTAAAAGGAATGACTGCCATTCTAAAATTGTCTCTCCTCTTCCTCTCCCTTTCCCTCTCACTCCTCCTCTCCTTTCTCTCTAAGCATATTAGCTGGAGCACTAGAGACATTTGTTTGGTACAGGAGGAAATGTTTTTTCCTACTTCATTAGATAGGGTAAACTTTCCTGAAAGTGACAAATAATCTCCTTAGGGAGTTGCTAATCAGTAGCTGGAAGAAACATACTTTCCAGATTTTTCCTCTAGCCAAGACCTCAGCTTTCTTCTCTCTGTGATCCCTTCGTCTTTCCAAGATGACTTCATTTTGGGAACCCTACTTTTCTGCATCACCTCTGCTTTCCAGGACCCCAAACACCATGGTTTATGTGCAGAAGCACGTTACATGATCAGCCAATTGGTGACTGGTTTGCACTTCTTTATTACTGGAGGATTTGGGATGTGGCACTTTAGTTCAGTCCAGGTGTTATCAAAATTTCTCTGTCTGCACTGGTTGCAGTGGCAGACTTCTGTTTGAGAGTCAAAAGTTCAGATTCAGACACTGGTTCTCCATACCAGTTTTCTGTAGCCTGTCAGTGTTCAAATTGAATTTTCTTCTTTCACCTACAACAGCTAGAAAGGATTCTCTGCTGGGAATTTTCCTTCACAAATTACTTTTCCCTGGGGTGGAACTCCAGATTCAGAGGAGACTTATTTCTGCATGTCTCATTCTGTGTTCAAATCAATAGCTTCCAGGTCATATGAAAACCCCTCTTTGTGCATTCTTTCTAGTTGGCAAGCAGTGATGATCTCAGGCCAGACTGGAATTGGTTTTCTGGCTTACCTGCAACTGACCTGTGACTGATGTGAGGATGGAACATTCAAGGTCCATCAGGGTTGTTCTGTCCAGTACTGGAGCCAGACTATATCCCTTTAAGAATCTGTTCTGTGAGAAAAGAGGAGCACACTTTCCTGAGCCCTTGGAGATCTCATGTGTTGCTGGTGTCAGGTTATGAAGTTCCTGCTGCTCTCATCTATTCAGTGAAGTCTCTGACTCTGTTGGAGGTGATGGGACCTGCAATACCTGCCTGCACTGTGGACTCAAATTGTATCTACGAAGGCTCTGAACAGTGGAAATGTCTTCTCATGTGACCCCTTTTTGCCTTCTCTACAGGATGAGCAACATATTATGGCCAGTCCCCATCTTTGTAAGTTAGAATATACATACACAAAAAGATAATACAGGAAAGAAGGATGAAATATAAGACAAAGTGTATAGCTACACAAAGACTTAACAATTTGTGGTCCCAGCACCCTATGCAAGACTGGCTTTTCTTGAACTGGCTACAGCTGTGTATCTCCTTCCTCCAAGGACAGGCTTGGGGGCAGTTCATACCCAGACTAACTTTGGCAGCAATTCTCACTCCAGCTCTCCTCCACCAGTGGGCCGAGCTCAGAGGGCCCTGGTGAGCTTTGAAAAGCTTAGCCCAGACACGGTTCCCACCTGCTCAAAGGCCCAGTCCAGATCTAAAGTCCTTGATATAAATAGTTGTCTGGTATTCCCATGCCATAACTTCCACTCATTTTTGATTTTCCAAAACTGACGCCTAAATGGAAATTGTAATGCTTTTGTACCCTTGACTACTTTGCTGTGCAGCCCATGTTGTGCACACCACTGGCCTAATTTCCTTCCAACTGTTAAACCTCTGAATTTGATTAGAAGGAAAGATGAGATGTCCAGGCTGACAAACCTACACTTAAAAAATTAAAGGGAAAAAGAAAAGCTCAACAAAAAATATTCTAGGCTTAGCAAGCAGTAATTGGATTGCTTTCTGGCTTCATTTCAGCCTCAGCTGCTTCCTCCCACTCCCACCTCTCAGCCAATATTTCATACAGTAACACAAAATACCTAAGAAGGTGGATTATACAAAATATGTCTGTGTTTGGTCTCTGGTTGAAATCCAGACATGGTTAGTGATTAGAGGATCAATGAAGTCCATTGAGTGACCTGTGTAAGATAAATCATTGTACTCCCACAGCGTGAAGTTCTTCCTACAGGGAGAAGTGGAGGAAAAGCACCAAAAAGTGACTTAAATGTCACTTGTCAAACTTTTAATAAGCCCTAACGTGGGTGTGGTGAAGTGTTAAGTTTTTTCCAGAGTTAGGGAAGTTTATGTCCTGTCTGCCAGTCTGGTATTGAAGATATTTTGGAAATGAGCTGATAATTCTTTCCTGGACTGGGGAGGGAGATTGCTGATGTCTTCAGGAAGATTTTGCACTGAAATCCCAGACAAAAGGAATTGTTACCCTTGGTAAGTTGTGTGCACAATTTTTCTAACCCTTTCAAATATTGTAGCTCAAAATGAAGGCATTTCCTTTTCTATAGCTACTCCTTGTTAAATTCTGTTTAAAATACTGGTGTCTGAGGCATGATGTTTTGTACTCCATCCCTGATTTTTGTTGTCACTGGGTATTATAAATCCCCAAAAAGCTACGATATGTTCCATCTAACTGATACAATAACAGTCAAACTTCTGGGAATAAAAACCCTACTTCGAGTCTGAAGTATTTTGCCTCTGTATCCAGTGAAGCAATGTGTGAACACTTGAAAGTCTCTGTCACTGAGGATAAAAGATATCACCACCTGCTACAAATAGTGCTGTGCTGGTAGCCCTAGTGAGCAGTGATTCCTCTACAGCTGTAACTAACTTTAGATATCGCTGCAGATTTTGTAAATATATGACTTGGTCTTAGAATTTCACTACAATTTCCCTTTCAAATATGAGGATGCCAAACTGTTTGAAGAATTAGTTCCTGTCATCAGCTTTTGCTTTACTGCCTTTCTGTTTCACCTTATGCTTCCCTATTTCCTATGTCACACCACAAAGAGACCAAAACCTCCCAGTCTAGTGTATTTGTGAGCTCCTCTGCTTTTAAAGGAAATGGTTCCAAATTTTCAGTTACGCTTTACCGTGGAGTTGTTTATGGCTGTCATAGTTCTTGTGCAGAACCTGTGCTCTACCACAGCTCTGCCTCCCTAGTTTATGTAAAGTATCTTGTGCCCACTGCAGGCCTGATTCAGAGGTGAATTATGGCACTTTAACACCATCTTAATGTACTGTCTCAGTAAAAGCACAGGTGTAAATTTGCAATAGATTATTAGGAATCATTAGTTGATAACAAAGCAGCAGGAAGAGACAGAAAACAAACAAAAAAAAACCCAAAGTGAAGCAGGGAACGTAGTTCAGACAGTTTGACTCACTGATTCAACTCAGAGAGGTTGAACAGAGCATTGTCTTCTTTTTCCAGGTATTTTCAATCTTATGGAAAAGTTTTGAGAGTAACTACATTGTCCTACGCAGATCTGGGAAAACATTGAAGTTATTTTTTAAATTATACATCTAGGGGGTGAAAGGCTGGTTAAAAGAGAATGGCAAGTTTTATTTAATGCCCCCATACATCATTAACTATTTGAGCCAGTGCTGTGCAAATAACATGCCATTAAAAAATCTTCTTCAGCCAGCGTTCTTTCCTTGCCTGGAGGTTTATAGCTGCAGGGTTTAGCAGGGAAAAAAGGAAGTATTAGGCTGACGAAGCAAATCGATGCTGTTAAATGGCAGGACGTGCTGCGGACGGCGCTGCATGGGAGCCCCGTCCGGCACCGGTGGGTGTGTGAGGGGCAGCAGCCCCGTCCGGCTCCGGTGGGTGTAGGGGCAGCAGCCCCGTCCAGCAGCCGTATGTGTGCGGCAGCAGCGAGGAGTGCGGCTCCTCGCAAAGGGCAACTTTTGTTTGCCTTCCCACAATTAAAGTGTGGAAGACTATTTATTTCAGTGTTGAAATTTGGAGGTAACTACAACAACGAAAGAGTAACTGCAGCATCCTGCTCTAGTAGGAGTAACTCACTAGTTTTGTAACTGAGTGGGGTTTTAATTTCCATACCCTTCTTAGGACAAATCCGTGGTGATGTATGACAAAAGTGAACTTGTCATGTATCCACAGATTTGGGGATGCAGCTGACAGCTGAGATCTGATGAGTCTAGAAGTTCTCCTCTCCTCTCCTCTCCTCTCCTCTCCTCTCCTCTCCTCTCCTCTCCTCTCCTCTCCTCTCCTCTCCTCTCCTCTCCTCTCCTCTCCTCTCCTCTCCTCTCCTCTCCTCTCCTCTCCTCTCCTCTCCTCTCCTCTCCTCTCCTCTCCTCATAACCCAAATCATAATTACTCGGACTCCAAACAAGACATTGAAATGTGTGGATTCAAGTATAAATATTTCACTCAGATGCAACTAAAGTAATTTGTATTTTTCCAGTCAATTGCCAAATAGTTAGGAAATTCCATCAGCAGCATTTTATTTCCCCTAGCTCTTTTCCTTCCCGACAAAAAAAGTAGGTGCAATTGCAGCTTGCGGTGGTCCCAAGCCCAGGGAGCTGTATGACGTCGGCTTGCATCCCCATCCCCCCATCCTCAGGCACAGGCAGCTGTGACTGGGGTGGGCAGGGCACAGCGTCTCTCACCATGAGCTTCTGGGACCTGTTCCCTGCCGGTTCTTTGTGGGCAATAATGGCCCTGCCACTTTCCTGCTTGTACCACAGTGTATCTAATCTTAGCTCAGTGGCTTGCCAGAACTGGAAACTTGCCTTAAAAAGAAAAAGAAACTGAGAAAGGGAAGAGCTGATGACTAGTGTCTTTTGTAGGTGGAAATAGCAAGATGAAGGTAGGCTGATTTGAAAAATTTGCTGTTTGCATGGATGTTCTGATGAAATTCAAGTTTTTGAATATGCCCCAAATTTATGGGTCATTATTATGTCTTTAGTGATGTCATTTGTCTGAGTATTGCCTTCAATCATGCATTGAGAGATACATAATGGCAGTGGAATTATCATTGTAACAAAAAGAAATCTCTATTTCTTTCAGCGATTTGATTCACCACTCTATTAAGCTACATTTGTTCTTATTTAGAAGCTATTTTTTCAGATATCCATTTCAAACCCAAGTGAAAAATAATTTTCAAAATTTTCTTTCATGTTCAGCTAAAAATGACACAGGATGAATACAATTGTTTTCCCCTTACCTGTTGGTCACTCTGTAGCTGTCACTGTGGGTGAGTTTACTGAACAGTAGAGGAGGTAAATCACGTGTTTTAGTGCAGTACCAGGGGCAGAGGAGACCGGGTGAGAGCAGGGTCAGACATCCTATGCAATCATGCAGCTTCACAGTGAAGTGCAAACAAGGAGTGGACTACACACCTCACATATATATATCTGGTAAATCCCACACTGGTTCTAAAAAAAAAAAAGAAGCAGCAGCCAGGATAGAAAAACTCATAAATCTTTAATTCATGTCTATTTTTTCAGGTTTCTACTGAAAAAAAAAAAAAAAAAAAGCCATGTTCCGTGGCAGGAAGTTCTGAAAAATGGAAGCAATTGCAGGATGTTACCCTAAAGGTGAGGCTTGCAAACATTCCCAAACCTTGGTCATTTTACATGAGTGCCATCACCCTGACCTTGGTCCTGTGGCTGCAGGCACGGCTGCTGTTTGGGACAACACAGGACTGGCTGTGGCTTTGAGATCAGTGTGATTCTTTTTCCTAAAGTATCTTCAGTGTAAAATAAGGATATGCCCTTGGCCAGCGAGGAGGTGAAGGAGGTTGGAGGAAGGAGGGAGGAATGGGAGAGAGGGGAGCCTGGCCCTCAGTCAAAGGACTCGCTGTTGGATTGGCATTGCCAGGGGGCTCACTTGCAGGCAAGGAAGAGTGTGGAGGAAGACAGGGGGATATTGGAGAGGATGTTCATGCACAGGAGGTAAGAAACTAAGAAGGAAACTTATCAAGTGAGTAATTGAAAATTACTATAATTTTCTTTTGACAAGAATAAAAGTAAACTCACCCTTCTGGGCAATTAGCAAGGAAATATGTTAGCAGTTATCACAGCTATGTGGGAAAGGGAGGTGAAATAGAAAGGTAGAGAGACTAGTGATGAAATTTGATTTTTTTTTCACCATCCCAGCTTCCCCTAGACTAGAAGGTGATTTTTCTCTCTCATGATTGTCAGGTTTGAGTAATGATCTCAACTGCAGAGCTGGCAACACACCAATTCCTAGTTAGGACTAGAAAGACACATTTTTTCCTTTAATTTGAAGAGGTAGAGATCAAAAAGACACCTGGGGTATGTCCCCAGAAGCCTTAGCAATGTTGAAGAAAGGCTTAGCAACTTTGTCTAAATTTGTTCTGGGAAGTTGAAATTTAAACATCCCATCTCACACAAAAGTAAAGCAATAAATCCAGGTCTGCTTTATGTGCTTTAACCAGGTTTCTCTATGACAGGTGAGAGGGAGAGAAGGGAATGAACTTGGAGGAGCTCTTTGCCACATTCCCAGCAGACTCAGTCTCTGGACCCCAAAGCTTGAAAGCACATCACCCATCTTACAGTCCAGAGTTGAGGTCTGTGCTTCAATACAAGAACATGTGCTTGGCACCAGCTCTGGACAGCTCTCTTCCATGTGCTGGGGGCTTTTTGTGTATCCCTTTTGGGGAGTCCTCCCAGAGCATGGAAGCCAGACACCTGTTTCTTGGTATTTCAGCCTGGAGGCCAGGCTGTGTTCCCTCACATGGGGGCACTGAAGTTCATCAGTGGCCTTAGACCACAGCAGCTCAGGTGTGGCTTTCCTGCTTGGATGCTGGCTTCTGGCTGGCCTGAATGTTTTATATTCAGCTGCTGGCCATTAGTAAATCCTTATATGATTCAAATTTTTGCAGCTGTGGTTGGAATTTTTGATCTTCAGAATGTTTCAAGCCATGGCTAAGCGGTATGGAATTGTTTCTGAATTTATTCCTAATATCTAGTCCAAACCTACTCTCTTTTAGTTTAAAGCTGTTAAGCTGACCCTGCTGTAGATGCTGCTCTGCCAAGGATGGAGAAAACATAAGTTCATGACTTACCTTCCCAGATAGGTCTGCTCCATAACAGGCAATTGACAGAAGACATATACCTTGTAAAAAAGGTTTTCTTTCTCCACCCTGTTTTACAAAATACCACTTGGCTGTGTACAACTGCATGAATTTTCAGCCTGGGAGTGTGGAGAGGCTAAAAGAAGAGCTCACTAGATTCCTGTTTGTGCACATTTTGCTGTCCTTCCCCATATCACAGGGTTTTATGATATTTGGGAAAAAAATACATCTGTGTATCTAGTTGTCATCATGTCATTCACTCACTTGCTCTGGAGCTGTTCTCATCCATGCAAAACTTTCCTTAATGAAGCTTTCTGCAAATTCTTTGTCCTTGGTCCCTTGTTCACTGCTATGCCTGCAACAAGCAGGGCCATCCCTCAGCTTGACTTCTCTAGCTTGGGCAGCTGTCCTTAACCTGCAGTGAGCCTTCATGGGATGGTTCCTCTAATTTAAGATAAAATAAAATTGTGCTAGGTCACAGTTCCTCCACCTCATCACCATGAGGCATCAACTACTGCAACAGCTGTGCATTACTAATGAACTTTGGGAAAGATGTTTTTTTTAAGCTACTCATTTTGAAAGACACAATGGTTCTTTGAAAGCTGCTGACATTTCGAAATGTTAACGATGGTCGCATTGGAAGATAGATTAGTAAGTGAAGACAAAGATGCCCAGAGGGCCAGTAAACTATATTTATTACATAATTCTACTTACAGCTTTTTACCTGTTAGATTGTTTTAGGATATTTCAGATAACTTCCTATGTTCTTCCACATCTCATCCTTTTGGGCGTCTTGTGGAACCAAAAGTGCATGCCCACTGTACACAGCCAAACTGATTGATGCTGGGTTG
>NW_008236769.1:6917171-6957637 GCF_000691975.1 Corvus brachyrhynchos | reverse complement strand
ATTCCTGCTTTAAAGCTGTGCTTGTTTCTGCCCAAAATGTGTATGCTTTATTTTGCTACACCTGAGCACTAATGTAACATCCCTCTAGGAGTGTAAACTCACCTTTCTAGAAAAGTTGTTTTTTCTTTACCAGGGTGTTGAAATCAAACACGGAAATGTTCTTGGAAAGGTGATCCTTCCACATCATGGCTTTCAGAAATATAGGAATGTAATAATTTGATTAAGGGCTTGAGAGGATACCACATCTTACAAGCTGTAGAAAACTTCACTGTAGCCAGACAGTACCTTTAACTGGTGATAGGTTACTTAGAAGTCTGTTTCCTCAGAATACCTTCTCCAGGAATGTAACTGGTTACTCTGTGTTGCTGTCAGCAAGACAGATGCCCATCTGAGAGATGAATCATCTCATTTTGCTTTCAGGATTTTGATTTATGCACCATTGGAGATACTCTGGAGAATGACAGCAGCTTTGCTCCTAAGGAGCAGACTGAATGGTGTACTACCCCTCTTTTATTCCTGTTGAAAAGAAAATGCTCATCTGGTTTTTTAGATTTATGTCAGAATGATTCCTCTCCTTTTCTTCTGTGAAGGCAAATGCCTTGTCAGTTCTCTGTTTTGCTCTCCATTGCGTATTTCACTGGCCTGACCTGTGCTTTGCTGCTCCTGAGCTAAGCAGAGCTGTAGTTCAAAGTCTGGTGAAGAGCTATTCCACTGATGCTTGTCAAATTGAAAGTAATTTTTGGAATGCTGAACTTGGGAACTTTGGCATTTTTCTTTCTTGTTTTTTTTGCTAGTTCAAAATGAGTCATCTCCTGCCATTTAACGATCACAAAGAATCAAGGCAGTTGTCTTTTAGGGAACTTGAGTACAGTATGAAAAATGTGTGAACTGAAGGGTGGCTCTCCTCACACTCAAACTGTGGTACTGTGCTTGGACAACTGGCTTTATCCTGTCTCTGGTCACTGGGGCATCAGCTGTTATTTCAGAAGGTGCATGGAATTGTCTAAGAAAAGCAGTTTTACTGTCAACAAGCTTTGTGTCCTATAGGAATCTGTACTCAGTGGAAAATTTTTAAGGACAAGAGAATAGGAAAATGTTGATGATTGTGAACCTGGAATTTTTTTCTATTTTCCTAATCCATGTTGAAAAAACCCGAAAAAAACCAAACAAAAAACTGCATAAAGTTGTTGCAGTGGAGATTTCTGCAACATGTATAGGACAGCACCCAGAACCCCAACAGAAAGTTTTGCATAACATTTTGCTGAGATACGATGATGTAACACAGAAACATTTTCTCCAAAAAGTGGGGAAATTTGACCTATTACCTAGATGCATGAACTCATCACATTGCTCTTCTGTAGGAAATTACAGACAAATGAGAAACCATTCATCAGGAATGGTCCTTGGCTGTTGCCAACTCCCAGACTCTGCCTGGGAAGTTTTTGGGAGGATGCTGGTCAGCATGGGCCAAAACTGAGCCAGGACCTCTGTAGTGATTCAGTGCTAGACAACTGTAAGGTTAGAATGTCTGGGCATGTTCCCTTTTGATTTATAGGCTCAACTGCTGGAGAACATAAGGAGTATTATTATTTTTTGGACTGTCTCACTGACATGGGTGCCATTCCTCTGTGCACCCCTGTTGCCACCTGATCCACTGGGATTTGCAGGAAGATGTGTGCTTGGAAGCTGTGCAGCCAGGAGGATTCCCTGCTGTGGACCAGGAGCAGAGGCAGCAGTGGCAGAGGGTCCCACCAGCAGCTTTGCTGGAAGACTGTGTGGAGGAGCAGTCAGTGTGCACTGATGTACGGCAGGAGGCTTCCACTAGAGACTAGGCAGCTGCTATGAATATCACCTGTTAGAATTAGAATTTCTGTTGAAACACAAATCCTGTCTCTGCAAGAAAAGGGAAAATTAAGAGTTATACAGTACTTGTGTGCAGACCTTCATTTAATGTCAGGCTTTGGACAACACCTGATAAATACTGACTAGTTTAAGAACAAATTTAGTGGCTAATATCTTTACCAACAAGAGGGCAAATGTGATGGTGTCCTCTAGAGCTCAAATATAACCTGCTGCTCTGCTGGAGTGAAGAGAGAGATATACATTAAGGGAGACATTTATCTCCTTTTCTGGCACAATGGTATGTCCTCTCTGAAGTGATCTGAAAAGTAGTTTCCAATGCACAATAAATTTTGCCTTTGTTTATTATTTTAGGAATGGATTTGGGCCAAGCTGCAGCATTTACCATCTTTTACACAGTTTTTGTTTTGAAGCATATGAGGAATTTACTAACATTGAATTTAATCCTAAAGGACAGGAGAATAATTCCAGAAATTACTTGTGTCATATTGTGTAGTAACAGGGTGTGCTTTGGGAGTTAAATTCAAGACTTTGTAGGTAATAAATTGTAGACCATAGTGCGCATTGATTACATTCTATAAGATGGTGTATGAAATGATAGAAAAATATGGGTTTTTTTCTGGCAGCTGTAATTCTACAATGAAATCAGTTCCAGATACCTGGCTGTTACATCTGAAGTAGCTTGGAAATGCTGGGATGTCAGTTTATTCCAGGTGTTTCAAGGCCTGTGTGTACATTAATCCAATGCATACCCTAATTTTTAAACAGTCTCTAGCTCTCAAATACTTGAATGTTGGTTTTCCAGGAACATGGGACCAGGATATAGGACCAGAGTCCCAGAGTTTGGAATAGTGCTGTGTGGATGTAAATAGGTGCCAGATTTAGGTTGACTTACTCCCAGGAACACTTTAAAATAGATTAAAGATACAGTGATAGGACAAGGGGAAATGATTTTAAGCTGAAAGAGGGCATGTTTACATTAGATATTAGGAAGAAATTCATGTGAGGGTGGTGAGGCACTGGGACAGGTTGCCCAGAAAAGCTGTGGATGCCTTATCCCTGGAAGAGTTCAAGGCCAGGCTGCATGGGGCTTTGAGTAAACCTGGACTAGTGAAAGGTGTCCCTGCACATGGCAGGGGGTTGGAACAAGATGATCTTGAAGGTCCTGTCCAACCCAAACCATTCTATGATTCTATGATTTTTTTCAACTTTAAAAAGATCGGAAAAAATTTACATGTCCTGTGATGTTAGAAGAGGGAAGGAAAAGGGACCAAGCAAACACAGGTTCATAGGGCCTGATCCCAAAAATTTCAACTCTGTTAACAGGGCATGTCCACATATTCTAACATACCTCACTCAAATATTCACTTATTTCATCCTTGCTTATTTATTGATGTTCACCGAAAATCACATTATAGTAGAAAAGGGATTTTGATAGTTGTGGAAAAAATACTAATTATTCCTTTGCCAAATTGTTTTAAAATCACATTTAGATAAATTCCATAAGTAGATGGAGATGGTTTTTCCTGAAAACCAGAAAACTTGTGCACTGAATAGTTTGATCATCTTGCAATAATAACCATTACACTTTAGTGTCTGCTTTTGACAGAATCAACAGAGCTTGATTAAGATTAAGAATCAACTAAAAGATCCAGGAAGAAAAAAAATGACATCTGGATAAAGTCTGTATTAATTCGAAGAACACAGTACATGGGAAAAACAGAATCATAGAAAGGCTTGAACTGGAAGGAACCTTAAAGATCATCTAGTTCCAACCCCACTCCTGTGGGCAGGGCTTCCACTAGACCAGGTTGCTCAGGAGCATGGGAGGAGATGCTGGAGTTGGGATTCTCTCTCCCAGCTCATCTCACTGTGGCTGGGCTGAACTGTCAGGCCATGAATAAAGCTCCTGCTCGAATCGGGATGGGACAGGGGTTCCTACAGGTCTGTTCAAACATGGGCATGGCTGCTACCCATGCAAGACTGAGTGCTCATTAATCAGCTGGTCTGTGTAGGTTTGATCTTTTGACACCAATTTCAGTAGAAATTGCTGAGGAGAGGCTGTACCTCTTTGCTTTGTGGTGGACTACACTTACCACACAATGCGTATCCCTTTGTGAGGCAGTTTTAATAAAAAAAAAGGCTCAGTTTTACCTGGTGGAGCTCATGTTCTTGGCTGCTCTATAGCCGAGGGAGGGAAAGACTTCCTAGGACACAATCTGAGTAGCAGGCAGGAGGCAGGCTGCCCCAGCAATAAGGGCAGCCTTTGTGGATGTCTCTCAGTGCCTTGGAAAGCCTGTAAGTCTTTTCCCCCTATAAAAACCCTCTGTTATCAGGAGAATTTCAGTTTTTTACATCTCACCTTAGCATAAAATTTGCATTTCTTCTTGGGGATGTAAAAGACCAGGACTTTATCACCATTATAGTGATATCATCCAGGGCCAATATATGCAAACTTACATAGGCACAATAGCAGTTAGAGTCCCAGAAGAATTTAGAAGATTGTTTTTACTTCAGGAAAATACTATTTTTTTCTTCTTTTCTTTTTGTTTTTTAAATTATTGATCTAAAATTTAATTATGTGACTGGAAACAAAGGCCTGCATGCAGCCCTGGTTGCAGCTGGGGCAATATTTTGGTGGGAAGAAATGTAATACAATCATTCACTTATCACCACGGCATCCAGGTAGTACTCATTTTTTGCAATCTTTCTGCAAGCTCCACACATTTATCAGCTATCCAGCCTGATATTCCTGGCACAAAGTGATTAAATGTGTTACTCCAGCAACCCTGGTATCTCTGAAATGCCAGGCAATGTCAAGATAGACAGGGAAAGAATAATTTAGATAATTCTCAGGTTCATTTCTCTCCCCGTCTGTCATATCTCCCTATTTTAAAGTAATTTGTGTAACCTGTAAAATTGGAAGGTGATTATTAGATTACTGAGCAGTTGGACAGAAATTTGAATGAGGCAGATTTGATAGCTGCCAGAACTTTGCTGCAAAAAGCTGGCACTTGTGTTTACTTCTTTAAAGATCAACTCAAACCATAAAATTAAAAAACTATTTTGAGTAATTTAGAAGAGACAGATTTCAAACTCTTCATGCTTG
The DNA here is from genome assembly GCF_000691975.1 of Corvus brachyrhynchos. NCBI lineage: Eukaryota > Metazoa > Chordata > Aves > Passeriformes > Corvidae > Corvus > Corvus brachyrhynchos. The sequence goes on along the minus strand of NW_008236769.1, from coordinate 6,952,668 downwards.
CAGACCTTTTCCCAGTGCTCAGGTGCTGACAGAGTAACCCTTTTTAAAGATGTTCATGGCCCAACTTGCCATACTCATTTCATGTCAAAATCTAGCCACTTCTGTTATTGCTCACGTGCATTTCAAGGTGTCTTGAAAATTCTGTCCTTTATCACTAGTATTTTATAAAAGAAAAAGTCCAACTAATTAAACATTGCCAGTCACTAGTGTCGTTCTGTGAGGAGTGGATGAAGTGAGCACAAGAAGTGTGAGTCCAATGGTGGGATTTGGGCTCTGGATGGGAGGGAACAATTTTAAAACTAGCCCTTATTTTTCTTATACTGGTAGATAAGTGCTTTTAGATTTCATGAGCAGTAAAACTCAGGCCACTGCCCTGATTTTAGGTGTCCTCTGTTTTCTTTATACAGTCAAAGTTGTTTCAGTTGGTTTTTTGTTTTTTTTCTGTAGTTCTTCAGTCGTTCAGATGTTTTAGATAAGTTGTAACTGCCCAGGATGAGACACGGGCCATAAAGTGTGGATTTACCACTGTAGCACTTCAAAATGCCTTTTATAGCTGTAATAGTGGAAAGACATGGCAGTACAGAGATAGAAGGCCCCTTCTCCCCCAAGGGTCACTGGCACTGAGGGGGGTTCTGGCTTTGAATGTCATCTACAATTGAGCATGTAATAATATGCCTGCATGAGTGACTTATAGAGCCTGAGAGAGCATTATGGTGAAATTTACATGGAAAAAAGTAAGTTGGTGACGTTAGAGGTCTCCTCTCTCCCTGCTTGTGTGTCCTGGTGGGGTGCTGTGCTCCTGGTTAAGAGTGGGACCAGAGCCATGCAGAGTCCTTTCTACCTCAAGCTGCTGCTGCCACTGCAGTCTGTGCTGCATTTGGTTTTATTCTGCTCCTCAGAAGCACTGTGGCTGTGATAGGCATGGCCAGGTTTTTCCTGCCTCCTCTCAGCCTCATCTGTCCATCTCTGTAAGGGGAAGACCCATCAGATCTCCCAATGACTCCAAATGCCCTCTCTGATGGGACAAAACAACCTTGAGCAGACAATGAGTGGAGATGAAGCAGCTCCTTGGGAGTCCCATAGCTCTGCTCTCAGAGGAGAATGAGCAGCATCTGCAAGATGGGTCCCTGCGTTTTCCCAACCTCCCAGCAGGCATGTTTCACCCTTTACTGTTGCAGTAGATCTTGCAGCACTACAAGTCCATTGCTTGCTGTGTGAAGTTAGCCACTGCCACAGTGACACCTGAGGTGCTGAGAGAGGTCACGGAGCACAGCTCACCCCGAGACAGACATTATAACCATGACCACGATGATGTCAGTTGATGCTGTTGAAAGGTGATCTTTAAAATGTACTGCACAGGGTGTCTCTCTTCCAAGAGAGCTATTTAAGGTAAAACATTATGTAACTACTGGAAGTAGATAGTCAGCTATTCAAAGGTGATTTCTCTGCTTATGAAAAGACTACTACTCAGCAACTGAGCAGTCTACATTTATTGTGGAGCAGATGTTGGGAGTTGGAGTATATATTGAAGAGACTCCATTTTCTGTTTACTTTCAACATGGTATTGTGTGAGTGTATATTCTTGTGACTCATTTGGGAAGATTAACTTGGGCCTAATAAGTTCCAGTGCCCAGTAAGGCGCCTGGAAAATTCTCGATGGGTTATGGTAGAGCTTATTCCTTCATTTAACCATGCTGCCTTGATGAGAAGCATGTTTATACCACCCACTGGTTCCGTCCAGACTACACAAACTGGAATCTCCTGCTCCAGAATATCAACACAAATCACTGCTTCCACTGAAGTTGAGCCAAGAGAATGAAATTGTTTAGCAGCAACTTTATTTTTTTTTGCCACATGACTTTAAAACACAGTGTAACTGAGTGTTGTGGCATTTCTATATTGTGATGCTCAGGTGTAATTACTAGAGACTTTCCAGATGGATACATGTAGCATTTTGAATTTTAGATGCTAATTAAAACTTTTTCTGATTTCTATTGATTTCCTTTTTTGGACTTTTTCCATCAGCCAGGGGGAGCACAGTTAAATCCTGGCTCTGTGGATAATGTGGATAATGGATATGGACAAGAGAAGGTAGACACATTTTGCAGCGCTATTATCTGGAAGTGATACACTCAGTATGGCTATGGCTTTTTCTCTGCTGCACTGTAAAACAATTTCAGGGTAAAGTAAGTTCTGAGCAAATAAAAAGCCTCTCATCTATACAGCATCCTTCTGCTGGAGACAGAAATATATGGATTAACAGGAGATAGGCTTTTCTGGGTGAAGTCACTCAAAGATTCAACAATTATCTCTTGTATTCTGTCAGTTAATAAAATTGCACTGAAAGGCTTTGATTATAGCGTGGAAAAAGAGAAAAGTATGAAGGGAGCTGAGGCACAGATTATTCCATGTGGAGTTAGAAACACCTGTGTGTGCATTGTTATTATGTTAGTGCTCACTATGTTGTTTCTGGCTGTTCATAGTCTTGTTGTGATAAAGGTTTTATCCTGTGTTGTATCACATCGCCAATGATTTAGTCCAGAAGCTGGAACCTGGGAGCACCAAAATACTATTGCAAAAGGCCATGGGAGGACCATGGAAGTAGCCTAGTGCCTTGTTAGAGAGGGATTAATTGCATTTAAGCCACCATTCTATAATTTATTCCTTAGCACAACCAGAGAAAAACCTGCCCCAGCTCCCACAGACAGCTTCTCTATGGTCATTCTGACCTTACTGGTATAAAAATAAAAAGAATTGCTATTGAACCCCACTAGTTCTTGTTGAATCCAGCAAGAACACAGTTTATGTCTTCCATTTCTGCAGAAATCTCTTATATATGTGGCTTTTCTCTGTGTGGTGGATTTCTTTATGCTGAGCCCTGGTTCTTTCAGCCTTCAGAGGCTGATTCCTGCCGGCACCAAAAAACTTTCTTCCTCAAAACCTGTGAGATGAGACTCAGCTGCTTCCCTGGGCAGCCTGTTCCAAAGGGTTGTCAGGGAAGCAGTAGAGTCATCATCCTTGGAGGTATTTAATGTAATCACCTTGGAGGTAATGTAAATGTGCCAAGTTTAGTGTTGGACCTGGCAGTGCTGGGTTAAGGGTGGCACTTTTTGGTCTTAGAGGTGTTTTCCAACATAAAAGATTCCATAATTGTTGGGTTCTGTGGATTGGTTTCATTTTGCATCAGTGCAGCTTTGGTTTGGGACCTGCAGGACTGAGCTGCACCTCCCTATGAACCCTGAGCAGTGGCTCAAACACACACCTGTGGTGGGCTTGAAGACTGAGTGAAAATCACCATTTTCATCAAAAGCCTGCAGGACCACAGACCTGAAAAACGCTGTTTGCACCAGTGATGCATAAGCCTATAAAAGAAAACAATGGAACTGATGTGTAGTATGAGGAGTGGGCTGGAACTATGGGGGGAGCGAAGGTGCCATGAGAATTGTGCTTAAAAGAAGACTAAGAGAAAGTATGTGCTCAATGGCTTGGTGTCATTTTGAGGTGGAGTCAATTTGTAGGCCGAATAATGTGGTTTTTCCCCTCCATACCCTTAGCGGTTCCCCTGAAAACACTCATCAGGAGCCAGGATTTTGACCTGGTCAGGCAGGCTGAGAGCACCTACTGAGCAGCTGTAAAGCTGACTGGCAAATTCAAACTAGGAGAAAAGTTCCAGTTTGTTCAAAAACAGTGCGTTTTGCTTTGAAGACTAAATTTAAAAATGTTTTACTGTACCTGAGCCCTCTTGTCATGTATAAAACCAGGCTTTAGCTGCCAAGCCCCAAAGACTCTGAATCTATGTTATCACACAAGTTATTTTCTATGCACATTTTGCTAGAGCACATAAAAAGTTGCAGGCATCAATAGATTAATATAAGTCCCCATTCTACTGCCAATATAAACTAAGCAATATAGAAAGGACTCCACTACTTCAGTATTAACAAGATCATAAAAATTCATGAGGCATTCAAAGCTGCTAGTTAAGCTGTGTGAGAATAATTGAACATGCTCTGTGTAGGACTTGACTTAACTCACAAAGACTTAGTTTCAGTGGCTTTTTAAGCCGCTCTAAGTTCTGCAAGAGCTATTATTTGCCCATTGTTATTTGTTATTGTTTTTTAGCCCTGGATTTGCGCAGACAGCTCACACAGAAGTACACAGATATTACAAACTTTGCATCAATAACTGGGAGTGAATGTAGAAAAAGCCAAACCAGCAGGGACTTGGAATCCCTCTTCACTAATTGTACACAGTTGCATTTTTATTTGAAGGACTAGAATTATTCCAGTGATGATTTATATAACTTCTCCTTTCTAACTAAGGAAAGCAAATCACTAAACTCTTGACAGATACATAAATAATTTATAAATCTGTGAACTGGTTTGGAGGAGTGCTTCAGTTTGTGCAATTTTAAAAAGACATACATGATCCACATGTGCAGGAGATACAGCTTACTGAATTACTGCTATCAGAAATAGAAAAAATTTTAGTGTTGTACAGCACATAAAGTTGTATTATATACATGTCTGTGTATATATACATATATATATATAAAAGCATCTAAGTTTAAAGAACTCTGCATGCAAATATGTGTATAATTATTCCTCTATGCTGCATATGATTTCCATTATTCTGGGAATGGATTTAGTACCTGAATACAATTATTAAAATGAAAGGACATTTTTGTATATATTCCCCCTTTTGAATAAAAAGATCTCTGCACATGTAATTTTGGGAATGAATCATATAGCTGCACTATTGACCCCTAGGCAAGATTTTCCTTGGGTCTGAGGTGCTTTTTTCTCTGCACATAACTATTATTTGAATTTATTGCAGAAGAAACATTTGGAAAGAGCAATTATCTGAAAATCATTATTTCAAAAAATCAACTACCATCATAACAGCAGAAGATATTTAAAGTCTGTGAGCAGTCTTCATACTCTTGAATGTATACAAGGAATAGCTGACTAATATCTAGCTATCTACTATATGTTTTTCCTTCTGTTTTGCACCAGGATACATCTGATGCAGTCATTAGTCACCACAGTGACAGAACTCTACTTGCTCCACCAAATAACAGTGAGGTCTAACCAAAGTGGCATATGATTGCAGTGTCATTGTCAGTGGGCTGTCATACCTGAAGAAAACCCAACTTTTGAGCATTACCCATATTTTTTTCCAAGTAGTGATTTTTCCTTGGGCTGGAAATGTTTGTAGGCGTCTGTGCTGTGTGTTAAATCTAATGTGCTAAGGATGCACCTTAGGTTGAAGGGTCAGCTGGCAGAGCCTGGGCAGAGCCTGGCATTTAGCTGCTATTTCTTCTTCTCACATCCCCTTCACAGTTTGCTTTTTTTCTGAGAAGCTGTTGGAAACATAAACAGAATACAGAGAGGAAGAGTGGTGCTGTTCCTTCTCCTGCTGTTGTAGGAGCCTTGCAGCCCCCAGAGATGTCCAGCAGGAGAGCTGGATCCTTCCAGGACAGTGGCAGCTGGACGAAAAGGAACTCTTCCAGCTTCAACACCTTTGTGAACTTTTATGACATTTGTTCTTGTGCTGATTCATCTTTTTTGTCTGATAACCCCCTAGCTATTGTCCTGCTGACAAAAGCGTAGACTTTGAAGGGAGTTGTGAAAATATTATTTGATGATTATTAAATAAATACCATGCAGATTATTTTTTTGTTTTATAATACAAGGTTTCTAAAGCTTGGGAAGTGGCAAGGGCTGGAGTTCTTTTGCTGTGAAGGACACATATACAAATGAAGAGAACACCAAAAATTACAGAATAAAGCAACTATTAAGTTCCATAAATATGAAGCACAAAATGTCATAGAGCAGATTAGGCATTTGTCATGTATCATCTCAATAAATTGTAAGAATTTTGTCCTTTAAATAACTGTGAAAGGACTAAACCAAGCACTTCTGCCAGGCTGAAGGAGAGGGAATGGATCTGTGACCTGCTGCCAGCAGTGACACTGTGTAGGAGCTCGGTCCAACCCAATCAGCTCTAAGGAGGGCAGATCACAGGCTTGTTGAGTTGTGCATGTAGGTCAGATAAAATATTCAAAGCAGAAAGCAACTTGTAGAGATGGTTTTAATTTCACTTTTCTTGGGTGGCAGCAGTAGTATCCTGCTCTACAATAGTATTATTAGCTCCATGATAAATCTATAGGACCACACACTGGGGAGATTGGTAGTATCTGCTGTTTCCTGAACAAGCACCCAGTCCTGCTAATTTTTAATCTTATCACTAGCTTTCATTTGTGTTGCTTACCAATAATTTTCTCACCACTGAAAGCATTTAAGTGAATATTCAGTGCTGTGTAAAGGTTTTTGAGTGAAATCCTGGCCTGTGATGGAAGGGTAAAATGCCAAGCATTACCTACCTCAGATCCCACCTGCAATATTTAATGGTAAAACCTCTCCAGGAACTATGGTCTGGAGCTCCAGAACTGAATGGCTTTAATATTTTACTATTTTGGCATTTTTCTTTTGATTCTGAAATATGAGCAATTTAAGACATCACATTGTCAAGTGGAGCTGGAAAGAGCTTTCTACTGTTTGCCTGGTGAAGCTGTTCATGGTATAACTGAACAAAGGTGGCCATAAAACAGGTGTCCATGATCTAATATTATATACAGAAGAAAAGATTGTCAATGTTTTTCATTTCAAATATAAAAGAAATGTCTTTGCCTTCAAAATCTGATTTTTAAGTAGTATTGAGTAACTTAATGTCAGTGAAAGCACGTATGATGTGTTACAATTTTCTGTCATTTCTAAATTTAAACCAAAAATTGCCTTAGAGCTGGGAACAATTTTGAATTCCAGAGTGATCATCTCTTCAACACCACCTACATTCCCAGTGCCGACGTCACCTACTCCGTTTGGACTCCAGCTCTTCAAGTCAGTACTTTGGAGTACAAAGCTGACCCCATTCAGTGAATAGTCTGAGAATATTTAGAAAACCTACTGATTACGTTTTTAGGATTTTAAATAATCAGAGCCAGCTGTCCTGGTTCATAGCAAGCACACAAGCTTGCCAGAATGCTCCTACTATTGTTGAATTGTTACAGGTTTTTTTCTGTTTTACTAACATTCATTTCTCATTCTTATTAACCAAGGCTGTGAACAATGAGAAGAGGCTGAAACTTCTACCAAGTAACAGCTGTGAAAAACTGAGTTAATAAAATGTAGCAAAGCTTTTAAAAGAACTAAAACATTCAGCACACAATTTCCTAATGGTTATTGCTAGGCACATGTTTCAAATTTAAACTGAACACTCCCTTGTATGGAAACAATTTAGAGTTTGGGGTTTGGGGTTTTTTTTTTTGAAACAATGTGAGACCTATATGCTAATTTGCTTAAATTTATTTTGAGGCATCAAAGGAGAACATCAAAACTCTTTTCATCCAACTAGAGAACAATTTGTTTTGAAGACCCCCAAGAAGCAGATGTATTAGCATAGTGCTCAGGCTGGGCCAAGCTAAATATACTCTGCCAGGATCTAGTGATGCATTTTGTACACCAGAATCTCTCAGCCTTTCAGTGGGGAGGTCTCATTGCCATCCCTCCCGTCTTTTCCCTCCTGTGTCCCCGCCTTCCTCAAGTCTTATTTATTTATGCATTTATTCATGTATTTATTTATTGGGTAGTGCTGGAGTTTCCCCACTTCTATTTGACTCTGGGTCAGGAAATAGTGCTCACTGCAACTTGTAAGAATTGTGAGAGCATGTCTGAGCAATGATCCAGAAAAACATCAGCTTGTGTCCACAATTTATCTGTACATCTCAAAAGAAGGTGAAAGTGTGATCTAATGGCCAGCTCCTTAGAGAAATTTCTTAGCTCTTATTAGCTATAGCTTTTATTTCTGGTGCCTAACCTAAATATGAAAGTTATCACAAATTTAAATATCTATTCCTATAAAAATTAATTAATTTTAATTTGTGCTAATGAAATATACAGCTTTGGTTATGCATTTCTGAACTTTTCTATTACCTTTAAATTAATTTTTAATTGCTGATTGAATAGGTGTCATGTACTGAAAAATAAGCCATCTGTCTTGCATCCTGTTTTTCTTGGCCATGTTTAAGTTTTCTAATAGAATATCAGTTAAGAATAATTTGTAATATTAGATTTTTTTTGTGATGTCCACTGTTATCTCTTTGGCCTTTTGTTTTCTTTGATTATTATTGCAAAATGGGCAGTGCTTTTACTGTTGTCTCAGAGTGACACCTCAGATGCCTGCTTATGTTTTAGACTAATTAAATCAACAGCAGCAATGTCTAAACGACTCGGATGATTTCTCAGACACAGATTTCATCTGTCAGCAGCTGCTCAGTCACAAACTCTGAGTTTCTTCCACCTTCCTTGTGGTTTCATTGCTCATGGCCTCTCTAAAGCCTATAAAAGAAGTTTAAAAGTGCAGCTGTACCAGTCTGCAAGAGAGCCGTGGTTGGATAGTGCCACACTTTCATCCCACCGAGAGGTGACCCCCCCTCCTTTCTGCCTCTTGAGACTCTTTCACTTCTCAGTCGATGAAAATGCTGTTTCTAAAGATGTGCTGGCACACCTCATCCTGGAGCATGCCAGCACAAGAGGCAAAGCACAGTCCATGTCAGGGGAAGGTGGGGATAGACAAGGGAAGAGAAGACAATGAGACCTCCCCACTGAAAGGCTGAGAGATTCTGGTGTACAAAATGCATCACTAGATCCTGGCAGAGTATATTTAGCTTGGCCCAGCCTGAGCACTATGCTAATACATCTGCTTCTTGGGGGTCTTCAAAACAAATTGTTCTCTAGTTGGATGAAAAGAGTTTTGATGTTCTCCTTTGATGCCTCAAAATAAATTTAAGCAAATTAGCAGAGCAGTCTCTACCTAGCAGTTTAGAAAAGTGGAAAATGAAAAGTCTAAGGCCAAAGGAGACAGCCTTGCAAGATAACTTTTCCAAACCTAAAATGATGCAAACTTTAGCTAAGTTTGTTAATGCAGGTGTTTGAATCCCAGTGTGTCTGACCTGTCCAATTCACAACTTGATATAATACCCAAATGGTCCAATTTATTTTATGTATAAGAATTAAAGGTGCTGAACTTTTTCCATGGGATAGCATAAAAGTCACTTTATATATACACATATGCATATACGTAGACAGTAGAGTTTAATTCAAAGAGATGAAATTATATGAAATTTGGGTTTAAGGGATTAACTCTTGAATTCATCTTTGAAAATGTCAGTCTGTAGAGAAAATTGTATTTATCACTTATGTAATCTTTGGCATGTTTGCTTTTCCTAAGTGACTATTGCTTTCTGATTTTCAAATGTGAACTGTAAAAATTTTTATGTAATTAGGTGGAACAAATCAGAAAAAAAAGATGGAACAAATGTAGAGGTGAGCATTGTATTTAGCTTTACTGACTTTTTTAACTGAGAGGACCAAGAGAAAATGAAACAAAAATCAATGTCCCTGAATGGAGCTTACACAGCAGCAGACAAATTATCTCCTATATTTGCAAGATCATGCTCCTAATGGATTGTGTTTCAAGGGTCTGACAGAGTTGTATTTGGGTTTTTACATTTGGGAAAAATCTTAACACAACCAACAACTCTCGCAGTCTCATTCTTGGTACTCTGCTTTGGTGTATGAGCCAGACTGCTAATGTTCTCTTAAAAGAAACTCCGACAAATCTTCAGCCAACCAACCAGCCCACCCCCTGCTCCCAAACTCAGAAGAAAAGCATCAGATCAGTGCTTTTGCAGCATCTGAATAATACCATTATTTTCCTAGACTGATAAAATAAGCCACTGGTTTACTATCTAAAGAAGATAAAAATGTGCTGGGTTTCCCAAGCTTAGAATTCCTGTGTGCATACCATGTCTTCTTGGGTACATTTATACCACTGGAGAAGATTCGTGTTGAATTCACTACTCCTGTGTAAATGTCTCCTGAAAGCTCTTCTTCTGTACCTTTTTTTTTTTAAACTCGAAATGTAAACTTAAAAGAGTTTAACTGTAGTGAAGCTTTAGGAGGAACATCTCAAGAAACAGCTCGATTATCCACTGCCTGTGTTTCTCTTAGGTCATGGAAAAAGCAGAGTTAATGCAGCTTAGCCTGCAAGGAAGAGGGCTCTAGTGACTCAGGTTATGCATGATTGCTTACTGAGCTGTGATAACTTGATTAGGAGTCCAAGTACCAAGTGTTTGCCATGAAATTCACCTTTCCACAGAGCTCACTTTCAATTAAAATCACTTGCAAAGAGAATTAAGTATGGACTCAAACCTGAATGTTTCAACTGCTTGAATATTTACATTAACAAACCTGCTGCAGTTTGGGTCTATGTATTTCAGGCTTTTAGATCTGAACTCTGTTTACTTAAGTTAGACTGAAAGAAAATGTCCACAGGCGTTTCCTAAGAATGCTTTTCTTGGATTTGTTCTTCCTGCTGTGTGAGGTGATGTGAGCTCCAATAGTTTATATGGTGATGTCTGTAAGGAAAAGCACATAAAAATAGTCAAATGAAAGAAAGCAAATTTCAGCATTGGTATTGGAGTGGATATTCTTTACTTTTTAAAAACAACTTTACTCTGAAGATGAAAACTATCCCATATGGATTATTACTCATATCTTCCCCCACTAGAAAGCAGATACTTGTGGAGTGAAAATTGGCTTCAAAACCTGAAGTAGGAAATTCAACATTTTTGCATATCCTTGTAGCAGAAATAGTCACTTGACTGAATTTCTCATCAGAAAGTAGAACTGTAGCAACTCAAACTCATCCTTTTCAAATGACAATTTTCTGCAAAAAACCTCACCAGTTTCAACAATTCTCATTAACAGTTATTACTACCACTATCCAGTTTTAATAATTTTCCTCACACCGTTAGCTGTGTTTTTATTTCTAAAGCCCAGTATAAACATATAAAAGCATGAAGTGTGGAATCTAATTTGAGAATCAAAATATAAATAATGCTTAAAAATGTATACAATTTCAGGCACCATTTTCTTCCCATAACTCCCTACCACCCAACTGCAGAGTTCACAATGACTTGGGCCATCCAGATGTAGGATTGAACAGTCTTGTGCTGGGGCATGCAAAACCCCAGGGAACTGAAACATGCAGGTGTGGAGGTTCAGATTTACCCAAAACAAAACCCACATCATTTAAATTTTATTCCAAAGGTTTATTCTGCAATCACTGTGCACAGACATAGTTGATCACACAGACTTATGGTACCCGTACAAACACCACCTCACAGTACCTCACCCCCATGTCAGACAGGAAAAGGGAATGTGGCACCACACAACACTTGCTGACAAACACACAAGCTGTAGACAATTTGATACACTCAAAAAGAAAAACAAAATGACAAATTTGGGATATCTTCCATTTTGTCCTCTCATGGCTGGAGAAACTATAGCAGCGTAACAATGGAAAAAACTTTATGGAACAACTTCAAGAACAACACAAAACTCTCATTAGGGTCAGAGATGACAAAGTTAATGAAGTACTGGCACGTCTGAAACTCCCACAGCCCAAGGCAGAGGACACTTCCCTGGCCAGTGAACAAAGCACTAGCTTGGCCTGAAATTGCTTTTAACATGGATGGCAACAAAAATCTGGTGAGATGTGGAACCCCTGTCCCACAACATACCCAGTCTCTAGCAGCTCTTGGCAGCCACACAGAAAGTGTGTGCCCATCTCAGGTAGGACAAGAGGTGGGAAATGAGATTGCAGAAGTGAAAACATGGCCCCTTGCTGTTAATGCTGTACAAGCCCCCTGAGCTGTGATAGGAAATTCTATCAAGACACCTTTACCTATGCATTCAGAGCCCGGCTCCAAATGCAACTGTAGGCAGCTGTAAGATGATTTTATTTTGTTGCAGAAGTCCTAACTTCTGATACAAATGCTTTATTAGGTCAGCATGATGTTTAATCGAAGTTATTCAATGGTAACATTTTCAACACTGTCAATAATGTACATTAATGAAAAGCACTAAATGCTGAATTCTTCTCATTCTAATAATATTGGTTTCCAATCTTGTCACCTTGGCTCAAAGCAGATCTCATCATACCATGTTAGTAGCCCTGAATACAAAGTAAGGTAATTCCCAGTCTGAATGAAGGGGTCTGAATTTGCCAGTCTTGCCCCGCAGGCAAAAAAGAAGAAATTTTTCTTAAAATTTTCTGGAGGGCTGGCATTCACACTCATGGTTTACATAGCCAATCACTCAGCAAGCCTCATGTAACACATGGAGTAGGGAACTAAAGGCACTGAAAGGTAATATTTTCATTTACTACATATATAATTTTACAAGTAATCACTTATTAAAATAGCATTTTTTCTTCAGTTTTCTCCACAGTATTTGATTAGCTTCCATTTATGACTGGCTGTTGGTGCAATCCTGCTTCACTCTCTTTCTTAATAGTAGCACCAAACCCATAAATTTTAATTTTTCATTCTTAATTCTCTTTCTCATATATATTTCATTTTCCTACTGCTGTACTCTATCTCAGTAAAAAAAGCATAAATTCTAGCATAAAAGCACCCATCAATTTTTTGTCTATTACCTAGTAGTGAAATTGCTCTATTAGGTCAGCTTACAATAGCTGCAGTAAATATGCCACATACAAATAAATCACAGTATAAAACCATATACATAAATTAGTAGTAACAGCTGAACATTCGGATCTCTGATTTTAATTTACAGTGTAATTTACAGTGTAGAACAAAACAAAAACCAGCTTATCACTTGGAGAAATACAAACACCCCCCCTGCCCAGATACTGGAAAATAATTATCCATTGTGTGTGTATATATATGAATACAAATCACAGAATTAAGGATAGCCTGGATTGGAAGGCACCTTAAAGTTCATCTTGTTCCAATCCCCTACCATCGGCAAGGACACCTTCCAGTAGACCAGGTTGCTCAAAGTCCTATCCAATCTGGACTTGAACAATTCCAGGGATGGGGCAGCCACAGCTTCTCTGGGCAACCTGTTTCTGTGCCTCAGCACCCTCACAGTAAAAAATTTCTTCCTAATATCCAATCTCTATCTACCCTCTTTCACCTTAAAGCCACTAATATTAAGCCATTGAATATTAATATATATCTATCCTTGGAATAGATATATTCACATATGCATACATATATGAATATGTATGTAAATTTTCTCACAAGAAATGCTCCAAATGCATGAATTTCTAGATCAGTAAACACAACTTGTGGAAGCAGTTGACTCTACCTACATGCTGCACTTTCTTCTTGTGTCTTTCTCCTAACTGAGAGCAGCTCTAAGCTTACTGATTTTCTTATAAAACAGATATTTAGCTTAAAAGTTCTTATTACCCCTCAGCATCCAGGTACCCAGAGGGATCAAGAAAAACTGTTATGAAAATTACAAACTGTAAAGATGATGTTCATTAAGAAAAAAAATCCCATGAATTGTTCGCTGAACCACTGAGAGCCTGCTGAGTCTTCCTCTCAAGAAATCAAACAGTTTTATAAAGCTTTGGACAGCTTAGAAACTTATTAATGTGAACTAGGCCTGGTGCTTCAGAATCTAATGCCAAAATAAAAATTAATGTTTAAGCAAGAAATAGGCACCCAAATTCCTATGCAGAGATCTGAGAGTTAAGAACTAACAGTTATCAGGTCTCGGGGAAATTTGGGCTCTTAAGACTTGTTTTAAAAGGAATTTGAAAAGAAAAGCAATAAACAAACAAACAAACAAATTTAAAAAATCCCAGCCCTTGGAACACTTAATTGTTTGAATTTTTATTTTAATAGTATACCCTACATATACCATCAGAGTTCTCTCATTTCAACATGAGGTTTAGTTTTCTTTTCATATGAAAGCTTCTAAGTTCATTCTTAAAAAATAAAATTATATTAATATATATCTCCAGAGAAATGCAGTGCCAGCATACCCAGAAGCTAGAGACAGCTCTATTACTAGTGAGTCAGGATTTGCAAGTGAGACAAGGAAACTCATCAGGACCCAGAGCTGACCGTTTGTGGGAAGGTGGGAGATATCCAAACAGTGCAACTGAAAGCCAGAATAGCTGGAAAGGGAATCGGAGGTCAGGGGAGAGTCATCTCAGTTCTCATGGGCAGCTTAAAGGACATCTTGGGAAATGTGGAGAAATACATTCTGGTGCCATTTGAGGTTTGCTTCTCAGCACACCCCCACTGTGATCTCTTCCCTTTTCCCTGCCTCCTCCTCCTCATGGAGAGAGGATGGACACCTCCCTGTGAGCACATAGGGGTGCTTAGCCAGCTGCTACTCACAACCACGGCTCCTCACTGCTACTTCACTTCTCTAAGTCTATATTCCCCACCCCATTCACCACAGCACATGCTTCACAGGTGCCAAGGAAACTCCATCTCATCTATTTTAGCAGTTGCCACTCCTCCCGCCCCTCATTGTCTCAACCATTACCCCAGTTGCTCATGAGTTCACCCATATTCACTTAGAACATTTTCAAGAGGGAAGCAGTTCATGATGTCATAAAATATACATGTTGTGAGCTGTTATAAATGAAAAGAGCACGTTTTCCCCCATCCCCTGAAAGAGCATCCTGGGTTTACACAAACCCTTTTTTGGTTTCCCCATTGTCGACTGAAGAGGTGAAGTTTGAGTCTTGCTCTACACTTGATTTCTTCTCCCCCGGGTAGTGCTTCATCTCTTGCATTTCTAAAGTTACTTTATTCCTTTTGGCAAATGCTTGGCTGATCTCATGAAATGTCTTATTTTTTGTTTCAGGCAGGACAAAAAACAGGTAGGTTGCTCCTGCAAAGCAGATGCCAGCAAACACTAGGAAGCAGTAGGTCTGTAAACCAGCCTGTGAATAGAAAACAGAGGAGATGGTCATTTATAAAAGAGAAAAAAATCAGAAGAAAGGCAGGAATTGTTTGAAAGAAAAAACAGCGTGTATGGAGCAATTTTTAACCAAGTACAGTACATGCTGGCACTCATTGCTAGTCAGAGTGATGAGAAGTTCATAAAAATGCATGAATTTTGGTTCTTCCAACACTGCCTGTGGCCTGTCGACAGCAAAGCAGGTTCCTGGCAAAGGGGCAGACCTGCAGTCTGGGCAGTGCTGGAGACACCAGACTGAGCTGAGGCAGCTCGGGGAGAGCAGGTGGCAGCAGGGCTCCTGCACTGTGCTGACTGAGCCTGGCACTGCCCGGGGTTTCTGGAAACCAGGCAGATGTTTCACTGGGCTGTTCTACCCACCAGCTCCCAGCTCCAAGGTACAGAAACTGAGGCATGCTTTAGCAGTGCTGTACACCTCTACACAACCCATGGAAAAACTGCCATAGCCAGGGGTGCCTTCATCACAGCAGTTAGAGTCTTTGAGATTTACAAAATAAATGAGGAAAAAACCCAAATGGCACACATTTGTTATCACTCATATGGTTATGGGAGTTCACAGCAGGAGAAAAAAATCCATAATATGCATTTCTTTTCATGCTAGAAAATGTAAGAGTTAGTTAAGGGAATGCAAAATACAGACCATACTTGAATGTTATGGATTTTACTTCACTGCAAATATAAAGAGAGTATATTTAAAGAAGTTTGTTTATAAATTGATTAAAAAGGCTCCAGCCAGCCAGCAGGAGCTGTACTTCACTGAAACGTAAGTATTTCTTGCCTGGTGATTGTTAGATAATTTTACAGCTATTGGTTACCTTTCAACAGTACAGTTGTGAAAAACCATTTGATAATTACAATATTGCCATCTGCGCTTTTATAGAACTTTGAAGAGCTTTGACATTATGGCTCCAGGCAAGCCACTTGGAACCTTTGAGGAAACCTCCCTTCCTCCTCTATTGATTTACACTCTCAAACATCCAATGAACCCAAATTTTTGGACTTTCTTTTATTAACAAGGCTAAATTAAACCAGAAAGTGTATTTCCAACTCCAAAAATAAGGCGACCTTTCTGTGGTGCCTTGTGTGAAGTCATGAACAGCAAACCCAAGGAGAGCCAGACTCCTCACACACCACCTTAGGTGCTGCAAGGCTGAGGTTACCCCTGGGAAAACCACTCAGGGCAGAGGAAGCAGACCTGCCTTCCTAAACATACATATTTATAGATGCCATTAAGGGTATGTAACTGAAGTAAGACAGAACCAGACAATGCTGCAACCCTGATTTTGCACATTTTTGTAGTACACTCTCATCATCGTTAGTCACACCAGTCCTACACTGCAGGCTGGTTTAAGTCCCTGCTTTGAGTGCTCAAGGTGTATGCAATTCCTAGAACTATTTTTATGTTTCACTTGGTCATTATACATCATGCATGGTGTGCAAGAAGAACATCAATTCCTGTGTGGAACAAGAAAGAAAAAATGGAAAAAACCCTTTCCTGCAGCTGCTTTTTAATACCATGGCTGACTGCCAGCCTGCCTATTTACAATGTTCTCTGTTTCTGAGGATAATTCATTACCTAGTTCAGTGCTTCAAATCCTGCCTGTAATAGGAAAAGCTGGCAAGTGCATTCTCTAATATTGTTGATGGACTCCAGAGATCACCAGTGTTTTTTCATTAAATCCTAGAAGCATGAAGTCCTGAGCAACCTGACAATCATAAGTCAAACATCATGGGTGATGCGGGGGGGGAAATATTCCGGTGTGGAACAGATAGAACTTCCAAGCTTATACAGAGGCAGAAACCAGCAGATATAGTAGACAGGAGAATATAATTTTGCAATGCCTCATAAATCATCCTGTCATGCTAAGAATTTAAATTTTACATCTGGATCTTCTGCATTTGTAATTGTTGTTCAGCTGAATGGCAGAGTTTCAATCCAGAATAATGTTTTTAATTTTTTTTTTAAATTTTACTGAATTAAATACTCTCCAGGATGAAAAAGAACCATTAATGCTTCATATGAATAAACCTGGCAACCAAATGTAGTATGTTACCTGCATTTCTTGGTGGTGCAGCCACAACTTTGTCCCACCTTTCTTATTCCTCTTTATTTCTTTGCTATCCATGAGCTAAATAAATTAGTGCTTATTATCTTTGACTCTGTAAACCTGTTCTAATTGAACTAAACACTCATGAGTGCATGTTTTATTTGCAATTATTTTACATAATGTTTTTTATATTTATTGTTAATAATCGTACTCTTCTTAATTTCTGCAATCCCTTAAGAAGTAGCCCTCAAGGACCTTCAACTGAAGTTTCAGAGAGAATAAACTAAAAATTAAATTTTTTTATAAATCCTACAAGTGGGTTTTGTAGGGCTTATACAAGGCTGCACTTGTGTCCTGCAGGATTTGTCCCACAGGCCCATAATTCCCCAATAGGAACACTTCAGGGTGACCACAAAAAGCCCTTTTGTCTCCAGCCATTCTTCAGTCATAATATTTCCTTAAAGCTGGTTATTATTTTACACTCACGGGGAAGAAAACCACTCATTCATAAACCTTTTGTAACTCATCCAGAGCTCAATTCATATCACCCAAACTTGCATTTGGCACTGAAGAACATCACATGTTAATTAAATTACTCATTATAAGCATGAAACCTTCTACCTGCACTGTACACTGATAAAGGATGTAGGACAGAAATACAGGATAAAGGGGGAGGAAAATGTTAAGTCACAAATCCCAACTCAATAAAAACCTTTAGTGGGACATGGGTGGGGTACAGTTCAGCCTAGATGTTTAAATAATTTTTATCTGTTTCTGATGTCTTTTGAGTTGCCTGGTGCTGGAGGAAAGATCTGAGAGGTGGAACAAGCAATAGATTGGCCAAAATGTATCTAATGTGCCCATCAGGGGATCTAGAAGGTGAGATAATGTGATGGAAAACCAGGAAAGGCTGAGCTATTGAACAATGGCTGCTACAGAAAAGGTACTGACAGATCTGTCAGGAAACTGGATCTGTCTTTTTTCCACAAGATTATTGTACTTTCTTTTCTTTATATTGGGTATTTTTTATATTATGTCCATGAAACTTGTATCCCTCACTTACTATCTGTAACCACCATAGTCTCCTAGCTAATCCCTAGCTAATTGTTCTTTGCTGTTTTATTCTTTCCAGCTTGCTAGAGATGAGCCTGTTGCTGCTAACTCTAGAAGTAAAACCCCAGAGTATTGCTTCTCTTAGGCTGGGGTGGGAGTAAAAACCTGAGGAATAACTTCAAATAAAGTCTTTGCTGACAGAGCACAGATTCTCTGCAACTCTGGGTATTTGGGCCAACAGACATGGATGGCCTCAAGATTGTTCAGGGTTATGTGCATTGTCAATGATACAAGAATAATAACAACATATATTATAAAATTGAAAAGGCAAATATTTTTTATATTCTTTGTGAGCTACTACATGGGAAAGAAGCCCGTGTTCAAAAACTTGAATACTTGTATCCACTGGAAGAGTAGCTTGACTCCTTATCAAAATACACCACCTCTGAACAGCTAGAAGGGGCAGCTAAAAGAGGAAGGGAACATCAGGAGAAGAAGTAAAAGCAAGTCAATTCTGAATGGAAGTTCTAAGTAAATAGAGAAAAAATTCAAGGAGAGTATGTGGTTTCTGTAGTTCTTTGTTTTCTCACGTAAGGGCAGGTTACTGACTCACACTCTGCTTCAAGCAGCAGCAGCAGCAGCAGCAGCAATCCTGGCCATGCAGGAAGCACCAAGCCAGCCCCATCCACATCCCACTGACACACCCACTGATGCTGGCCTCTTCACACTGCCTGCACATACTGCTCAGGTTCAGAACACACTGCCACCTTCACAAAGCTGCTTCCCCACCCCCAACACCAGTCAGGCTTGCCAGAGCTAGGAAAAGGTTCCCTTAGCAATACCTGAAGCCAGGCTTTTACGTGCACAGTTAGAAACCCAAAGGTCAACAGGAAGTCAGAACAAAGCACTACAACAGCCTGTGCTTCGCAGATGTTTTCCCTTAGCATTTCCTTAAGCATAACCTCCTGCAGGAACATCCAAGGTTCAAAGCTGAGCAGAGTTTTGGGTGGTTTCCTAAATAATAACAGTGCTGCCTCTTGATAGATATCCATTCAGAGCCAAGGGCAGAGACACAGGTGAGGATCCTTGAAGGGCCAGACCTTCTGGGGGTTACTGAAGGTCACCTGCCCTCGTTAGTGTACAGGGGAGGGTAAAAGAACAGCAGACACACTTATTGATGCAATCTCCTGAGGGAAGCACCTGCTTAGTCAGCAGACTAATAAAACCTCTTCAAGCAGGATTTACTTTGGATTTTTCAGGGCTGGTGAGGACTATTTTTATACAGGATATTTAATAGTTAAGCATAAACCTTTAAGTGCATCACCTTCTATTTTCATACCACTTTCTAATGAGGCTATTTGAAAAACAACATTTCTGCAAATTCTGGCCAGCTGAATCCTGAATTACTCATTTTTGTCTTCTCTTTTCTGCAGATGATCAAGGGTTTGTATTTGTGGAAAAAAAAATGGAAAACCAAGAGGTGATTTACCTAAGACGCGCATGCAATTCTCTCAAAAAAGAATCAAAGTTGAAGTACTCAGGCAATTCCCCCCAAACAGATCCCAGGCATGGCAAGCAATTAGGCCCGACTTTGAGGATGAGATAGAGCTGCATAAGTGAGCTGTATGAATAAGTGGGTGCAGCTTTGTCACATTTTCTTAAGCAAAGAGGTGAACAAACATATCCCCAGCTTTAGTGAGGGGCAGCTATACACATTAGAGAGAATGTACAGGCATTTCCTCCCCTGTCCCCACCTTTAAATAAAATACTAAAGAATACTTAATTTTTAGCACTATGAACTTTGTGTGCCCAAAATGAATGAGCAAAAGAGCTCATTTTTTTGAAGCTAAAAAGTAAACTGAAAAAAATAAAAAACCTATCATTGTAATTATCAGAATTCTGTTTTAAATTAAAAAACCTGTACAATTTGCCACTTTTGAAGTAGTCTAGCTGAGAACAGTCTTCCTGTTAATAGCTTACATGCTGTGAACACCATAGTCTGGACGAATCTAAAAGTAGTTGAGAGGAACATCATTACATGTTATTTTATGATGGTTGCTTAATTACTTAAAACGCTCTGTTGCAAAGGTTAAACTCTAAGCAGGACTGTGATACTGGAAACAGGAAACTAGATAGTCTAGGGCAGATACAGCAAAATGAATGAGCAAAAGAACAAATTCTGAATCAATTTAACAAACTTAACACATTAACGTTTGTAAAATAGAACTTCTGGCTCTTTCCAGCAAATGCCAAATGTGATTCTAAATTCTCAACTTGCAGAGTCACAGCCCTTGACACTAGCAGTGGGTTCTTGCATTTGGAAATTGACATGAAGATTAGCATCATGAGATGTGGGTCAAACTGGCTTTTTGAGTGGTGAGGTCAAATGATAATGGTTCTATGTCTTACAAAATTGATCAGCAGAAAAACTGTTATTCATGTAGACATTTGACTTCACTTTGCTTCAAACTGATATAACCCAGTGAAACGAATGGATAAGAGCTTGTGTCCTTTACCCTTTACCCTTCTGTTCCAGACATAATTTAAAGTTCTGCTGAAAGTGCAGGACAATGAAGAAGGACAGAGCACTAAAGTATAATGTATGAAACAGAATTCCTAAGTAAAAAATGGAGACATTTTTAGACATGAGCTGCAATTTCAGCCATGACCCTCACACACTCACTATTTCCTCATAAAAATTTAACAGATCCTTATATTGTATCCCTGAAGTGGGTTGCTTCTAATTAAGATAAGCACATCTAACCCTCAGATAGCCCACATTTCATTTTCTCATCTTTGAGGGGAACTTTAGCCATTTCCCTTAATACAGGGACACTGTCATTACATGAAACATCCAATTTATTTCAAGAAGCTTAAAATAGTTTGGCTGAGGGAAAGTATGAATAACTTTCTGTGCACACCTATGTCATTGAAATCCTTGTGCTGAGTAATAGATAAAGTCAAGGGATACTATTACACAGTAAGGAAATAATGAGGACAACCAAGACAATCTTGCTGAGAAATGAATCTTGAGGCATGAGAAAGAAAATCTCTAGTGTAAATATAAGGAAGAAATAGAGTAGAAGTAAAACAGACCCTCCAGAAGCAAGTATAATGACCCAGAAGTATTACTTCACAGGCACAAATAAATTAGTTTCTAAAGGGAGAAAAATAAACACACATACAAGTCTTTGTATTGTACTAGTAAGCAATCTAAACTAAAGCTTCAAGGCTTGTAGCACCTTTATCCCATATGATACAGAGCTTCATCTGGATCACAGATCCAACCAGATTATTGTGGTCAAACCCCAGTTAAGAGTAAAATCAGTTTTTCCTTTGAAATCCCTGCCTGTTGGAAACATTTGCATAAGGAGGAAAGTCTGAAGATGAGCTGCTCTTGAAAATTAAAAATATAAAATACATAGCAATTTAAATATTTCTTGAATATATACTGAATATACAATGTGACTTTGACATCAAAAAAAGACTTTGCACAGTCTTCTAGAAAGAGAAATTGTTATGACAGAAAACTTCTGGAGAAATCTGTTATGTTGTCCTACAATATAATGCTAATTTACCATATAGACTTTAAGTGCCTCATAGGAATCTAATAGAACAACTTGAAATATGACATAAAAATGCATCAGGATATAATGAAAATAGCATGTTGTGAAATTATTTGCTAATTATTAATGTTTAATAATTATTTTTATTTACACAATGCATTACAAAAAGTAAACAGAAACTTTTCCTAGATAACATGTAATTTAAGGTCCTGCTACACCATTTGATTACTGAAGTCTATCCGTGCAAACTTACTGCTAATGAAGAGTATTATGTTAACACAAGCCTATTCTAAAGCACCAGAAGTTTTCTAGCCTTTTAGACTATACTTTTATTATTATTTTATACATTATTTAGATTATACTTTAGATAATATACTTTTTTTTAGATAATATACTTTTCTGCTGGTTTATTGTTCCCTGTGCCTGCTTCAGCTCATTGCACCCATTTCCACATATATATACATTCTAATTTCTGATTTACTGGGTCCCTGTTCACATTTCATCACCTCAAATAGGTATGAGTAATGAGGTGGAAGAGAAGCCACATTCAATTTTTTTTTTTTAATTTGTCAAGAATTGATTTTTATAGTAGCTTTTCAATCTCATCCATACATTTTAATGTATGACTCACGCCACTCTTTGATTATATTTATCTACAGATGGTTGAAGGGCAAAAATCTAGTCATTCAAGTTAGTTAATTAGTGACATTTGGAAAACTGGTTGATATTTTTACTAACTTCAAAGTTACCAGATTTGTTTCCCAAATGTTTGGGATAATTTTGTAGAAGCACACCAAGGCTAAAAAGTGGCTGCTGTTTCTCAAGCAATCAGGTTAGTATTTAAATACACAGACAGGACGATGCATTCATCCTGTGAAGATATTTTAAAGATATTTTTTCCTAGTTTAGGTTTATAAAAAGAGCTAAGAAGAGGATATTGTCTTTCTGTGAAGAAAGAGGTGACTCATAAACTGAATTTTGAGAATAAGGTTGACCGAAATAGGAAAAAAGTTAAAGCTTGGGAAAGAGGAGATGTTCTAGTTTGATCTTGTGAAAAAGCTTTAAAAATCAAAGTCTGAGTAACACTGCTTTCATCTTTAGATGCAAATTCTAAGCTTTTTCTCTTTTTTATTTCTCTTTTCTTTGAAAGAAGAAAAAACCCAATAACCCCATTAAGATGGAAATATAATTTATCTTCATTAAAACTAAACTGGATAATTTTGTAATCACACAACAGGATACTTTTATGACATGTAATGATAAATTCTCCAAGGCTACAGCAAATTTATATGGATGCATACTAAATCACTTAAAAAGCTTTAATATGCACATGGAAAATTAGAGAATGTAGCTTGACTTTTGATTTGAATTTACTGAGGGTCCTTTTAAACAGTTTTCAGCAGGTGATCTCTCAGGTAGGATTAGGAAAACAAGTAGGGAGTGTCCTGGGTTGCGTGAATTCAGTTCTGACAGCTGACCAGAGCTCAGGGTAATCCCCAGTTTTGTGCAGGAGGTAGAAACTGCAATTTTGGAGAAATGGGATTATTCTCTAAATGTCTCTGGATAATTAAAAAAAACCAAACCACAACAAATAAAAATATTCTGATTAAATGCCCCTAGGTTTGAGATCTTTTTTTCTGTCCCTGCCCAGCTGCCATGGAGGCAGGGGGTGGAACCAGAAGTGCCTGGCCAGCTGGGCTGGAAGGGAGGATCTAATGCAACTTAAACAGTCACTCCCCATCTTCTGGAAGAAAAAGCTATTAAACCACACAGAAGTATCCATTTGCTGGATGAGTTGGGGCTGCCTCCTGGACCAGGTTTGGTTTTCAAAAGGGAATTGTCCAATTCCTTCTATCATTCAGTAAATGTTCTAACAACCTCAGTGGAAAAGGAATTATGTCTCTACATCCTTTTAAAAATCTCACCTGAGAGTGTCGAAGCTGTAAAGGCCTTCACCATGAAACTGGTGGAAAACACTCATCAATTTCAGTAAGCATGAAAAGAAGACCAAGTAGTGTAATTGCAGTTAATGTTAGTAAATGTACAGAGTTTGGAAAGATCAGACTTTATAATCATCCTGACTTTTGAAGCTGATCCAAGTAATCAAAACGACTAAAGATTTGTCCCTGTTAGAAGAAATTTTAAATTAAGTATCAAACTTAGATCATGGGTCAGACTTTATAAGGCTTTCAAGTTCTCCCATAAACTACCTCATATAGATAATTTAAAAGAGTACTATATAGTAAAAGCAGTTATACTTGTCAAATGAAAAAGAAATATGTAAAGTCTTAGAGTATGATAATCTTACTGTATCTCCAAATGCTGTTAGGCATGTGGTATTGCAGAATCAAATAATTTTCTGTTGCAAGAAGGCACAAACAGCAGCAGGGATTGTTACTCAAATGTCTTCCTCAGCAATGATTTGAAGACCAATCCAAAATCTCTCTCCTGGGTGTGAGGACCTCCAAGTGGCCTAGAGGTTTTACTCTCCCTGTACCTTTCCTCTGCCCCTATTATTTTTCTCTGTGTGTTTAAAAAATGAAAACCTAAGACTTCTTTATTTTGCCCTGTAGTTGTGAGCTTCAGTCTTAAACTATTTTCTGTGGAGCAGGATGGCTCTTTTAAGAGGCTGGACATGGCCAGTCAGGGGACTGATCAGCTGTGTTTCAACTCCTGAGATGAAGAATCAGCTTCAGTGTGAGCTCCAGAGAGTGCAGACCATCCCTGGGGGAGGTTCATGATCAAGAAAAGAACCTCAGCTTGTTTTTTAATTAGAAGCTGCTTGAAGCCTTTTTGCCATACAACAACACATAAATAGTGTTGAAGTTGTCTTAGGAATCAGAGCAGGAGAGTGTTGTTCTATGTTGAACTTTTAATTTTCTTTTTACAATTTTTTTTTTTGAAAATAAACTTATCTTGTTTAAGTATAAACCCCAGTTTTCAGACAGCTCTTGATCAAACTGTCCTCCATGTGACTAGTGCAGCCAAGCAATCCATAAAAACAAAGCTTATGGGAGTCTGGGGAAGCTGGGACAGGAACAGATTAATCCATGTAGTAATTAAGCTGCAGCAAGAAGGAACCAGCTAAAGAAGACAAAAACCTGACAGAAGTTGAAAGAAAAAGAGCCATTAAGCCAAGCTTATGGAGGGAGGTGCATCTATTCCCCCATGAGATTAATATGGATTCTCAAAGCATAGGGTAAACCAGATGATGGGTATCCTAATGCCTGAAGAAAGAGGCAGGGACAATCTCCATCAGTGACTGTGAACCCAGACAAAACCATCAGCCTGCATAGCTGAAACACTCCTGGGGGGAACTTGCCATTGAGGGTTGTCCATGGTTACAGTACTTTTTCTATTGCAGGCCAGTTTTTTCCAACACATTCCAGCAAGGAGACAGGTGGGTTTCACAACTGATCTGTATCACAAACATGGTAGGAATGTCATTGGCTTCAATAATAGGACGTTTATTATTACCTGAAATTTCTTCTCAAATGTCATATGTCCTTCTATACCAACAATATCACAGCATATCAATTATCAAGGGTGTTGAGTACCTGGATGAAAGGGAAGAGCAGTCCCACTGCGAAGTTGGAGAGCCAGTTGACTGTCCCAGCTATCATGAATGCGGCCGGCCTCTGTGACTGCTGGAAGAACTCTCCAGTGAGGACAAAGGGAATCCCACCTGAAACGGGGTCCAACAAGGCAGTGGTTTTAGTTAAGTCCCCCTCCCATCAGCAGAGATGAGCGAGCCACACACCTCCATGACTAGCACTGCTCTGCAGCTCTCTGCAGGGCCTCCTGAGACAGATTTGTCAAAATCATATTTTAGAGAAGCTACACTTCTTTCTTTCATGCCATCACATCTCCTGTTTTACATTCTTTTTCAGGGTGGCAAGCAGGTAACAGAGCAGGAAATCCACATGACAGCTTCCAGAGTACCATGTGACAGGCTGTTTATTAAAAATAAGAATGATTGTTTCGACTAAAATGCTTGACATTCTGAAAATTCAGATATACTCCAAAATACATTTACACCTTAATAGTTGAATGATGGCTCCAAAGAGACTAACACCTATTTTTTTTATAATTATTACCCACTTTATTTCAGCAATAAAAAATACAAAAAATTTGCTTCCCTAAGAGTATACTTGCCATTGATGCTTATTTAATACATTCTCTTACCAGATATTGCCAACACTTCTGGCAAGGTCTATTTCTCCCATCAGCCAAGGACTCTGACCTCCATAAGAACAAGCTCAGTTGAATACCACATTTGTCACTCAGGTTTCCTTCCACCTAGGCAGTAGACTATTTTGTACAGCACTGGCATATTGCTGGCCTGACAGTAACCCCCAGGGAGTAGCTGTCTAGTAGTTGAAAGTCTCAATTTATGATCTTTGGCTTCCTTCATTCCCATTGGATATTTCAATAGAAATACTTTAATTTCTAGAGAATAAAATATGGATTTTATTTGCTGGTCAGCTACTAATTCAGTTAATGTTACACATTAGACATGTATCTAATTGGAGAATTATTTCATTACAGTTTGAAGAACTGTAAAATCATCAACATCAGTATTTTGCTCCTACCAGTTTCTAGGTCCTCATGTGTGCTGGTGTTACCTGTCTCACCATTTACATTTGTAGTCAAGACTCATATACGCACATACTGTATGTAAGTCTGTCCTCTGTTTTAAGCATTTTAACAAGCTAGTGTAAACAACCAAAATCATATTTATACATATATTTACTTTCAAAAACCTCTATATCAAAACTGACTTCTAAAATATATATAAATTAATAAGAAAACACCACCAAAGGCTTGTCCATCCACTGGGTCGTCTCCTTGCACATCTTTCCTTGATCTATGTGCTAATCTTTCACACTATCTTTACCCCTGGACACTTATGAATATATCTCTAAGTGCATTATAGGGATGCATCCTTATGTAGCCCCTCATGCTCAATGGCCCTGAGCTGAAACACACACACACCAGGAGCTCCTGTGAGCAGCGTGAGGTAGGGACTTGCAAACACATAACATGACGTGCAGATGACGTGTGTTGTCAGGCACTCTTCCAGATGCAAGAAACCATGAATACGTGCATAAAAGAAAGACAATGTGATGCAGCAAACAGCTACTTTCCATCATGAGCTAGCGTGACTTTTTGTGAGAACATATCTAAAGTGGTAGCAAAGCCTTCAACTGAACTTTCTGTGCCAAAGACTGCCGGTATAAATTACACCAAAAAAGCAGAGAGCAAATAAATTTATTTACTCCTAATTTATACATAGGAAACTGACATATGGAGAGTTTAAGCCGTCCAAACTGCAGCTTTGTATCTCTCTACAAGACATATGTAGTAGAATTCTGTGACTAAAAAAAGTAACCTCTCGCAGCAGCAGTTTGAACATGAAGAAGTATCCAAACATGCATAACTTTACAAAATTCAAGCAATATGGGGTCTATCAATGCTTGATGGCTTTCAGTGGCCATTCTATCATACCCTTGAGATTTGGGTTCAAATGGCAGCAATAACACCTGTTCTGTCAGCACCTGGTTTGGGTCTCAAATGCCATATGAGGCAGTAGCTTGTCGGGACACTTACCCCTTGGAGAGAGGAACTGAAGGACTGGAAATAAAAAAATCATGTAAGATGACTTATTTATGATCATTTATTCTGTCATGCCTTTGCTGTAGGACAATCTACAGAGGTGTTGCTGTTCTCATCAGTATAATAAAACATGCTGCTGGAAACAGCATTTGGAAAAACACACATTGTACAAGAGAGGAAAAAAGCCAGAGGCAAAAAAAAGTACAAAAGGACAGAAACCTATCAGAAAGCATAAGTGTT
This sequence comes from Corvus brachyrhynchos, assembly GCF_000691975.1. Classification (NCBI taxonomy): domain Eukaryota; kingdom Metazoa; phylum Chordata; class Aves; order Passeriformes; family Corvidae; genus Corvus; species Corvus brachyrhynchos. The sequence continues at coordinate 6,925,272 of NW_008236769.1, read as the reverse complement.
ATGGAAATAAAAATGTGTGGGCACTATCTTGGAAAAGGTTGCTTGAAATTCCAATGTAATTTCTAAGAACATATTGATTATCACTAACTTTCAAGAATTCTGTGGAGGAACGGGAAGGGTGGCACTGACAGACTTCCCAGCTTTCTCATGATGTACAGAAGCATATCCACAGCATCACAAAACAGAGAAAGTCAGCTTCCATAGAGGGATGACTTAAAAGAGTCAGGGAGGAACCAAGGGGCCTGAAAAGTGGTACGTGAGTTATGTGAAAGACAGGTCAGGCACAAGAAGTGCAATGAAGTCAGGTCACTGCTGTCTATTGCCACATGCTTGGAAGAGCACAGACTTGACCTTACGAGGGTGAAGAGGAGGACATGTGAATGCCTGCCAAGGGCCACACCACTGTGAAGGACACACTCTACAACTGAGTGAAGTGAAAAAGAATTCTGGGAGAGCTGAAGGAAAACTGTAAAGCCTTAAATTCACAGCGAGTGAAGGCACCTGAGATCAGCTGAGCCTATAACCCCAGGATTCCATCCTCAGCCATTTCAAGGTGTCAGAGATGTGCTCAAGGACTCCCTTTCTCCTGGAACTCACTGTTCTTTGAGATACAAATCTGAGTGTCTGGGGCTGAAGGAAACTGTATTATGCTTTGGCTACTCTAAGTTGGATCTGAGCAGAGATCACAACACTGTGGCATTTTACCAACCACTTCTCAGAGTCAGTCTCTGCAGGGTACCCTCTATAATCACTAGGCCAGATGGGTGTGTACTAGCCTGTGTTCAAACATGGAAGCTTGGAAACCACTGCGAAAAGCAATCCAACAAAACCACTGTATTTTTGGAATAGTCTTTAAATACTTTGTTTTGCAACTTTAACACATATCTGAATGTGGGTGAAATAATTCACAAGAAACCTTCCTGATGATCTTTCTGATGGAGGATGAACCTGGCATTGTCTTTTTCCCTGGAAGGCTTTCCAAACAATTTTCAGTGAAACAGCTTTATTTTAGTTCTGATCATAAAACAAAAAAATGTATATTAGGATTTCCTGCAGGAGTTTTTCATCAAGGTATCTTCCAGACATGAATTTTAATAGGTAATGCATTGACCACATAATTACAGTGTTATGGACATTTCTAATTTCCATAATATTTCTAATTTCTAATACTTTTTTCTTTTCACCATTGCAGTGAACATAATGGAAGAACTCTTAACATACTGCAGTCCTAGTAAAGACAGATTGTTATAGGTGTTAGGATCCTACATCTGTTGGAAACTACGTACGTCTTACTGCAGGACTTGTATATCAATAAACTGTTTAATGAAACTAGATTAAACCCACATGACACAATTAGACATGCATAAATACCTCTGTATCTGTGTTCTTTATTCATTTATCTCTGTAATTAGTCAAGTTATACATAGAATCAATGTCATGTGCTGGTAAAAATCCAGACTCTCAACCCAGTACTCTTTTATGCATGAAATTGGAACATTAGAACAGAAAAAATATTCTTGGTATCCATGCTATAGATTTTCAAATATATATTTAAATTTGCACAAGTATCAATGCATTTTCTTAGGAAAAATTAAGTGCACATATTTGCTGCTTTGTTCAGTGAGCAGTTATGAATAAATACTGCTTAGCAGAAATTACAGGAGTCAGTGCAAAAATCTGAATACAGAAAACATGAGAAAGAAAGGAAAATGCTGAACTTCACATTCTGCTTTTATCGAGTACCTAACTGGGAATTCATGTTATGGCTATATATATAATTTATGAAATAAGACTGTTACCAGAATAAATGCTTAATACAAATCAGGAGATTTATTACAGTGGTAAATCACCTCTAAAGGTGACAGAAATTTTGTGCCCTAAGAACCACTAAAAGAAAGGAACTCTCTCCCTGAGCTAGAAGTTCATCTTTCAATACCCACCCAAGCCAAACCCTTGTGTGTTCAGGCAGTGGCCCCATGGCAACCGGAGGGTTTCCAGCCCCACCAGGAGGACCATCCATGGCAACCCAGCCTCCTGCATGACTCAGCACTCCAAATTCTGTCCATACAGGGGAGAGTCTGGGAATTCTGAGAGCATGATTAGGGCAAGAGCTCCCAGACTTTCCAACTCCATGCTTTGAGACAATGAATCTTCAAAGGGAGGTGTTCTGAGAAAACAGAAAACTACCTTGTAACAATATTCTTTTTTTTTGGGGAAAAAGGAGTCTGTGCAGCTCTAGAGATGATCAATGAAAATGGCTTTTATCTGCAAGGCAAGGCATGCAGGGAAGACTGATATATTCTAATAGGGTTGGGGGACAAAATACTGCCTCAATGAAAGGTTTTGCTATTTGCAATTCAAGGGCTCGAGAGAGAGAGTAACTGTGGGACAGAAGCAGTGGACGTGAGGTAAAAATCCTGGAAGGTAAGTGCTGGAAAAAAAACCTAAAATTCTTCAGTGAGAGAGCAAAAGGCTGTTAGTTTCTACACAGACCTTAGTTGTTAAAAAACACCGAATAAACAAAGAAATAAACAAAAAAACCCAACCTAACCAATGAGCAAAACCCCCTCAAAATGTGCAACAAAACCCATGCGAAAGTATATTTCAGGAATACTGCTAGTGAGAGATGCAATGCAGCTACTGAGTTTCTTCCATTTCTGTAGGCCTACAAATAGAATAAGAATTTTGCAAAATACATAGCTCAAATTTTATAGAGGTGTTCTGTCACCTGTTAGATTATTTTAACTTGCACTTTGTATTTGATTGAATAATACCCCACCAAATATGACATTACAGTCAGATATGACAGCTATATTCCCAGCTAATCCTGATGAGAGAACTGGGAACAGAAGGTGTGACAGAGGTGTTCTGAGTCACAGTTTCATGCTACAGACTTTTCTAGCTGTCTGCAGCTCTTCTCCACAGGATAACTAAGTAAAACAGGTTCTTTGTTTGTAGAAGAGGGTATAGTTCATTAACCACATTAATTTGCACCATTTGAATCTTTTCTGCCTTAGATTAAACACCACTTGAGTAAAAAAACATTTAAAGCTATCAGTCTATGGCAAAGCAAAAGTGCAAACTATAAAACCAAACTAAAACACACAAATAATACAAAACCTTGCAAACTCCAGTATTATAAAATTAGTATTTATAATTATTAAAGGACTAGTTTTTAATGCAACATTGTGTGAAAGACTTTTTGCATTGATTAACTGGTCTTTGATTTAACATCTATATAAAACCTGCTATTCCAAAAGCATTTAGAAAGCCAGTTCTGGAGGTATTCTGAACTTTGTTGGTGCAAGGCAACCCATATCATTCAGGGTAAATAAAACAAACTAAGAACCAGTGCAGAACAAAAATATTGATTCACTCGGTTCTAACACCAGTCATTGAAATGTTATTTCTTGGTTCTCAGGTAATTTACACGAAAATGATTGACATACAACAACAAGGCTATTACATAAAATATAATAGATCACACAAAATGCTTTCTAGTTCTACTTAGGTAACTAGTTCTACAGCAGATATTCCCTGCAAAAAAGACACAAGAGTATCCTTATTTGAACTATCTGATAATTTCCTCTTCAGTGAAATTCTCCCCCTCTTAAATATTAGTTAGTGCATTTTCCTATAATTTTTACTTCCATAAGTCAGTGCACACAAGCAGAATTTTATGAGCAATCTGTTACTGACTGAATAATTTTTTCTCTGAAGATTTGTTCAATGAAGGTAAAATACTTACCATGTAACTGATTAATCCAAATAAATTCAATACTTTTAAGATATTTTTCTTTAGATGAGTTATAACTATTCCCTTTGAAATACAACTGTTGGCTGTAAACTGAGGAATATATTTAACTTTTAATTTATTTTAATTTATTACTTTAATTTAATTTTTTTTTGCTTTTTTTAACATACAACAAACCAGCAGTATGTAGGCCATTCTGACAAATTCTGAGCAAAATGAATATATTTGTTTTTTGGATTTTGGTAATGATTTCTGTCTATTGGGAAATTTGGTGAGGGTTTATTTTTTATTTCTGTTTATCTATTTCTGTTTATTTTAATTCTATTTATTTCTGTTATTGTTGCTGTTTGATTTTTTTTTTTGGTGTTGGCTTTTGTTTGTAAAAACTGAACCTCAGTATTAAGTTTCTACTCTGGTTCTTGGCAACGTTTCTTTTTGCTTCACAGTTGCAATGCTGCGTATCTACCAAAGAACAAAATGCAATTAAAAAATACACTCAACTTATGTAAATGGTCTTCAGATCCACTTTATAACATCACAACCTTAATTATAGCCCAACTTTCTGTTCTATTTGAATGTAAAGAAAATTTTCTTTTAATGAGCTGTGAGTCTATATGATAGAATTAAATTTATAATTATTCTCTGTAACAATGATGATTAGGCACTTCTGTTCATATTACATTGCTAAAACTAATTATCTCAATGATGAGAACAATGATGAGAGAGTTTTTACTTTAATAAAAGCACATAAGCATCCCTTACATATTCATCCACTACACAGGTGGCAGTAGTATGGAAACACTCGAATTAAAGACTCATGACTCTGCTCAGTCCTAGGTAAGAGAAATATTCTTACAGTCCCAGCATTGTATGAGGACTGAAAAGAAGAAAAAACCCCAACCCCTATCTATTCTAGGCTTACTGCTTCTACAATAATCTTCTGAAAGAAATATAAAGCCATCAACCACGATTTCCTGTCAGGAATTCAGGCTGACAGACCATTAGCACAAAGTGCTGCTGGTTCTGAACCTGCAAGCTAAAACAGTCTTGAAAACTTGGTGTGGCATGTCAGGCTTTCCTCCTGAAATATTTTAACAAACAAATTATTCATACTAGCAATGCAAAATTATGTCATTGTATAGGTGCATTCATCCTGAAGGACCCCAACAGTAAAAACAATGGGCCAAATTTCCAGAGAAGCTGGGACTGAAGAGTTCTCTCTGTCCTTTTCCTGTTTAAGATGGGTAACAGACCATGTCTTCACTGTTTATGGTTTCTGGAAACTGTTGAAGTTTTTAGGACACATGGCCTCAAATGCCAGTAATTAAAGAAATTGGTTGCTACCACAGAGTGGTAGACAAGGCATGAGGAGCAGTAGTTGTAGAACTAATGAATGTAAGAAAATAAAAAAAATGTTTTTTCCTTACTGTGGCCAATAACAAAAACAAATATAACAAATTGCAATATCTGATCGCTGACAAACAGAAAGGAAAAGGAAGAGTGAGTCAGAAGATGCACTTTGACTAGAAGTACCAGCTGAAGACAGTAACAGTCTTGCTCTGATGAACAATAAAAGCCTTCTTTCTGATGAAACTCAGAAAGAGGTCACCAGAGCCACACCTCAGTGTTTCCAAAAATGTGAAGTTTCTGGAGTAGGACAGATAATATCTGGAGATTTAAAAGAAGAAACTGCTTTGACTCTTTGCTTGGTCAAACTGACACTGACTACCCTTGTTCATGCAGTTCTCCTTTTGACCTATCCTTTTCCTCTGAGAGTCTGTTACTGGTGTTTATTCATCTTTCTATGCATTGCATTGGCAACCAAGAAACACTATCTGGACCCTAGAGCAGTGTTCATTGCAACATCAAACTAATAACCTTCTGCATCTAGATCTTAGCCATGGAGCTTAGTCAGAAACAGATGAGGTGAACAGAAAACTTTGCTGTGCATTGTGCCTGAGCATAAGGAAAATAAAATATTTTTATTGCCTTATATTCATTAATTCTACATCTACTGTTCTATATATTTATTAGCTTGCACTTTTGCATGTATTAGTATTTTATAAAAAATTCACAGAAAAAAGCCAGTGTATTTTTTTACTAGGCTTTTCATATCCAATCCTTATTATTCTGAATAATGTACCTAGGTCACTTACACAGCTTTTGAATAAATTTTTTTTCATGGTTACATGAACCTCTAAAACACATGGGTGCATTTTTGCAGCAGTAAATTTCTTCAGGGTTGGAGTTGTGAGCCATCAACAGGTAATTAATGATCATTCAGGAAAAGCTGCTAGTTCAGGTAGGAGGAGTGCTGTCAAGTGTCAAAGCATTCACATTTTGAAAGCTTCAATTAAGACAATTTGTAAAATCTATTGTTAGCGGGATAAAGTTCATAAGTTTTCTTGCTGGTGAGAACTCCAGGTGTCACCTCCAGCAATTCCTTTATTCAACAGATAAAATTACCTTTCAAATACTAGGGGTTCATTTGTCTTTAGAACTGCCGGTAATTATAAAGAATTGAATTCGCTTCTGCTACAGAACTGTTAAAAGCTACACATTTTCTCTATGCTGCTCTTTAAGAGAGAAGAATTCAAATCAAACATAAAAAAGTAATAACCCCAAAATATATGTTGAATGACATTGTATTTAATATATTCAAAGGGCATGCTATCGTCCCCCCCCAAAAATTCAGTGAATATTGAAAGCAATTGTTATTTCTTAACAACCTAAAAAATCAGTTTATTCACTCAAAGGTAATCTAAAGATCAATGCTCAACTACTTGACTTGGTAGAAGAAGATGAAAATACTCCTGCCCCCAGGAGCATTTTACTGTTGCTAGAGAAAACCAGAAAAGGAAAGGTAAATGAGCCCTCCCACAGCTGTGCTTCAGCCCACACAAATTAAAGCAATGACATTGACAAGGCAGGCCGTGATGGCTGCAGCTGGGAGGACAAAACACCAATTCTAACTAAGGAGACTTGCTTTGGATGGATGGCAGTCCACAGCAAGGAAGTTTACAACAAGGCAGGGGATGGAGCCAGGGGTCTCAGAAAATCTTCAACTGAGACTGGTATGTACTGTCTCCAGGTTATTACAAGTTTCTGAACTGAACCATAACTCACATTTGGAATATTTAATCATTTAATTTATGCAGCATATTTTAATTCTGCTGTTGTGCTCACAAAAGCCTTACAACTATCAACAAACCAAGCCTTCCCTTAAATACCTGGGAAAACTAAAGGTTATTTCTGCACAAATACTCTCCATATCCAATGCAGGAACTACTTGGCATTATCAAAGAATGCTTATCTGCTGTAAAGGCTTCTAGTTTATAGAATAAAAAAAAATTTGAAAATTAACCTAACCTTTCAAATCTACTACTTTTTAACTAAATTTAGAAGAACATGAGTTTGTTTCCTCTTATCATCAGAGAGTACAGAGAATGTTTTTTTTCTGCTCAAGCAAGTTCAAACTCTCTCTCAAAGTGGACTGGCATAATGCCTCTGTGGGAAGCCATGAGTGTTAGAAGTTTTTACATCCCACTCAAAGTGGAGAAGCTAAAACATCACACAAAGCTTCTGTAGATGCCTCTTTCAGGCAATAATATTGATGCTGCCTTTCATTACACTAACTTTATGTCTACGTAAGTGCTATCACACCTTCGGTTGTGTTTCACATCCAAGAGCTGATTTTTATTTTCTTCACTCATGACATTTCAGACTGCACAAACCTCATGACTTTCAAAGTGACCCTTTTATGACAACAGCTCTACTGTCAATACAACTGCACACTGGCATTCAGGGTAAGAGCATGGACTAATTTAAACTTTAAATACCAAAGTATCTTTGATACACCTCAGGGCATAGCAATGATTTCCTCTGAGTTTTCTTTTGTTTCCTTTAAAATGTCAATTTAAAATTGTATTCAGTTGTATTCATTGTATTAAGCTGTGCTAGGAGAGACTTCACTCACATTCCATAAACCATGACAAATATTATAAAACTCTCCAAAAAAGAGACAAGCATAAGTGAAATATTTTTCTGGAATGGTCTGGTTTGTTGATATTTCTCAGCTGCATCTGAAAATGCAGTTGTTATACAAAATTTAACAATCAAAAAATGAAGATCTTGCTGCTATAAAATTACTGGGTTTTTTCAAATTCATCTGAGTTTGAATTTTACTGATTTCTCTTTCCAGTGATCAAACATACCACTGATCTGATTTTGTCATCCTTACACATACTAAATAGAAACCTATTTTAAAAGTAGGAATTTAAGTAAAATCACACAAGCTTATGTTTGATCACACTAAATTCAGCCTTATCCATACTCCACTGAACTCAG
>NW_008236769.1:6896161-6917159 GCF_000691975.1 Corvus brachyrhynchos | reverse complement strand
AGGGAAATGCTACTTGTCCACAGAAATACTTAGAGTGTTAAAGACCAGAATAACTACTTCTAAGATGTTACATGGCGTAAGGCAGTAAAGTCAGAATGCCTGAAGCCACTGTGTAAGACTCAGCCAGAGACTCCTGCTTTCTTCCCTCTAGTGCCCCTGATTTAAAAATAGCAGTTATTGACAGAAATTAAGTCATGGGCTGCATTTTATTGCAGTGAGCAGCTAGAAAATCCCTCTGGCCACATGTGCATCTTTGCAGAAACTGGGGGCTATTAGACAGGTGGAAATAAGGTAAGACTTTATACAGAGGATCAAGCATCTCACTTAGAGATAAATGAAGAACACAAGACTTGAAGATAAAGGAATCCAGGATCGTATTAGATCATCTGGTTCAAATACAATCCTTAGTTGTTTCAGGCAGCATTTAATTTATAGAATATTTTGTTCCATTTCCCCATTTGCTGTTTCTATTGAGAAGCTGATACAGATCTTGGCTCCTGAAGTAGTTAGGAATTTTTCCCAAATTGTATTCTAAATTTATTCATGGCTAGATAGCACCTAAGTTTAGTGTCTTTGTTGCTATTTTCTGCAGCAACACTTGCCTTCAGATTATTCTTCCTTCTCAGTGTTATTTTCCCTTTGGCCTGTGTTCTCAGCCTTTTCTGTTAGACACTATGAAATTTTTCTGTATATTTCCATATAAAAATCTATTTTTTTCATCTTCATGGTAGCCCTTCTTTGCAGCCCTTCTGTTCTACTGCTAGATGAGCAGTTTGTGCTTCAACATTCAGCTCTAAGTCATCTCAAAAATGATGACAAGACGCCTGACAACACAATGAGCATTTTTCACATTACAATTCAGAGACACAATGCGTGACAATATGATGTATTAGGTCTTTAAGAAAACGTGTAAAAGAATGTGCATACGGAGTGTTTATATAAAGCAATCTTTCAAATTACTTAGATAAAATATTATCAGCTATGTGGAAGTCTTTCACGTGATACTTAGAGATATTATTGTTATATTCTTCCTTAGCTAACTGGCATTTTTAAGATATCCTTAAATCCTCATGCTGTTCTGAGTTTCAAAGCCCGTTTTTCTCTCTAAGTCATGCAGGCATATATGTCCCATTCTTAGAAAGGGGCAAAAGATTTCAACAAAATCACTAATCTCAAACTTGAAGCGCCACCAAAACAGCATGGATTTCCAGCACAAAGATGGCTTGAGTTATCATGAGCAGGCAATGGATATAAAATCAACTCAGATTTCTGGAACTTCCATGAGTATTACTTCTTGTTGTAATAAAAGGCAACTTTTCTTTCCAAAGGACTCCAAAGAACTCTTTGGAAGAAGGAACCTTACCACATGCCTTCCTGTGCCCACACTTGCCTGATCTCCCTCCCAGAGGCAGTGGTCAAAGGGTGGGCAACGCATTTGTGCTACACAAGCAGTTTTTACAGATCTTACTGCACAACAGGGTCTGGGGTTATTTCTAATAATTTCCAGTGGTAAAATAAGCCCAGTGCTCCAGTGCACCATGTTTCCAGAGCCAGCAAATTTGCAGAGATTTGAAAGCAACAATACTTGCTCAATTTCTTAAAGAAGGTGGTAAAAGAAGATTGCTTTAAAGCTAGATATTTTATCAAAACAATCTACCTCCTCCCATCCTTCCATTTAAGGACAGGCATCACACCTAACCTCCCCCACCATGGTTTCCTGTCCTTTCTCTGCAGCAGTGCTTTCTCCGCTTATTAGAACTGGATAGAAAGGTGTTACATTTAAACAGAATGTGCTTCTAAGGAAGAAATACCAATAAATAGCTTCGTACAAAGATAATGCATGGAAATGGTTTATGCCAGGTTTCCAAGTCCTCCAGGTCTTGACTGTCTCTTTATTACACTTATTTTCATTAGGAAAATTATCTGGAACTTCATGCCAACGTTGCTGTAATCCCCAATTAATCAGTTAATCAGTTTTTTTCTCTATATGTTCTACTATCTGACACATGTTGACAGGTGGCAGAAAAGCCATTCTCTGGTTGGGAGGATGAAGATTTAATTGTTTTATGTAAATCAGAAAAACTTCGAAACCTGCAAGCCCCTCATCCCAAAATGCATGACAGACCCACTGACAAGTGGGGTCAACATCCCTGCAGGCAAATCAGGAAACTGAATGGAACACATTCTAGGTCAGTTTCCAGGTGTTTGTTTTCTAAACTATTTGGCTGGTGGGTAAAAGGGGATGATCTCCAGCAGGTTTTCTAAAACTACAATGCATATTTTTCAATTCTCCCTCTAAAATCAAAAGTCACTTGCTGGCACAGAAACTGTTGTGAAGGCACAATGGGTGAATGGGGAATTCAAAAAAATAGCTAAAAATAAGCAGAACCTTCTCTTTTTTTTCTCTTTAAGTAATATTTTAGACTATCTTTCTTTAAAGAGATTGATTCTGCAGGGACAGTTGAACATGAGTGTTCAGTCCATGAAGAGGCAGCCACACAGGTTTAACTGAGGAAGTGGGAATAAATCCTAGTTTTTCCTTTTTTCTTAAATATTAACTAAGGCAAAATTAAGGAAGGAAGACATTTCACATGTACCTAAGCCTGTCTATCACTATCCAAATTTCCAAGAATCTGCACATTATTTACCCATTCTGTAAAGGCATTGCAAATCAATGCGTTTGCTCATGATGCATAACTTGAACAGCACAAATGCTCTCTCGAGATCCTGAAAATGTTTCCTTTTTTTCTCTGATTTGTTTTCTCAGTTGATTTTTGGCTTTTTGCTTTTTTGTCTCCTTAGGAGTCAGAAAAAATCCCCTCAGTTTTTCTATCCACTCTTTGCTGGATGACAATTCTTCATTTTAAATGCATCCTATATTTATTTCAGGTCCAGCAAATAACTGGCCTATAATTAACCAAATAGGCACAATGAAGCACCTGTCTGGACCAGCAGTCTATAGAATCTGGCTCCCTAATCTATAGAACAATAAGCAATTTTTGAAGGGTAATTTTCTTTCAGATCACAGATTGACTAAACCTTTACTTTTTAGAAAGTGAAAGCTTTCTGCTGTTTGTCTTTTGACAAAAATGATGAGGTACCAAACAGCACACATGCCTGAACATACCTGTTGTTAGCATTACTGTTTCAGTCCTCAAAAATATCTGCAAGCTGAAAAGCTGTGTTTGGAAAAATGTAACAAAAAACCTCCCTCCTCAGTTTATAATAACAGCTCACCCTTGCTGTAAAGGAGCAGATGGGACTCATGCATATGCTATCAGAAAATGGTTTACATGCCATCTAAGCTATCAAGAAGGTAATAGGTGTTCTAACAAGAGAGAAAATGTGGTTTTAAAGGCAATTTTATGCTCTAGAAAGTTAAAGCAGTTATTTTTATAAGCTCAGATCCTCATGCTATTTGTTATCTTCAGATGGGATGACTTTTCCAAGTACCAATATCTCAATGAACATAAACTAAATTCATCCTAGCTTAAGACTTGTACCTATGGAATCATTACAAACCATGTGTTTGTAGTGTAACTACAGGAGGAATTAAGATACTGAGGATTGACAGTAGTCCCTGTTAAGCAACACAAATGAATGGCAATACTTCTATAAAAGGCTAAAAGTATAAAAAATATGCAGCTTTACAATAAAGAATATATTTTAATTTTCTCGGGGAAAACCTCTTTTCCTACCAGAAAGGTGGGAAAGTTTTTCCTGAACTTGTCTTGTCTCATTAAACCATCAGAGTGCTACAAAAGAACACTAAAGTGTGAAATTTTCCTGCTAAAGGGGTGTCATAAAATATAGCTGAGAAGGTGACAATAAGAAATACCTCTTCATTCCAGAAAAATCTGCATTGATAAGGTAAAAGTTTACAAGATCACAAAAGAGTTGAAAAGGAGGAAGAGGATCAATTGCTTTGTTTCTGTGAGACTTAGAGGGTATCGCACAAAGAATGACAAAGGATGTGTGCGTGAAAGATGGTAGACATAGTTTTCTTTGCCAAAGAATGCTAAAATTTTGTTGTTTCAGACAGAGAATTAGCAAATCCATGGAAGACTAAGAAAGAGTGAGAAGCTATGCCTCAGAAAGACCCTAAGCTGAAAAGAATGTACACTGGTTCTCAAAAAATGTCTCACCTACTTGCCCTGTTTGTATTTTCTCTGGACACTTCCCTACAGCCACTGTAATGGAGAAAAACAGAAGTAAAAGCTATCCAGTTTTGATCTTTGTGTAATAATTAAGGACTCAATATCCTTGGTAGCCTGCTTGACTGCCTAGAAGCAAAAAGCTTTTCCTTACAGTCTCTCTGCATCTTTCTTGTTTCAACACCTGCATTCTGTCTCTCAAGCACCTCGCCGTGCAGCAACAGGAGACTGGCTCTGCCATTGCAACACCCTGCTCATAGGTAGCGGCACTACTCTTAGGTCCCCCAAGCTGTCTCCTCTCAGGCTAAAATAGTCCAGTTCACCCAGTCCCTTCTCACAGGTCTCCTGACACTGACATGGTGACTCTCCAGTGGACTTGTCACAGGCTATTGATGTCTTTCCTGTACAAGGAAGGGCAGAAAACCTGACAGGGTAATTGCACTCAACTATTGAGTTGTGCCTTGTGATACAAAAAGCAGTGGGTGCAAAGCTGATGTCGCACTTCTTGTTCAGAACAAAAAGCATGTGTTCTCTTCTCATTTAATCATATTAAAGCATTACTAATAACGGAAGTTGCCCAGCTAAAAGGTAGGAAAGTAGCTCAAATCTCTTAAGCCCCTCAAAATGGAATAGAGAAGTTTCACTGAAGATAAATCTGCCTCCATTAAAGTCAACTAAAATATTGCTATTGATTTGCAGAGATATCAGAATATGATTCTTCACAACTTCTTCTCAGCAGCTGAAGAGTCAATTACCAAGATTTTCATTAAAAGCAATTCAGTATTATGTACTACCGAGATAGTCCCACTATTCTCACATATGACAAATGTTTGAACACACAGAGGAAAGGTGGAGAGGCCAACTAGGTAGCTACTGGTACATTATGAATGTTCTTTGGCTTTAACAGCACTGAGCACAGTGAAAAACACAACAGAAGCTTTAATTTTAATGAACTTCTGTAGAAAGCAAGCTAGAAATATAAAAAAAAGCTTTTTGTCCACAATGTATCTGCAGATACTTTGCTCAAAATAGATTGCAAAGTACAACACAAATCCTGAATAACATCAATAAAGAGAAAGAAGCTAAATGAAGAACAGCAGAATCCATTTTGAAGAATGGTGAGGTGAAGGAGAAAAGCAGAGGGTTAATCTTCACATGTTGAAAACATGACATGTTAGAACATATTGATTTACAAGTTCTAAAAATAGATGGAACATATCTATAACAGGGAAAAAACTTCAGTTTGTTTCAACTGAGATTTTAAAAGATGTTGCAAGTAGCTGCACTTAAACTCTCTGAGTTTAACACCAGAAGGAAATTTTTAAAGAAGTTTCAAGTCAACATTTGACATTCCTAAGGTATTTAAAATTCAAGAACAGTTCTATTCCACAGAATTCTTTAACATCCCCCCGGTCCCCCATCTCACTCTAACAAACATATGTCAGCAGTACAGTGAACTTAGCGGAACCTGAAATTTGTCCTTACAGAAGGACAAAGAGATTGCTATTTTTTTTTCAGTATTTTCACTGTATGTTGCACAGAAATTAGTGACAATCTCTTTTCCCAGAAATAAGGGGAAAAGAAGTATCTTGGTCTTCTCCCCATTTTTCTCTAAAGCAGCATATTTTTTCCTCAGCTTTTCAAAAGAGGATCCACAGAATTACAGCAGTATTTCATTAGAGTCACATCAAACATCAGCAAGTCTTTATTTCCCCAAATAAACCACGATCAATCAATTAGACCACTTCAGTGGTGGAGATGTATAAACAGCTGATTAATGTTTAATGTGAAACTCCTTACAAAGAAAAAGAGGCAATAAATGGTGCTTAAAAAAACCTCCAAAAACTCAAGGGAACAAGTCTTACTTTCTGGTTTACAGCCAAAGTGAAGTTTTGTACAAGTGATTTGCTAACATAGTGCCAGTGCAAAAACACCTGTCCTTTGATACACAAAGAAACATGAAAAAATATATATAGACATACCTGGTCCAATGCAGAACGATGCAATGATTGCAAGGATGCAAAATATACTGAGGTAAGGAAGCCAGTGCACACTGTTCTGGGTAGACAAAAGACATTAATTTTAAGCATATTGTATGTATTACAAATATTTTTAAAAACTCAAAGACAATAGATAGTGTTTTCCATGATTCTTAATCTATTTCAAAATTTAGTCTGAGGTTACTTTAGAAAATCACTGTATTTCTGTAGGACCTTATTAGATTGTATTTAAAGGCCTTGGTGTCTGTGAAATCTTTGTAGAGAAACACTAGACAAGCTCGTGTACCACAGAGTCCGAACTCTAAAAATTCACAGCTTCTTGTGCTAAAGGTCAAGCCAGCCTGGAACGCATTCAGCACCTCCATCCTCCTCAGGTATTTCAATCATGTTTAAAAAGAGCATCTAGGATGGCCCACAGAGCTTCAGAGTTCACCAGTCAAAGGCTTGGTTGAAGACAGGACAGGCTGACATTTGGTAGGAGGACCAGGCATCTGAACCTCGGCAAAGCATGGGATTTTCAGCCATAATCTGATTTTGCAGACAAGGAAGGCCATGTGTGCTATCTTTCTTCTACTTCTAAGTAGATTTTTCTCTACTGAGACCTCTAAATATCAGGAACTTGAAATTCAAAGAGCAATTCCTGTGGAGTTTGCAGGACACTGTTTCTTGATCATGTACGTGAATGCTTGATTCTAATACTAATAGATGAGAAAAAAATTTGGGTACTCATTTCTTTCTCTCTCCAACAGGTGGGGTTTCCCCTCAGCAAAGTGTGAATGATATTTTTATTAGAATTTTACTATTTTTGAAAATTTTCTAAGATATATGTAAGTGTACTATAACCACCTTGAGTGGCACTGTAAAAATACTCTTGCTAAAGAAAGCAATTATTTTTTTCAGTGTTAAGGAAAAGCCCCCATTTTCTGATGCTCTTTCTCTTCTAGGCTGGGTTATTCCCTTAATTATGTGGAAACTGTGGTCTCCGGGGCATTAAGATTAACCAAAAGGGTTGTAAATATTTCAAAATTATACAATCTGGGGTTCTTGTCTGGAAGCAAATCCAAGGTCTCTGGGAAAGAGAAGGTGCAAATAGATATAAATTCCTCTGAGACTAAGCCTATTTGTACCCTGGTCCTTTGTTCAAAGCAAATCTCTAATACTTAACACATTGAGACCCTTTTGAAAGGAGGTAAAACTGAAAGGCATGCAGACTTCAGGGACTTAAAACAACTGAAGGTCCTCACACACCCAGCTTGGCTTTAAAAGATCTGGAAGGGAATTTTTCACTGGGCATACTAAATATGCAATAACACCTCTCTTCTGGAGGAGAGCTGTCTTACAGCTGTCCTGGCAGGTGTGTGAAGTAAACCTTTATTGTGCTGTACATAGAGGTAAATCAAATAAAACTGCAATGGTGTAGCACAGACCTGCCAGTCAGCCTGACTTACTGACTCTCTTCAAGCAAGAAACGAGATTTGAAAGTCAGATTAATGGCACCACACATGAATGAAAACCAACAGGAAAACACCTTGATGAAACACCACCCAAATCCATGCCATTGCAAATGTCAGTTTTACTTCTTAAAATTCCTTAGGAACACAAACAAACTGTATCTTACATAGATGGAATCTAAAAAGTAAAATTATGCAAACATAGAAATATTTCACTACTGGGGAAAAAGAAAAATCCAAACCTAAAACAGTGATGACATATAAAACATGAAAGAAATGTCAGTGTATTACAAAGATAAACCCACAGAATATGGGTAAACTATTTACTCATGGGTAAAATTGTCTTCATAATAGTTCATGATATGCATAAATCTTTGATTTTAAGAGTCTGAATGTGAGAATGTGAGAAAGTCTCTGTAGTTTTTTAATGCAAAAGCTTTGAAGCAAACAGATTCATAAATTAGTATGCGACCTTTCAATCCTTAGGCCAAACTGATTAAAAGGATTGGCTTATGTAGCAATGTTGAGACAAACCAGTATCTAGCAGGTTTAAGATTGGTAAAAGAGAGAGTAAAAATATATAGTGACCCTAGTGTTACCTGTAAAGTCAGGGAGACGGTGAGTACTGAGAAGAAGACAATCATCAGCCCAAAGCCTCCAATGAGAAGAGGTCTGCGTCCAAGCCGCTCAATAACTAAGCCCTGGAAAACAAAAAGTGGCATTTAACTTTCT
Organism: Corvus brachyrhynchos; assembly: GCF_000691975.1. Taxonomy (NCBI): domain Eukaryota; kingdom Metazoa; phylum Chordata; class Aves; order Passeriformes; family Corvidae; genus Corvus; species Corvus brachyrhynchos. The sequence continues at coordinate 6,908,822 of NW_008236769.1, read as the reverse complement.
TGATAAAGCACTGAAGAACTCGGACCATGAAATATGTTCTCCTAGTAAACAAGAACATCAAAACTAAACCCATGAAGTTTGATTTTACGCTATTGATAAACTATGACATGTTCATAATTGAGCTCACATTTATGTTTACAAAATTCAACCTCCTTGAAAAAACAAGTCAGCATGGTATCCTTATCTGAGACCACCAAAAAAATTGTACATTGATTTAATGGCTTAAAAATATGCATTAATTTCTATGACAATGTTCTTACAATTTGTTTTTTTAAATTTCAGTATGTTGAAGAGAATTATAGTCTCTTGCTTGTGCATTTTGACTATTTCCTAATTTCAACATCTCTCTGAATTTAAGCTTAAAACATTTAAAAATTGAGATTTAAATCTTTTTAGCATAGATTATATCTCAATTAAACTAAATTTTATTTTAAATTTCTTTTTTTTTCAAACATAGAATAAGCATTTAGGCGTGATTTTGGATAGTTAGTGTAATTAGAATATCCAAACAAAATAAATCCATGCAGCAGAAAACGTTGCTCAGACAGGTGAGTTTAATGCTGATACTTGTGCAGTTACACCCATTTTGAATTTATATTTAACACCTGAATATAAATCACAGAATTGGAATACTTATCTGCTAGAGAAAAACACAATGAAGAATTTCTTAAAAAGCTGTAACATGAAACCCTTTGCTAGTCTGACTCATTAAAATAGGCTGATATGTATTTTGTCATAACAGCTGATGTACTTTTCATGTTGATAACTACTAAAATTACTATTTACAGTTGTCTTTCTTATGAGAAAAATAAAATAATTTTATGAAGATTTAAATGTACCACTTCAAATAAGTTAAAGTAGGAATCACAAAACAGTTTGCCGTATCATTATTTACTGAAGACTGAAAGCCATCTTCTACAAGTCCTTTGAGGAAAAGATAAATTGGGCAACTAAAATGAAAACTGGAATAATACCCTTAATTCTGGGAAACAACACACACCACTCCACTGTGAGCATCTAGAAGAAATGTGTTAAAGAAAAGTACAGAGACACCCAGGGACGAAATGCCTTGAGAGGCAAGTGCTTCTTCCTCTGTGTGGGGTTCACCAGTACATTTTAGGACCCGCTTGTCTGTCCTAAACACGTTGATGTTGCACCCTGAGCTGAACTTCCCCACCAGATATGCACTGTGATGCTGCAGATCACTGAAAGCAGCTCTGTGGCAAGATTTTGCATTCTTTAGTTTTTTAAATGGTGAAATATACAAATTTGGACAATTTCCACAGCTTCCACAGTAGAATTATGGAATTTTAAAAAGACCTGCACTCATGTTAGTAAGATTTTATGAGGTCCAAATGTTTCAAAACTGCAACTGCTTCACTGTCAAAACCTCTACAAGATGGCAGGTATTTTCCATTATGATTAATGAATTCATCCCGCAAACACATGCGACCACACATACACTGAACCAAGAGACAACTTTTATGGCTTTGAGGGCTGAAAATTTATTTGATAGGTCTGTCGAAGACCCCTCTTTTGCAACTTCTGCAAGAGACTTCTGCAACAGATGTTTCATATGTAATTTGGCATGAATTACATGTTCAGCAATAAATGCTGCACATCTAATTTGACATACTGTGCTATTTCTCTTATTTTTTTCAATGCTGGATTAATGGTCATGATCAAACAATCTTGTTGTTACACAGCTGAGGGGTTTTACATTAAAACGGGGTAAGGGATGATGTTTCTCTTAGAGGGAAAAAGTTCATAGATGCCTCTCATACAAAACATGGGAAAAATGTGGTATATAGTTTTCACTTGCAAAACAAATTCCAGGCAGGAATAATCCATCCAGTTTGGATTAGGTCTTCCATAATAGCAAGTTTCCCTGGTGAAAACAATGCTGGTTTTTGCAGTTATAAACAGACAATAACTTAATTTTTTAGTTATGATTATACAAATCCAAAGCTTGTTAAATTGCAAAACCCACTAAGATGCTTATGACTCATAAGAAGTGGAAGATGATTCACCAGTTTCCAAGTATTTATAGATCTGAACGCTCCACTGCTATGCACTGGTAACTGTTACCTATTGAAGATCTACAGCAAGTCAAAATATAGTGTACAGTAGAATAACTGAAATAACAAGAAATCCAGTATATGCTCAAGTATATACAAAAGAAGAACATTACAGCTGTTTCCTGTGATAACACCTGAGTTATGTGCCAAGCTGTGCAGGCTGATACTTGTTTATGTGTGATCATAAACATGTGTTTGTAGAAACCTATACCCAGTCATGATGATTAACACAGCTGAAATTACTGAAAATGTGTAAAGAATATTGCAACCAAAATTCTCTTGACACAAACATTTGGTGATAAAAAGACAACTGATATACAAACTACATCAATGGTTCACACAGCTTGCTTTTGTCTGTCAGGAAACACTTGTGAATAAAGAAGCAAATGTCAACCTTTTCACTTGAGTCAGCTGCAGATACCAGGGCTGACACAATGAAAGCAGAGTGCATTAAAATAGATCAGACAAGCTTCTCTGGATAAAATAAATGTGCGAGTTCTACAGTCCAAACAGGAGGTCACTGAATACTATTCCCTACTTCTATCCTGGCCCTAAATTATACTAAGCAAACCCTATCAGGTTTTCTTGATGTCTCAGCTCTGTGAAGAAGTTAGCTCTATAAGTTAATGTCAAGGATAGCCACACCTTTTTTCTCATGTATTTTGGATAAAGGCCTGAGTAAGACTATGACTAGATTCAGACTTAACATAGCAAGCTAACACTGTGTTATTTCCATTTTAAATATCAGGAATAAAATGGATAACCTCATTTATATCACTTTATCACACAATGTGTAGTATCTTGTACCCAGGAAAAGGAGAGGAACAGCAGACTGAGAATTCTAAACTGGGGTTTTTGATTCATATTTTGATGTAAATCCATTAGTCTACTGTATGAATTATTCATTTTAAAATAAAAAAGGGGTTATTGTATTTAAGTATCTAAACCGAAATTTAGAGGTCTAGCATCAACTTTGGCCACGTAAGCACAAGTCTTAAAAAAATCTCTGCCTACAAGGCTCTCACATCAATTTGCCTGTATCTGTATTAAAGCCATGACTGGATAAGATCTTACACATCTCCTGCAGGTACCTGTCTAAAGATTACTCTCAGTAAAGCATGGAATTAATTGCCAAATTTCTAAGCTCAGTCTGAAGTATTTTACAGTGAGGCATCCTTAATCATCTTCACTTGGCAGTGAAATTTTCTATTCACTAATGATGCTCTCCATACTCGATGTCTGCCAGAGCAGCATGGCCAAGATGCAGCCCATGCAAGGACTCATCTCAGCCAGCCCCATTTGCCTCAGCAGTGCTTGGCAACAGCCCCTAGGGTGGCACAAAACCACCCATTTCCTTATTCCTATTCTGTCCCTCCAATAAACTGTAAATATTTCTGAAGCAAAGCTCCTTCTGTTGATGATTTAGTTGTTAAAAGCATTAAGCTGTCATGTTTATGCTATAAAAGCCAGACTAGATCTCAGCCTTGATCGGTGACAGCTTATTGTGGCTGATGTTTTATTTTCAAATGATGGTATTTGATTGCCCCTATGCAGATCATCCTGAATAGATTGATAGAAGAATTACTCAAACCCAATGCTTTTAATCTTCAACAGCAGGAGATACATCTTTAAAACTTTCAATTTCTGAATATATCCTACACAAGAATTTGTGCTACATAAATGCAGCTTTAACCATGTGCACCTTGGGTCTTAGGAGGGGTGTTGTAAGGCAAACCTTCATGATGAGGCTTACTCTCCTGGAAGGCACTACATGGTTACTTCAACACATGCAGTCCTTGTCTATACAAAAGCCCATGTGCATTAAAACAATTAAAAGGAATAATGTCTTCACCTAAAAGCAATCCTGTGGATCAGTTGTGGATTAAGACAGTGTGCATTAACACAGTCTCACTCTGAGTCCACCCTGCAGTGAAAATATGCCCAGATGCCTCCGGCCATTGACAAACGCCATGATCTGAGATGCTGCTTGCCCAGTCTCTTTTCTACAGCTGGCTCTATCTGGGCTATTACAGACCAAAATATTACCTTCAAATTCTGGTAATCCTTGAGCAACTGCTTATCAGGGTGAGGGGAGAAAGAGGGGGAAATGCCATGTTTGCCCCATTCTTGCTGTCTCTACTTATGTCCTACTGGGAATTATGGGTGGGTGAAGGCTGAGTCTGACTCAGTGTGAGCAATGTCACATGGGACTGCATTAAAAGTCTACTAAAAGTCAGATTCTAACATAACTTCCTAGGAACCCTTGAGATTCTACTATTTTTCACCCCATTGTTTTCACTAGCTAAGACTGGCTGTTACTGGAATAGATTTCTTTCTCTTCTTACCACACTGGACCCAGAGTTTCAGTGGAGATATCTTTCATCATCCTTTGGAAACCCTGGAGGAAATGTGTTGGAGATGAGATCACCTATGGAAGCATCTGGAATACCCTTGATTTAAGATTTGCCATGCCCTGAGCAGGGAATCTCTCCTTCTGTGTTGAGATCTATTGACAGTAAAACAAATGCAGAACAAGTCTAAGAGCCCTTTCTCCTGGCATCCTGAAGCTGACTAAATTAATCTCACTAAATAATGCTGGCTTGCCTGACTTCTGTGTGATAATGAAAAGAATTTCCTACATTCTTTTATGGCCTAGTACTGCAATGTGTTTTAACTCATTCCAGGCTTCACACAGCTTGTCTCTGTCACAGGCTTTTAGTAACACCTTCATGCATCACCCTATGGGAAATACTTAGGGCACAGTCTTCTCAGTATAGTCACATCTAGTATTCCTGTGAACATTATAAGAAACCCAAATGTGGTGCCACAGATGGCAAAATTGGATGTGGGATGCTTAATTTGAATAACATTCCCTTTTATTCTATGCTGGTTTCATAGAGGAGGGAAGGAACCCTTTCAGACATTTACTTCTGTCTCCCTTTCCATTCACCCTACTCTTGTGCTAAAGAAAGGCACTGGAAAATTGTTCTCTTTGCCCACTAAGACAACAACTAAAATTAACTTGAATCATTAAAAATTAGAAAATAGTAACAGTAATTAATCTTACTGAAGAATAGCTAAACTTGTGGTAGGCACTTACTTCAGTAGTTGTAGAACAGACTTCTAATAAACACTGAGAATTATTTAAATGTATTCCATCCTGCTTCAAAGAATTGCATCAGATTAGGTAACTTACTGCTGTAACATGTCGATGAGTAGTAAATCTATTCAATATTTCATTCCAGAGGATACAAAACTTCAGAAGCAAACTGAAATTAATGGACACCCTCACTAAAAAGTAATTCTCTAGCCAGTCTTCTAAATCAAATCCGTGTTCAGTACAATGGGTGGAATTCTCTATCATTAACCAAAAAATGTACAGAAAGTTTATATTGTCTCCCTAGAGAGAAGCCAGGGCATCAGGTACACAATGCTAGAACACACATATTTCATGAAGTAAATTAGGAAACATTTGTGTAAACGGGAGTTGCAGCCAAATTATGTGAATGAAAGGAAAATGATGATGCACAAGAGTCATCTTTCAATGTCTTGTTTATATGGCTTTTGCTGGAGAGCAAGAGGGATGGAGCTGTAGGCAAAGCATGCTACAAGAGGGCATATCAAGATCTGAGGCAACACAGTCTGAGGCTATAAAAAGGATGGGATATTAATTGCCTTTCCTCATGGACCACATCAATATTATTACTATTGTGCTGCTGCTCCCAAGAGACGCATTAAAGCAAGGCTTTCAAAATTTTTCAGTTTCAGTATTTTATCTCCTAAATATTACTTTGTTTCTCTGTGAAATACATCTATTTCACTGTTTGCCTTTGGCATTCATATGGGTCTCATCAATGGAGGTCATCAATACCCAAGTACTCTTACTGAGGCTCAATCTCATGATCACCTAATTTATGCATAATGATCACAGATGGTACATGATTTCTAGGGGACCTCTCCAATTGCTATTTAATTTATGAGGAAAGAAACTATACCTCTATAACTGATTACCTCTACTGAAATCCTGGAGTTTATTGTCAGTAAAAACTGGTTTCTGCTAACAAACACAACATAATAAAAAACACCAGGAAAATTAAGCTCTCTTCTTGCTTTCTTCCGTTTCTTCCCTGAATAGGACAGAAGGCATGCACCTGGTTTAACATTTAAGACTGTGAAACAGATTTTTTTAAAATGGCAAAAGGAGATATTGGGAGAGGCTGGGAGTGGGAGGAATCCCCTGTCCACAGTGCTAGGCATGAAAAACTTGAGAGGAAGTCACTTGAATAAATAAGCTGCAAAACCTTCAAGTGGAAAGCTAAATTCATGCTGTTGTTCCTTTAAACAACTGCAACAAAACATTTATGAAGATTAAGGAAATAAAATTAAGTCTAAAAAGCAGCATGTCTTGAACTGAGAAATTGGAAGGAAGCAGAGATATCAATATGTCAGCATTTCCAGAGGCACAGCAGGTAGCATTAACAGAAAAAGTATTAAAAACCCTCTTATTGAGTACGAAACATTACCACACATAGCAGGAGTCAAAGCACACACATCCACCTCATTTGTATGAAGAGAGTGCTCTGAATAAGCCCCATAAACTGACAGCACAGAAGGAATTGAAAAGATAACAGACCGTATTTATAGAAAGGCTTTAATATCATGGAATCATCTCCATGTAATTATCATCTGTTTTCTAATAAAAGAGGCGTATTCTTCACTTGAAACAGTGGCAGAATTATCATTATTATTTTTCCATATATCTTAGACAAAGAAGCGTGTGTGCAGTATCACAAAGAAGAAACTGTAAGAGGTAGGGACTTTCATATTTCTCTATTTCTACCTAATAAAAAGAGTCATAAAATTAAAGTCTCTTTAATTGAAAAAAAAAAGAAAAAAAAGATGATTTAGCCAAAGACAGATTTGTGGAAATTCACAAACATCAGAAGAAGATATTTGTGACCCTGTAGAGTCCTTATGTCCTAGACTATAAGAAAACATACTTGATAGCTGGATTTAGTTTAACATTTTGTAGGTCACAAGTAGTTGCCCTACCACTGAAAAGGATTTTTTATTCATTCTTTTGACATTTAAAAACGCTTGCGGCGGTGTTCAGTATTGTGCAAATACAGTTGGTATAGAATACATGAAGAAAAATTTCTAACAAAGGAAGAAAAGAGTGCTTGCTCCTTTGCAACTTTCCATTCCTAAGAGTTCTCCCATTGTTTCTTATTTATTGCAGTGCAAACATAAATGTATTTCCTTTAGCAATTAATTGTGTAATCACCTACTAAAACTTGGAGATTTAGTTTGCTCATTTAGTGTATTTTTTTTCATAGTCAACTTTTCCATTTTGAAATAGGAAAGAAAAAATTGTGCATGGATAAGTTTTTCTATTAACATCTTTTTCTACATTCAGAGCAGAGCAAAGGACCTGCCCTGGAGCTCACGTATTAGGAAAGGATTTGTCCTAAGGCAGCAGAATTTCACACCACATGGGACTCCTTGTTCTAGCAGGCTGGTATTACTCTTCCACCTCCCTGAGTGGCTGTTTCTGCCAGCCACACTGAACACATGTAGCTGTACTGTGCCTGAGCCTTCTCCAAACAACACTGCCTGCTTCCCAGCAGGCACACGAGAAAACTCTGAGATGTGAATAAACTGCTACCAGGTAAGGTTGTTCTACCAGGTGAAATGATTTATGAGTTACCACTTAATAAACTTTGGCCCTTGCTATTTCTGCCTTCTTCCTCTTCATCCATATAAAGCACTGCAGGACATACCAAATTTTCTGTTCCTTTTATGGAACTAAAATTAAAGAGCATCTTAAAAAAATCATCCCAAGACAAAAATTTGGTTTAGGATTAAAATTAGAAATAATATTTTGAATTGCTTAATCAACCATTACACTTAATAAATATATTATTCTTTTTATATTTTAACCTATACAAGAAAATAAAATCTAATAAAATTTAAATATCAAGCATGCTAATGGATTTTTTATAACCATACTTACAGAAAAAACAGCAGCCAGAGTCTCAACAGCACCAGTACTTAGTGTAACATAGGGGATTGTTTCATGATTGATCCCAGATTCACTAAAGATGTTGTTTGTGTAGTACCAGATCTGTATCAGAGAGAATAAAATGAGTTATTAATCATTATATTTTGAACTAAAATATATTGGTATTCAGTTCAGCCATCTAATGTACTCAAGGCAAAACTTGCTAAAACTCTGAGCATTCCCAAATGACCGAGGGCCGCAGAGGACAGCAAATGAAGGGAAGGTGCAAATTCCAGGTGGATGAGACACAGCGTTGCTGCAACTCCACTTGGAGACCCAGGAAGAATTACAAACAGTTTTAACTCAGTTTAGCTTGATTCACTTTAGGAGTAAATCAAAGAAACTCACTTTAAGCTTGAACAAGAGGATAAAAATAGGTTTTGTGTGGCTTAGCAAGCAGGTTTGTGTAGCTTTATGGAATACTTCAATAGCATGTAACAACACAGGAGAGAACAGGAAAGAGATGTTGAGAGGCACTGAAAAGGATGCTTGTTTTTGGACAGAAGGTGTGAGGTGTATTTCTGCTTTAACCTCACTGGAGTGTGGACATCCGCAATCAAGACATCCCCCTAATCTCTCTTTATTATCCACAGAAAGAAAAGATACTTTTGAGATTAAAATTGCTTGGGGAAAAGTAAAACACTGTTTTTAGGAGGAAATTAACCATAGGCTAGAAGTATCTGTCTCTAATGGACAGAAACACAGGTTGTATAGCCTAGAGGAAGTCAATCATGTTTGGTCAGTAAAACTATATCCAGCAGTGACAATATCCAGGCAGAGAATATATAGTGGCAACATTCTAAAATAGCAAGTTTGGTAAGCATCAGAGTCCCATTCATATCAACTGTGTTTGAAAACCATGTAATATTCATATTTGACTCACGGTGACAGAAAAGAACTAGCCAAAGATTTTGGCTGCCAAAGGGAGCAAGAAGGGGAGACAAAAAGATAATTGATCTAGTAGAAAAAATGAAAAATGATTGAAATAACTGATTACCAAAAGAAAAAAATTCTAAACCACAGGTAATTTATCTGTGAGAACAAAACTCAAAGCCCTGGATAATGATGGCACTAAACATTAAGGTAGCAGTGATATTTCTTCCCATGTGCTCTCCATGGTACAAGCCCTAACAGGGCACACACTGCTAAATAAAGGGCTTGTCAGATGGATGGAAGTGTTATGATTGCAAGAGGAAAACCCTGCTGCCTGCTGGCATATTATGAACATGCTACATCTGTTTATTGAGAAACTAACTCAGCAGTTTCGTAAAAAAAAAAATTCTAAATTCCCAACTAGCCCTTCAGCAAAGCTGCTTGCCCCAGGTCAAAGAGGAAAATCCAACTCTTATTACATAAACCCCAATGACACACTGAGGAGTAAAAAGTCACCTTATCACCTTACAGATAAAGAGAAACTGACTGAAGACTTATGCCTACTGCTGGCACATCAGCTTTCACCAGAACAGATGCAGTGACAAGAAATGATAGCAACAAACTTCTCTATATGAAGTAACCTGCCTTTGTGTAGCACATGCTGGTGTTAATTGTTCATTACCATGCTGACACACAGCACAGACAAACAAAACCAAGTATCAGCTCCCTGTTCCCTCTGAAATGTTTATGCCCACTGATAATTTTTTGGGGACCCAGTGCTCTGACAATGTATTGACTTCCCATATACCTACACAGTATATAAGGAGAACAAAGTAGCACAAAAACTGTGATAAAAATCATTTTATTCTTCATATTACAAGTTACAAGATTGATTTAGTGCAGTAAAGTTAGAAAAATATAATCTAGGCATTTCATCCTTGATATCAGTTTTGTATAGCAGCTAGATCTAAAAATGACAGAGATATTGCAAGTATGCACAACTTAAAAAAGAAGAAAGGGGCCAAAGAGCCACTAAAGCTGTTAACTCATGAATAAAATTTGTCAAAACACAACAACAAGAGCATAAGTTGTTTTGCAAGTGCATGACTGACCACTGATGGTAAGATTAAAAAACTGGCAGAGCAAAACCAGGATGAAATTCACAGATTTATTACTCTCTGTAGCAGCACAAAAATAAATTAGGGTAAAAATTAACTAAATGTACATTTTTCAAAACAGTGAATGTTTTTCAACCTGTGTACCATTAAGGAGAGAAAAAACATCGGCAAATTTATTAGGCATACTTTCTAGGCTAATGATCACTTTTCTAATTTCACTAAAGTTATTTTTCTAACATGCTTTTTGTTAGCTAGTGATTTCATCAGCTAAGAAAATTAGCTAATGATCAGGCTAAAGGTTTTTGAATGAAAGAGTTGTGGAAAATGGTGCAGAAGGCTCAAAACTAAATGGGCAACAGCAGAGACACAGACTGTGTGGCACACTGCGTACTCACTCCTTCCTACACTACCTGGTGCTCTCCACACCAGCAGTGAAGTGCACACCCTTTGCATATTGAAAACATACATTGTTCCACAGATCCATTCCCAGCATAATTTCTTTGCACCCAAAATACAGCCTTAAGAACAGACCTTACAGAAGCCTAGGCATCCCACTTTGGAAATGACTCCCTTATAGTAATATGTCTTACTGTGCATTCCTTGACATGAAAAAGTATAAACATCACCAGTGAAAACTTCACTGTAGTTTTGTGACTTCTTTAGAACTGAGATAAAATGGCGGAAGAGAAATAAATTTATTATGGCTTATATGTATCAGATAAATGTTAGCAGAGTAAAAAGAGACTAATAGAAAATAATTTATTTATGTCAATTTAGGTCAGACTGTCTGGTATTTTGTTGTAATTAAAAACATGAACATGAGCAGAGCTTCACCACGATTTCTGTTCCATGTGGAAACAAACAAATGTACAGTTTTTAAGCAAAAGAAATTTTCATGTGAAGTAAAATCATTAAAAAGAAGCAAGTGTTCTCAGATACCAGCAGGATGATTACAGAACTCTGCCAGTTGGCAATTTCCCTGGAGAACGACCTGAGACTCTCGCCTGAAGGAATCCCAACTTTCCCATATGCCCTGTCCAGATGGTAGTTGTGGAAAAGACCAGACTGACTAACAGGGCAGTACAGACAAAGCAAATGAGTTAGAAGGAGGTTCCCTGCTGGTTAAACCTTACTGATGCTGGCTCACACCCAGCACGTTGGTTCAGATGCACTCAGGCTAAACAAGACCCAGGTTCACCAGCATCTGTCACACCCCAACACCTCTCATCTTGGAGCTTCAGGTGACTTGAGCAGCACCAGCCAGGAAAGGCAAGCAAAAGACACAAGTTTTCAAAGCCTGGTCTCTTAATCAAGTGGCCCAGTTATTTCTCTTGACCTCTCTTTTAATTTTCTTGGTTGAATTATTAACTATTACTAACAACTGTTTAACTAATGCATTTTAGAACACAATTTTCGTGTGAATAATTTTTTTTCATGTTTGGAGATGTTGCATGGGAGGAGAAACAAAGGAATAATAAAAAAGGAAGAGGCTTGAAACAGCCAACTCAACACACAGGTTTCCTGACAGAGACAGTTTTTCTGAGGCATATTTTCAGAAAGTGGCCATCCAATGACACTTTTAAGTAACTGGCATCCATTTTCGACTGGAAATGTCTGACTATCTCCCCACACCCTCACTCAAGCATGAGAGTGTGGCTTTGTTTTGTCACAGAATACTGGAGAATTTTTATCAACCATTAAGTGTCCTCAAAGTCACAAAACTCTTCCATTTCCCCTGAAAATTTATCTGTGACCTTTTTTTTTAGGCAATGTGTTCCATTATTTGAACAGTCTGTATATTACTATAAGTGTCTTTTTATTTCCCTTATGTGCTGACAAATCTTAAAAAGACTGGATGACAAGGTAATTCTGGCTTTTTTCTCAAAAGTGTATCCACAATGAGGAATAAAATAACCTGTCATTAACGCAGAAATCCTACCATTAGGAGAAAACACTACCTATACATATGTTATTATAGTTTACCCCACAGGATGAAAAAACTCTTCTAATTCCCTCCTAGTATTTTGTAAAAAGCTTTTAGATTCCAGAATTCCACTTGCATTAATATTTTAAATGATCTTGGACAAATTACCTTCTATTTGGAGTTTTAAAGCTATAGAGATACCTGAGATAAGCCAGAGCTAGTGTTCATAGATACAAAAGCACATAGACCTGGCGAGAAAATCTAGCTGGCCTGTGCTGCAGAGCCACAGTGAGAATTCCTTGCAGCAGCAAGAACGTTGCTTTTCATATCTATAAGCCAGTAATACCTTTGAACTATGAAAAAAACCCCTTTCCCTTTCAGGTGCTTAATGAGAGTACTTCTTTTGTGCAGCATAAAGCATCTAAGCCAGATGTCACAAGCTGCAGCCAGGATAGCTCTGGCTGGATGTAAAGAAAACACTTTTTGCAATGTAAGTGGTGTAAACACCTGGCAGAGGTTGCCCAGGAAGGTTCTACCCTCTCCACCCTTGAATATGTTTAAAAGTCAATTGCACAAACCCCTCTGTAGCCTGAGCCAACCCTGAAGT
>NW_008236769.1:6858829-6896138 GCF_000691975.1 Corvus brachyrhynchos | reverse complement strand
GGTGGAGGGATCTTCCAACCTAAACTGTCCTGTGATCCTCTCATAGTTGAAGCAATAGGCTCGGACAGATGGAAAAGGAGACTTCTGATATCCATTAGCTTCAGACACAATAATGGTCAATCCAAATTGCTACTGACTGTTTTATGTCTTTTTCCTCTTTTCTTCACTTTCCAAGACAGGAATATTGAGGCAATAACAAATCAATCATGAGGTGTGACCTCTTGAAATCACTTACAGGAACTTTTGCTGACTTCTATAAGTACAGAATAGAACCAATCCAAGCTGAAATGTCTACTGAAAAAACTCTGAATAAGCATGGGGCATATCCAGAAACGAAGAATCTGAGTAATCAGAAGTGAAAGCTGCATGCTCTTTCTTTGCTAATCTCTTCTACCTTTTCATGTATTCCTTCAAAATTAACACAACATGGCTTCCCTTCCAATTTTTTTGTTTAAAAAACCCCAAACGATACAGATCTCTGTGGATTTTCCCACACGCTGCTCTCACAAAGTCATTACCAATAAGAAACAACCAAAAAAGGAAAGTCATAGAGGCTAGTGAATGGTATAGCCCAAACCCTGTGAGATGCCATGACCTGAAGAAGGACACTTACAGCATTTAGCCCACAGAGCTGGTAGCAGCCCATGGTGACGACCACGGTCACAATCTGCCATCGCACAGCACGGGTTCTCAGGAGCTGAAGAATCGACACCATCTTGGTGTTTCTTTGGACTCGAGACTCTGCCAAAACTTCTTCTATTTCATGAGACACGTCATCTTTGCCAAGGAATCTCTGAAATGCTACCAAGAGAGGACACATACGTTAGGCCAGACACCTGACACTGTATGCATTTATAAATATCTTGCTTCTTTAAAACGGAAATGTTTGGCACAAACAGGAGACATACATGGGCTACAACTTAATTATTCTTCTGCCAAGAATATCATTCTGCTCTGGATGTGATCAGGTTCATCTCTGCTATTGGGTTCAGAAACTGCAACAAAAATATAAACTATTTGTCTCCCTACAAGATCTCTCATATTATTTCATATATAATATAGCCTAAGGTCCAGTGCAGAGTGAAAACCCTGTGTAACTTGAAAACATTTAATACCAAAGCATCTCTGAAAATCATTATTTGACTTGGCTACTTTTGCAGCCTCACAATATAGCTGACCTCATTGCTGGAGATAGATTGGATAGAGAAGTAACAAGATGTAAAAATGCATATAAGTCTGGTAAACCAAGAAAAGACAGACATTTGAAAGGAATGGCTATTATTCTTCATATTACCTCTTGTTTTTACTAGCACATAGACAAGAATTCTCTTTTTCAAGGTGGTTAACATTAGCAGTAATTACCCAGAGCTGTTCAAGATTTTATATCTGCCAATGCTGGAGACATGGGAACAAATTTACATGACCAATGTAAGCAAGTAACCAACCAATCTCACATCCCCAAAAAGACACCATTTAATATTGCACATTGATAGCTTACTGAAATATCCTTCCACTGTGAATAATACAGGCTTTCCAGCTCACACCTCATCTAAGATACAAACAGATACCTCCTACTGGACGTGATGTGTCTCCACCAACATTGTTTTACAGATATTGTCTATGCAGATGATACCTCTGTCTCAATCTAATGAACATACCCCAGGGGCTGGCATTTTAAGAGATGTTTAAAATGCTCATCATCTCAGAATGACTGCAGAGAAACAATGACATTACACACACCCCCGTAACAAGGCTTTGTGACCCAGTAGGATGCTAATACTCAAAACAATCCTTTACACAGCAGGACACTTAAAATTGTTATTTTTATTAAATGAATAAGTTCATTTAGTTCACCTAAGAGCCAAATCAATTTTTCTTATCCACAGCTTTGTATAACACTGCCTATAAATAAACGACCACATATTTCAGTATGTTTACACACCTTTGGATCATAAAAAGCACTTGGATAGTCAAAGAAACTAGAGGTACTGACTAGTCATGGTTATTACAGCCAGACTCTATTTAGATTTTGAAGTTACAAAATTTTATCTTTACCCAGGAAGTGAAAAGGCCAGTTAGCAGCATTTCAGTGTTGTGAGGGATAGGTCACACAAATGGACTGGTGGCCTCCCCAGAGCATCCCTCTCTGTCACTTTGGTGAATGCACAAGACTGCACATTCTGCCTGGCTCCCAGTCTGGTGGTGCAGGGAACTATTTTGAGCTCTGGGCCAAGATTTTCTGAGGCACTTAGCACTTCTAATGCATTTTAATGTGCCCCACATGGTTCTACTTAACAAGAAGGATGCTTTTTTTAAGGGATGAACCACCTCTGGCTGTTGAGTTAATTCATAACATTCATATATTCTGATAACCAGTTTCTCTCTTGTGAGAGGAGAGGTCAGAATTTTTAAATCTCTCAGAAACAGCACAAGATTTATCTTTTCACACAGGCTGTACAATCACAAATGAAAAAACAAATTCAGACCTCAGAACCCAAACTTTAAGCTGCTCAGTTTTGCCCTTTGCCATTGCCCATTTTTAAATAAATAACACGCTAAACACTCATTTTAATGAGTATGATGTATTTAAAGATAGTGATAAGAAATGTTAAATTAGAACAATGTTCAAGTTGATGTCTCGTGCTGAAATTACACTTTCCTCAGTACTATTAGAACATCGATCAAGAAAAATTCAGGTAAAGATGAGAACAACCAGACATATATCACCAGAGTCTTCCTTGAAAGGATTCTCTCAGATTTTTAAGCATCTGGTTTATCAGTGCATATTAGGTCAGTGCACAATTTTCTTTATTTTTCCTGTCCTTAGAATGCTCAGCATTTAGGGCACACAAGTCAAAAATATAGGTGCAGTCAAGTAAAAAGAGAGCAATCTGTCTTTTTTGCACAAGGGAGCTTGCTGTATTTCTAGAGGGACAAGGAACTAAAAAACTGCAATTACCAAAATTGCCAAGCACAAGGCAGGAAGAAATAGACACCTGATTTCTTTTTCTCTCCTCCATGGCATTAAGTAAAGAGATGTAAATGCCACTAGGCAACTTTGATGGATACTTAAAATTACCAACAAGTCAAGAAATGCTAAGAAATTACTATGCTATACATGCATAGTTTTGAATAGACATCACCCAACCTTCTTGGAAAAACATTTTCCTGCTACTCAGCATGTCTCTAATTTTATTCCATTACCAGTTTTTTGGTACCACAAGAATTTCAATTTTATATACAATTAATGTAGAAATAAATTCTGCATTAGCAAGGAGATAGAAAAACTCAAAAGTCTTTCAATATATGATGTTCAGTTTATTAATTTTACTTTCTAAACCCTGGCATTACTGGCACTGAGAAGCACAGCAGTCATTCCTCTCCTCACTGCAGTGACTCATTTCCCTCCGTGACTGGCTTTTCTTGCTATAGAGAAGCCTTATTTTCATGTAACACTTAAAACCATCTAAGGAGTTTCAGTTCTAGAAACTTTTAAACCTTCCCAGATTACTATTTAATTCCCTTGGATCAGAAGGTTATAGAAGCTCAGCCTTCAAAAGTTGGAATACTGCCTTTATAAATAGGAAAAGAACTGGATGGTTCCAGTCAAGAAGAAAGAAGTCAAGAAACCCTTCCATTTACACCACCAGTTTTTATTCATCTCAGCTAAGTGAAGTTGAACCTCTGAAAGAGCTTCAAAGATCTGAAAAAAAATCAGTTGTTACCATCTTTAAAACAAATCAGGCCTTTAAATTAACCGAAGATGGTCACTCAAGACCTCAGCTACATGGGGAATTACTAATTCTTTTTCCATGGTAGCACTTCCAGGACCATGCAAAGAAAGCAGTTATTATCTACAGAATTAGCATGTGAACTTTGAGAAGAAATTTTAAAGGATCAAAATGCTTTTGTGTGGTTTCCAGAATAAAGGCAGCACCAGGCAAGAGGGGGCAGAAAAAGAGACAAGTGCTCACAGGTTGGTTGGGCTTACCCTTTAAAAGAAACAACAAAAAAATTAAAATAAGTTGCAGGAGTATTATTGTCATCTGTTTCCCATGGACACATTCACTTCCCTGATGATTAATTATATTAAATCCATTATCACACTGACACACACACCTTTGTCTAAATTCTGCTAAAACAACATCTTTTTTTGCCACTGTTGAAACCAGTAGACATTTCCCTGTAATAACTCCATGTCAACACAAAAATAATTTACAAAATAAACAAATAGTTATTTTCATATAAACTAATTTTATTAAAGTACCAAATATCCAGAAAGAATAATTCAGGTGTATCTTGTTAAAAGAGATTTAAATGTAATAATGCTTTTTAAATCTAGCAAAGTACTGGTTACCTACTAGCATGAAGCATAGCAAAATTTAAGAAAAAATCTCAGTGAGATATAACTGCAAGCAAATGACTTTAGGCTTTTCCCATGTGTCACCTCCCTCTTCTTCTAAGTAAAGAACACACAGACCTTTTTTGAGTTTTTATCCAGTTAAGGATTACATCTTTACCTGTTTGTATGTCTGGTTTCACAGACCATCAAAAGGCCTGCTCAGGTTCACCTGAAACTAGCCAAGATGTACAGGCAAAAAGACCATATGCATGCCACCCTAAAATAACACAAGAACTGGTAAACGGAGTTGTATTAAAGGTCCAACGAACCCAATATCCTTTGTAAATACAGGAGGCTTAAGAAAAGTTTAAAAACAAATCAGTCACACCACAATCACTCCAGCTTTTGGCAGACAAACATCTGAGATGAAGCCTTTACCATAAGCTGGCAAGTGTAGTAGTCATGCCTGTCTCTTCCTTTCCAATAAGAATAGTTTATAATGATTACAGACACACAAAACTCACAGAGAAACAAAAATTAATCATATAGATCCTTGTTGTCAGTCATAACAACTTCATTTTAATGACTGGATTTGCAGTAACTTGCTCCTGCTGTAACTTTGGGTTTCGTACATCTCCTGCCCACATGGACCCCCTGAAGGGCTTTGTAAAAAATTGGCTACCTGCTTTTTTAAATCAGGAGTGGCCTTGCTCTTTTGTCACATGAAAAGGTATCAACTCTAATCCACCTTCCTAAAAATTTAAGTCTAAGCTTCTCAGTATAGCTTTTGTAATGTTTCTTTCATAACCATGGGACTTTTAATGTATGACTGAATATACTAGATGAACAGATTTTGTATGTCACCAACAGATGTTGCTGTGACATTTTATCCAAGTTGTTTGACCCTTAAGACATAACAATATTCTTGTTCTCTGGCAAGCTGGGATACCAGCTGACTTCCATTATTGATTTACATGGCCTGCTACTGTAGCTGCATAGAAAATGCAAGGTTCCACCTTGTAACAGGGCACTTCAAAAAGACACCTCAACTCTCCAACTGAAAGCGTTTATCACCTATGTTGTTAGTCATAACAAATGTTCCATTTTATCACTACTACTGATTTTATTTATATTACATCATTGTGATACTCACAGATCAGCAGTGCACTTGGCCTGCAACTAATAGACAGCTAATGCAAGATCCATGTCTTACTGTTCTAGAACTTGGATGGCAAGCGGTCTGATGTAATTATAGCAGCAGATTTTTCTTTTTCTTCCTGTTTCTATCCCTGTCTTCATTCCCACAATCTCCTTCCAAAGTCCTTCTCTTAACCACTTAAATACCCATATCTCCTCTGCTGTCTGGCCACGCTTATGAAGGATCACACCACTTAAATGCTGGGCATTTTCTTCCGTTCTATTCTTATCAAATGAGAGGAATATTAGTTGTGGGACCCGGGAGAGGAGCTGGGATGGTTCTGCCCTTGCTTCACTACCAGTCTTAGTTTCTTGGGCAAAGCAGGTTTACAGATGATGCTGTTATTCCAGTGGACTGTTCTCTCGTCAGAACACATGGATCAGTTCATCCACATTCAGCAGTGAGACAGGAATACGAGACACAGTTCATTTCCTTTGGATCCCAGAGGTCGGATACAGGTTGGTGGCCTCCAGGAAGATGAGCTGAGCTCATCTGTCAGTGCTGCTTTTGGCAGCAGACAACAGCAATCAGACAGGGTGTCCGGATATCTGATCGGGCAGACATCAGCTCAGCCACCCACAGTGTGCACCACCTGCACTGCAGGGAAGGGGAAAGCTGGGGACGGGGTAAAACCCTGCAAATGGGGCACAGGAGACCTCACTCATTTGAGGCATCACTGCCCCTGTGCCCCAAAGAATAGTTTCTCTCATGGTGGTGCGGTTTAGGCTTGCACATTATGCCCCTCTACTCTAACCCTCTACCCTCATTCCTTCTTTTCTTCATTGTTTACACAACTCATTTTTGTCCTTCCCCTTCTCTCAGTCTCTTATTTGCCCCTTAAAGACATCAGCCAGAAAAGAGATTGACACCACTTGTATTTTGGTAGTTACAGTCTGGTTATCTCCTGAGACAGAGAAGAAAAGAAGAGCATGAAAGCAGGGGCAAAACTTGTGGAAACTCAGTGACCTACATTATCTCACTGGATATTATCGCTCTAAAACTATTAGGAAGATTAATGTTGTCAGCTCCATTTTAGGGACTTTGACATACATGCACACTTTAGAGTATTTCATAAAGACTGATGTAGTCATCTGCTTTAAATACAGCAGACCTTTTGCAAATAATAGCTTTGTATTTCTCTGACAAGGTATAATCCACAGTAAAATATATATTTGCGTGAATAGCCTTGATCCATTAAAGGAAAGAAAAGGGATTTAGTCAGTAGAAAGAGTTGCAAATTTCCAATACTATTATGCAGATTTAAGCTAAGAGGCAAATAATTCAAAAACATTTCTGTAGTCATCATTAAAATGAAGAATTCTGCTTTGTCATGATATGACTTACAAGCAGAAGGGCATTTTAATAAATCACATCTTCTCCAGTCTCCTTAATACTTAGACTTTTCCTCCCCCATTTCTGCTGACAATGGGAATATCCAGGTGATATGTCTTAATTGTTGATTCACCCTCCTATTTTGTGAATTCCACTGTAGGCTACACTCAAAATGAGTTACACTGTGTACTACAATTATTTCAGAATTTAGTATTTTCTTTTAGAATTAATAAAATCAAGAAGCGTATATTGACAAGCAGTTACTTTGAAAAGCTTTTTATATCAGTTGTCTCTTTTTTCTCAGAGTATCTAGATTTATAGTCCTTAGGGTGGCTCATGAAAGCCATTTTCTTGTAATCAGCAAGCCAACTGCTAAAGGTCATTTCCCCTGGAAACTGCTTTCCTGATGCCTTCTACTCCAAAACCTACCTCCAATGTCTCTGGATTAGATTTCAAATTATTTTCAGAACATGTATGCTGAAAACATCCCCAACTGCAGTTGGCACATTACCAGTAAATGGTGTGAATTTAAAGGCAGGTGGCATTAATTTACTGCCATGTTTTCTAACTTTTAAACTCTACCTATGAGAGGTCCAGTTTCACTGTCAGTGCTGAGGTTTCCAGGTACTGTAGCAGGATTTTCAATAGTTCCTCATAGCAAGTGTGACATTATGCAATAGCATTGCAGATGCAGACTCTTTGCCAGCCATAGCTCTGGAAATATATCTACAGTTTTATCAGGCAGAAAGGAGCCAGTTTAAACTTGGCACCCAAAGGCATTTCTTCCCTGCCCAGCCATGATGCTGCAGAAGTTTCCACCCAACAGTGAACCCAAGCTGGGTCCTGCATCCCTGCTGGGTGCTCTGACCACAGATGACAGAGCAGCCCTTTCCTTCACAGTCCTTGGAAAAGCTGTTCTCTGCCTCCTCAAAACTCTGCTGACTCTCTTCATTCAACACCAAACTGAGACAACATGGGAGTCTCTTCAGTAGTGTGTTATTTCTCTTTCAGAGGGCTCTTCAGAACAAAAAAGCCCTGTTTTTGGTTTCATAATAGAAGAAACAGGATAGAGTTGCATTAATTCCATGTTAAAAGATTATTAAATTTGTATTTCAGGTGTTGATACACACTTTACAAGTTATTTTGCAAGCAACTAGTTCATGACTGAAAATGTTAAGGGTTGTATTCAAACAAAGTTTTTAAGAATAGTTTGTAAAGCAGTTATGTTTGATATTTTGGTATTATAATCAGACTCTTTCTTTGTACACTCCTGTTTTTAATGCGTCCTTATAATAAGCAAAACCAAATTTTCAACATTCTCTCAGCTGTATTGGGATATAGTAAATTCACTGGGGTGGAGAATGCAGCAACTGTGATCATGCAAGCGAATAGTTTTATACTTAGAATCTAAAGTAAAAACAAAGTATTCTGTGTCTGTGAAGCTGAAGCAATATGGAAGCACTGTAAATTTTCAGTTAAACAGATGTGTGGGGTTTTTATTAGATCTACAAAATTATTGAGTTACAGAAGCACAGGGTCAAACCCAGTGACTACTGGGAAAAAACCAAAATTGCTGGTTTTATTATAGCAGAGACTGTAGATAAGGGAGAGTCACAGTGACTGAAACCACCTTTCATTTCCAAATGAACCCTGCAAAGTGTAGCTGGCACACAACAGCAGGATGATTTGGTTAGGTCTGTATCACCATGTGTAATACTATATAACTTACCTTGCTGGAAAATTTAATTTAAAAAAACTTGGAAGTTACTGTTATATTTACACATACAGAGACAAACAAAAATGTGAGAAAAATTATTGCCAAGGAATCTCTCCAACTGGAATAATCTGCTTTTAGTGTGGTATCAGAATTAGGTATCTGCAGCCTGCATCTGTACAATGAACCCCCTTTGCTGCAAGTAACATATCATACCTTTTTCTGCCTTGCTTGTGTTATGCTTTTCAAGTAGGAGGTACCGAGGACTTTCAGGAAGAAAAGGCAGAATCGCAGCTTGTATTAATGATGGAACAATGATTGCTCCAAACAAGAAAGGCCACCGAGATTCCTGCAAATGGATGCAAACAGGAGTCAGTAATATTCTCCCACCTGGAAGAAAAATAGTTTTGATGGGAAACACTGTGATTTTTCATCATTCCAAGTATTGAATCTGTCACCAGAGTGATGTGTTCGTCCTGAGCTTAGTAAGCACTTTGAACACTTCCCCTCAGATCATCTTACTCAAGGGCCAAGCCCCCAAACTTTTTTCTGTTGACAGTTTTTATTTTCCATTCTCCCACTTCAGCAAGGCCTAAAGCACCATGTGCTGCATGGTATGGTATGTAATCCACACCTCAAACATGAAATGGGCCCCAAGATAACTAAATAACTCCAGAAATAATGGGTGGGGTATCTCCTTGCCAAATTTTTCCCTTGCCCTTTTAGGTGAGAGAGGTGTTTTTAAAAACTTCTCCTGGGATGGGAAAACAGCACGAGAAAGTGTTTTTGCAAACAATTTAAAACTTGAGGTAATCGGTCATCCTAAGAGCCTGTATTACCATGAAGTCTTCAAGACCCTACTTCTTCATTCCTTTTTTATTTTTTTTTCCAACTGAGTGGAAAACTTTACTTAATGCAGGTGAATCAAAAGCATTTAATACTGTTTATAGACAGATAAGCCCAAATCTTATTTTAAAAACTAGAAAACTAAGGTTAAGACTTTAAAACCAGTCAATAATCACATAATCAAAGCAGGTACTGATTTGTAAAGAATAACAGAAGAGGCAGTATAACTTGTCACCTTCATTCCATATCTGCCTGGAATGATTTCCTGTAATATAAACCTGTTTGCTATGTACCATATAAAAAATTTATGGGGCGTTAGAATTTTTGAAAATATTTCCAAATAAAAATCTTACTCTTGATCAGCACAGCATATTTTCTGTAGGTTTTTTTCCACAATGTCAAGGAGACTTCTTAACAGAAAAAATATTCTTAGTAAACTGTTATTATCAGCAATCTCCCCACCTGTGGAGACTTCCATGGAATAAGCTTACACTCCTTTTAAAGTCTCCTATAGTGTATGGTTTATCAGTTGGTCCCATTTATCACAAATAACTCTTATGAAAGTGTTATTTTGAAAAAGTTGTGAACAAGACTCTGAACTCACCCTTCACAATAAATAGCAAGCCCTGCTACTATAATGAAAAGCCCTCTATTTTTGTCACATAAGACACTGAGTGTCCTTTATTTCCTCTATTAAAGATTTCTATTTTACTTTTCATCATGCTACCTTTTAAAGCCTTAAGGTAAACACTCATAAATATGCTCCCACTTGCCATTTTGGCATGAATCAGTAAGTCACTGAAGCCAATGGAAACTTCTCCATCCATTTCAAAAGATTTCATGTCTATTCAACATTATGAGCGTGTGTTCTACTTGCTTTCCTCTTAATTTATATTAAAGAATTTTAACTCCTTCCTCCCACTACAGAAAAGGAATAGTAGGGCTAATGTAAGTTTAAAGGATTCATTAAAATGGCTGGAAATCAGGCTGAACTAGACCCTACAAAGAGAACTAAGAGAAGCAGGGAAAAGAAGGGTTTAATAACCTCTTTCGGAAGGAATACAGAAGGACATATACTGGGACAGTGCTCAAAAGCAGTAATAAGCTAAAGGCAAAAGACAGTGTAGGTGACTTAGAAGACACTTAAAACACTTTGCCTCAATTGTCAGCAGTAAAGAGAAGCACACAGGCACTACTGGGAGATAAGAAAAAAACCTACATCCCATTTTATTTCAGGAAGAACTTATAAGAGCATTAAATATTTTAATTACAGGGGACCTGATTTTATTACCTGCTCAGAATTGGTACAAAAAACATGTCAAGACGGTAAAATTTTAATTTTAAACTGTCACATTATGGATATTTGCTTAGGCTAGAGCCTGAAAAACCTGGCTTTGATGTATTTACAGAAGACAGTTAAATAGTAGAGCAAGTTTGACAACCACAGACTCATTCAAAGGTTGATGTAATAAAGTGCAAAGCTGTAGAGGCAGAAGATCAGGCAGAAGGGAGGGGGATAAAGCATGGCATGGATTTATCAGCTGTGAATGAGACAAGATTAAGGTGCATTGGAATACAGTAAAGAAAATTTTGCCATGTCAGAAAATCATCAGCTAAAATGCAGAAAATGGAACTTACTGTAACCATCAAAAAGTGGAAAAGAAAGTGACATGGGGAAATGTCAACAGGCGCTGCTGACAGATGAACTGTCCATACCAAACTCAATTATCTATTTAAGCACCAGTTACATTTTATCTTTTCAGCAATTAGGAAGATTTTGATAAAATGTGAAGACACTCTCAACACCAAACAGGTTAACAATATCCGCATAGATAAATTTTAACGGGGGAACTAAATTGTTTGCAGGGTCATGCAACAGAGGAGGGAAGAAGTCCTGAACTGCCCTGGACATGGGCACTCACTTTTTGAAACATCTGTTGCAGCCAGTTAAATATCCCAGTATGAGCACTCTCTCTGTTTCTCTCTAAATAATTTCACAGACACAGAGAAACATAGAATGGTTTGGGTTGGCAGAGACCTCAAAGATCACCTTGTTCCAATCCCCTGCTATGGGCAGGGACACCTTCCACTATCCCAGGCTGCTCAGAGCCCCATTCACCCTGGCCTTGAACACTTCTGGGGCTGGTGCATCCACAGCTTCTCTGGGCAGTCTGGTCCAGAGTCTCACCACTCTCACAGTGAAGAATTTCTTCCTAACATCTGTGCTAAACCTCTCCTCCTTCAGTTTAATAAATAGATTATATTTATTTATTTATGTATTTATTTTAAAAGTATAATCTGGACATAGATCCCACTCCCCATTCCCAACTGAGTCTCAGCCACTATTGCACAGTCAGGCTCCTTGTTTGCTCTCTCCCCAGGGTTTGGGTTTCTGTGCTGTAGAGATCCCCATGTCCCATTGAGCACCCTGACCCTAACTGCTCCCAGGCAAGCTTCCCACATCCTGTCTCCTGTCCATTCTAGAGCCACAGGGAAATGCCCACATCCCAAACACCTTCTCCTAGGCTCTGTCTGGACATGGGGTAGCACAGGACACTGCCCAGAGGATCCCAGCCCTGCTCTGCTTCCTTGTGTAACCACCATGCTGCCTCACAGAACTGTCAAGGGCTTGGTTACCTCTACTGCTTGAAATGTGAGGGAGGTGATATCAAAATAAATGCTCATTTCCCCCTTTTTAACATTCAGGGCACAGGATGAACTGTGATCCCCCAGTGAGCAGGTCTATTTACTAGTCACTATTAAATAGTTACCATTTAAGTATTCTTTCTGGAGCTAATTCCTTGAGGAAGGGGTTCTGATGAGTTTACTACAGTGCTGAACAACTTATAAACAGAAATTACCTTTTTGTTAAATTTCTCATGTAAAATGGCATATTTTACCCATTTTGTATGTGGGGAACAAAGAGACAAAAGCCTCTTGCATCCAGTGCAAGATACTCAAAACATCCAGGAAATAGTGATTTGGCACTCTTCTTTTTATGTTTCTATAAGAAGCAGGAACACTTTAAAAATTTTAGTTTGGCAAAATATAATTACACACACAGACAGAAAGAATTACATCTAGTCTAATTTTTAGATGTCCTGAAGCATCTAGCCTCACCTTCCTGCTGCAGCTACAGAAGGATGCAGGTCTCTGTGATATTGTGTCACATCTGCCAGTTCCACAGGGACACATAAGGTACCATAGGGCATCAAGATGATACTATGTGCTTATATTCAAGCATTTGAATTTTGTCCTTTCTTGTAGAGACTTGGCACAAAAAATGCATATCAGAAATACTGCATTTGCCACACAAAAAAAATTGTATCCCTTCTCAGAACAGACTGGGTAAACTTATTTATGCATGTAAAGCCGAGAATACTGCACAAGTTCAGCATTTCTCTGTTAATCTGCTACCATACCACATAAAACACTCCTAAAAGTAAAGGACAACCACTTTGGCCTGGGGCTAAGGACTGAAAAAGCACTGAGATGGAACTAATTTCTTAGCATTAGACCTGTCTTTTCTTCCTTTAGTCAAGGGTACGGCACAGTGGTGATGATCATGAGGCAGCTGAGAAAAGAGAACTTCTACATCTCAGGCTTCAGAGCAGCTACTCAAGCAAGGTGCAGAGCAACTGCCTTCCTCTTACCTTCTTTGTATCCCTCAGACACTGCTCTACAACCTCCTCTGGATGCAGAGTATGCTGATCTCACATCCTTACTGGACACAATTTTCTCTTTGCATGATCATTTCTGTAACCCAGTTTGTCAAAATACATTTCAATAACAGAGTTATAAATTGCTGACCTTCCTGTTTAAAACAGAGGCAAGCCAGATAATACGTGTATTTCACATCTGTTCTGCACCCAGATGTGTATTTTTACAGGTTACTAATACAGGTGTACCTCTGACAAGAAGTTTACTCAAGTATCAGTATCTTCCCAGGTAATTACCAGTACAGAAGGCTACCAGACTCAAGGCTGTACAAGTCTGATGTAAAATTCACAGAAGCCAGCAGGAAGTTTTTATTACTGAGTACATGGCCTTTGAATCAGTACTTAAAACAGCTTTGAAAGTGTCTGGTGTCTTCATCCCATGATTTTTTCTTCACTAAATGGCATGTTAGATCATGTACTCACTGAGAGGGAGAATTAAAGTGTTCATTACAAGTTCCCCAGATGGTTTTTTGCCCAGCTTTTTATTGGAGTAACAACTAGCTTTTTACTGCACACTTACATGGCATAATTTGTCTTCATTGCTCATTCATCTCCAAGAGGAGTAAAAATTTCAGAGAAAAGCAGTGGGAAATGGTGAGCTTTCAAATGGGATTGTTATCAGCAGCCAGCATATATCCTTGAGCTTCTTCAGGAAGAAATATTAGAGCTATGCTGGAGCTAGGCAAAATTTCTGACAGAACTTCCTTTCAGCGATGCATTTAGACTCAGGTTAACTTCAATAAATAACAAAATACAAAATAATAAATGAAAATAATTGAGGAGGATGAGATTCAGTTTTTCAAACATGAGCACATACTATCATTCTGATGCCCTTGGGTACCTCAGATGTCTCTGTGGGGCTGGCAGATGCAACACATATAACTCCAGAGACCTGCGTGCTTTTGGGACTGCAATGGGAGATGAAGAGAAGTGCTCCAGGGTGTCTAGAAACTGCATTAGACACAAATCTTTTTTTATGTGGTTATATTTTGCCAAACTGAATTTACAGAAGTTAGACTAAGTTATATCAAGTTAAAGAGAAAAATAAGCGTAAAAATACACAAAGCATATTTGTTGTTTTAAAAACAACTAAAATGGTTGAATATTTAATCTTAACATTTTTTAATGACAACAAATCTGGTTTAGATTAAAAAAAAAAACAAAACAAACTCATTTTTATTTGACATTTACTTCCAGTTTAAAAAATCCCTCAAAATATTAATCAAGAATACACCTCCCAGTTTTTTTCCTTTTGCCATCAGTTTCAAAAGCAAAGACACTCGAGTCTAGAAAACACACCCTCCTACTCAATATGATGACTGCATGCTATCTCACAATGCTTGACGAACTTACCACACCATTAATAGCTAATTTGTAAAGGACAAATTTGCATATTAGGACATGAATTTGCAATAATGGATGGTTCGACAATGTATAATGGAAAGTAAAATGGAAATGTTAATCATCTAGGACCTTCAAAAAGGTTTAAGTGGTGCTTATCTCCCCAGCGTGTGAAACACTCTTGGAAGGAAGTCACAGGTCAAATTGTTTTAGATTTATTGCTTAATAACATATTTGTAAATATTATCAAATACTCAACCATTAAGGAAACAGGGAAATCTGAAATGTTCACTTGCTTGTAAACATCTGAAGCAGAGTCCAACATACAGAGGGTAAAGTGAGTTTTATAGACAGACGCTGCTTGTTATTAGGTCAGCTACAATAATTGAAAAACTCACCTTTTTAAGTCTGATAAAGTAACAGAAAGTCATACTTTAAATGTTAGTAAAAACACATGCTCTAAGTTCAGTTACATGTGTTAACTATGTTTCAGTGGATAAGGAGAAAATTTTCTGGCAAATTTTAAGCAACTGCTATCAGCCTCCATGGTGTTTGGTGTCTTTTTTTCCTTCACATCCATTGAAGGACATCTTTCCAGGAAAGCTTGTCTACTACTTTTCCAACTGACCTAATTAAGCACAGAACAGCTACATAGAAATCTTCTCAAGAGTCAGGTGAGGACTGGTTCACTGTCTATGAGTAGCAATCCTCACTGATGATAAACTTGCATCCCAACATTAGATGCTCTGCCATTAAGTCTTTTGTTCAATGCTGAGTCTAAATTATGTATCTATCTCCATAGTGATCTTGCTTCTATAACCACAATTCCGTTTTCAGACAACTCCTCTCCTGTAGGATGTTCTCCTTCCCAAATGCAAAACAGCAACATTTCAATACTACATATGGCCAATCAACCATGTGTTGTTAAACTTCAGGAACTGAAGCCTCACAGCAAAACTTTAATGGACTGAAACTCATTTGCAAATATGAAGACACACAGCTGTTTTCCCATGCATTACTTAATGAGTTCTGTACAGAAAAGGGATGAATAAATACTGTTGTGTCTGTCTCAGGGAAGCAATAAAAAGTTGATTTATAATTTCCAGTAAATACATAATCTCAGCCAATCCACAATAGATATAAACAAAATACCTCACTTAATGTCTCCATTATAAATATATCAACACACACCACATTCCCCCAGCAGGGCTGGTATAACAGACTAGACCTCTTCCCATGGGTGCTATTGAGCTATGAATATGCAACAACCCAGAGGGTCCTGGCAGCATTTCTATACTTTTATCAGCACCACCAAAGCTGTGTCTGGTGCCTGCACAGCATCTTCCCTCAGTTGGATCAACCAACCCTTGGGTGAGGTGACCTTCAAGTCCCTGATATGCAACTCGCAGCTTATATTGAAATGTGTCTTGATGGAAGGCTTGGAAATTGGAATAGCAGTAAGAAACTTTGTGCCTTATGTGTTACTGTGCAAAGAGGATGGAAATGTCTCATTGCTAGAAAGAAAAAGAACTGAAAATATTTGAAAAAGGATTGCCATCTTCAAAATCACTGCCTTGAGCAATTCTTAATTGGCATGTCTGGTAGCAGTTTGCAGGAAGTGCAGAACACCTGCTGAAATTAGTGACTGCCTGAATAAGCACTATAAGCACTGAAACTTTCTCTTTTCCTTCCTTCCTTCCTTCCTTCCTTCCTTCCTTCCTTCCTTCCTTCCTTCCTTCCTTCCTTCCTTCGTAAGGGCGTTTCTCTGAGTTCTTCTTAGCAATATCAGCCCCTTAAGGATTTGAACAGCTGCTTACAAGCACCAGTGTGTCTCCTGTATCCTTAGCAGAGGTTTTAAAACACTCTTCAGGGAAGGCTTTAGCTTTTCATTCAGAGTTTTGTATTTTACTACAAGAATATAAAGCAGCTTTTCTTCTGTGTTTTTACAAGCTCAGCAGTCCAGTGAATTAGCAGGGACTAGGGTAACTTGGAGTCACCTTTTGCAAGCCTGACTCAGTAGCAGAACAGTTTCCAGGAGTATGAGACCACTTCCTCAAACTCTTGTTATAAACTTAGACAAATCCTGATCAAGAACCCCCATAACTGGGAACCAGAGCTGATGAGACAAATTCCTATGTTATTTTTCCCAAGTCCTACACTAACTTTTGCTTTTAAGAACTCACTAAGAACTAGCAATTAATATACTAAAACAGACTCCACAAAGCAGCATGTTTCTACAGATACAAACAGCTCCATCACCGTCCAGGGCATCAATGAAGACACTGAACAGGACTGGACTCTGGGCTACATCACTAATTACTGGCTTCCAAACTAGACTTTGCTTCAGTTCATTATATTTCTAGAATATAACTAGGCAGAATGAAGATGTTGTGGGGTTTTTTATTCTACACAGCCAGATGTTTGAAATTATCACAAACAGGACACTTTAGGATTTCAAGTGATCCTGGAAAATGTTAAACTAGTGGATGCATTTGTCCTACTCTAATGGAAAATACAAACACCATTTTATATTCTGTAGACAGCATAAGGCATAAGCTGCTTTAATTTCTGAGATTCTGCATGAAGCTGCAAAAGCTCACCTGTCTCTTACTGCTGCAAGAGCTCTGTTCTATGCTCTGAAATTCTCACTTGTATTTCAAAGAATATCTTTAACTATAGTCACTATCATGGCTCAAGGAGAAGATAAACATACAGAACAAAAGAGCTCACAGAAAAATATAGAGAAACTGGTTGATTCATGCTTTGTGTTACCACTCTAATGTGTCAGATTCATTTCCAGAGCATCTCCAACACACCATTTTGCCATTGATGTGGACCTGCAGGCTGCAGGTCCCTAGAGCAATTCAGAATTGTTTTCTCTACTCATCTATAATTTACTGACAGTTTTTAAGGAATCATTGGATCTGAGTCAAGAGTCTTAGGAAGAAGGATCAGTTAAAAAAAAGAAAAACAAGGGAAAAATCACTCTGAAAATGAAGCTTTGACAAGTAAAATCAAAGCTTATTTTCAGAACAGCCTTCAACTGCACAGGCTGTACAACCTATTCCATCACTGTCTATTTTCATGCAAGTGAAGGAATACTTTAAAAGATCTTGGTAAAGCAAAATGAAAAATTCCTGTATAAACTTTCCTAAATACACAGTTATCTATCACATCAAATACATAATTTTTAAGAGGTCTAGTAAAGAAAATTAGAGTTTAACACAGCATCTACAGAAGTTTTTAGTTTTATCACAGCTGTTCCTCAGCAAGGTTCACTTGTGTAAAAAACTAACTTGAATGGGACTCATCACAGAGATGTTACCTTACTATACATATAGTACAGTGTCTGTGGAGTTCATTGGTCCTTTTCCAAATTTAGCTCAATTTGCTGCAGAAATTGATATTGATATTTATATCAGTAGCAAAATTTCTTTGCTAAAATAATGAATTGTGGAAGGACAGTTTGCCCAGTGTCACCATGTCTCACAAACCTATTTTCAGCTAAATCCCATTTTAAAAACAGATAGTCTCTAGCCAAATATGCATTTAAGCTGCTAAAAAGCCTCAAAAAAGTGTAATTAGACTAATTCATGCTTCTTCTATGACAAAGACAACATTGAATTAATAATGTTTGTGTGGGATACGCCCAGCCACTGCCCTGGAGGGATGTCTGCTGAGATAAGGAGATTGAGCAATCTCCCAGCAGGACTCCCTGGAAAGGCAACCACTTTTGGGTCATGGCGAGGAAAGGTAGACCCACAATCCTTTGGGATACCCTATGCAGATCATTCTGTAACCCACTGGTCTGTCTCAGACCCTCCGTAATCCATTGGTCCTCTTGTTGATCCCCTGTATCCCTATAAAAGAAGACCAGTTCGCCCCTGTGGGAGGGAGCTCGTCCGTGGCTCTCCCCTTCGCTGGAGGGGACCCACAATAAAGCTACCTTCGTGCGGAACCAGCCACACGGGCCTTCTTGTCTCTCTCTCCGGGCCCTGCAGAGCTGAGCTGGAATCACGAGCTGATATCACTAAAGAGCTGACAGCTTCTGCAAGGGCTCCTCTGCCAGCAGCTGAGAGGAAGACACCGGGCCTCGGGAAGGCGATTCCTTTCGGGACCATCTCCCCGGACCGGTCACCTCTTCGTGGGTCACAGCCTCGGACCCCACCACCAGCTATAATATGTTTGTACCTGTAACCACATACACAACAGTTTTGCAACAAATTCCAAATGTTTTTAAAGAAAGATTGAGAAGAGTCTAGAAAAGACAGCATGCCACTTCAAGATAAATTCTGAATCTTCTCTGGTGTACTTCGTTTTATATTGCTTTGAGTGTTTCCCCAGCATGGGGTTACCGGTAAGAGCTGTTTAACCCTGACTTTTCTCCTCAAGAAGCCACTTCCCAAATCTGATCATTGCTTCTCGCTCCTGTACCTTGTATTGCTTGATTACACTCTAAAACAGAATGACCAAATCTACTTGCAACACTCAAGAGATGGAGACATCAGGAATTTCACTTTTTTCTGTTTAGTCTACTTTTTTCCCCCCCCT
The DNA here is from genome assembly GCF_000691975.1 of Corvus brachyrhynchos. Lineage (NCBI taxonomy): Eukaryota > Metazoa > Chordata > Aves > Passeriformes > Corvidae > Corvus > Corvus brachyrhynchos. The sequence continues at coordinate 6,877,095 of NW_008236769.1, read as the reverse complement.
CTTTTCTCTGAAACACTTGCACAGTAATAGTATTTATTCAGAAAGTGTTGCTCTGGTAAGTCTTAGGCTGCAAGCACAGCAAAGTTTTTAGGGTAACATACTATCCACTGTGAAACAGCGTACCCATGTAGTTAGACAAGCTCCTGGGTGCATGACCTAGAAACACTTGAAGTGTATAAAATAGGGTTGCTGAAGTAAACAAAAAAACCTTTCTGTTTTCCCATTGGTGTACCTATGGCAAACAGCTGTTCAGTCAGAGAAGCAGCCAGACCTGGCTAGCCACCTGGGCCAACTCAGGGAGAACAACAGCAGCTTGGCAAAGCCTTACACACCACGCACAGGAAAAGGGGCTGGAAGCAGAAGCCTGAGGAAAGCATGGCAACAGGCAACTGTTTCAGCTTTACCTGTTCTGAATACATATACATACTGTGAAACATTTTTTTCCTCTCCTTTCCCGTATTGACACACAGATAAAGGAGATAATGAAGCTCAACATATATTGAAAATAAGAACATCATGACTACTGCAAATGTATTCAGGAACTAAATCCTCTATAGTTTAAGGAAAGATTAAAACCCAACTTCATTAAACAAAATGAAGCAATAGAATAGACAGTCTGATAGTTTACAAGCTTTAAAAGATGTTACCATGCAAAGGAAAACCTGTGGAGCAGGACATTTCACGCAGGAGGAGCTAGATGAGTTAGCTAGAGAGATATCTAAAGTTACACGGAATATCAGAATCAGGCCAGACAATATTCACCCAAGACAGTAAGTGTAAATTTTTACTCTCAAAACTGAAGCTGACAGTGCACTGGCCTTTGCTCTGTCAGGAAAAATGGGCTGGGTGATTCAATAGCAGAATCACAGGAACAGAGAGAAAGGAAACAGCTGAAGGGCAGTGTTTGAAGAAGTGACAGGTCTAAGATGGTTTGTCCTTATCTTATTATCTGTTTTTTCCTTCAGTCAGATATATGGAAAGCTGCACATGCTATACAACTAAAAATGGCCTGAATTAAATAATCATGTCTCCAGTAGCAATAATTCAGTGCCTGCAATACAGCAGACAATATCATTGCACACCTGTGGGTCTGCACCAAGGTGTCATCTACAGATGCCATGGCTTCCTGAAGAATTAAGGACTCTGGCTTATAGAACACAAGATGCCAGCACGTGAAAATAGGCTCACAGCTCTCAGCAGTTGGGCTGGTGAGGAGAAGCAGGTCACCAGCACACAAAGTCATTGAGCTCTGCACTCTGATCACCAGCCCGCTTTACCATTGTAGAATTTCCTAAACCTCAGCGGAGACTTAGCAGATATGATTTCTCATAGGTTGAGACCTATAAGAATCAGAATTTTGGATAAAAAGCATTGCTTGGATTTGTTGGATGGGAGGGAATTAGGACTGTGGAAAGCAAGTAAAATTATCAAGTCACTGCAGCAGAAGACTGTTGTCACAACTGCAGATTTTCTCCTTCAAATAATCACTCTTGATAAGCACTGCATACTAAAAAAACACATTCTAAAACTGGTACCTTTGGAGACAACTATGATAAAATTATATATATTCAGAATCAAAAAAATTGCCTGTAATTAGGTGTTACAATCTTTATTAGATTGGAATTTTTTTGTTGCATTTGCTCTTTTATACTATAATTTAAGAATTGGACATAGTCATATTTGTCTAGTTCATGTCAATACAGCAGGACACAGAAAATAGTTAAATGCATTTCTGCAATACTTCAGTCAAAACATTTCCAGGAAAACCAGGAAATATTTAATATAAGTATATTTTTAAAAGTATAATTTCATCTGGGTTAGCTGTATAATCTTGTTCTCCTAGGTTCAAATTTAAACCAAGAACTTTTCCTGAGAAGGGCTTACAGGGTGAGAAAGAGATTAAAGATCTTGTGTTCCTAGAGGAGGTGAAGTTTAACCTGAAACACAAAGATCACAAGGGATGGGGGGAGGAGAAAGGAAGTGCACTGTAGTAAGTGGTGGAAATAAAAAAGAAACAGAGAGGTACTAAGGAATAAATAACAGTTGATCAAAAGAATAATGCAAATAAATTGACAGAACTGGCATTAAAAGGTATTAGAAGGAAATGAGAGGATTGACAACCCTCAGCACTTCCAGTAGAAAGCTTGGGAAAGCTGAAGGAATAGGAAACAGCCCACCAGCCTTAAGCAAGTAACCCAGCCAGAGCTGACCACTGCCCCTCAGCACTGCACCTGGGGCTGCCCACATGCCTCCTGCTGCACCTTGACCAATCTTGACAAATAAAAGGTCGCTAAAAAATCACTTTAGAGCTGCTTAACCTACTTGATACAAGAAGCAGTAAGGACTTTTGAATTGCCTCAAGTAATACTCATTGCTTCAGAGCTATTTTTATCACAGTTCTGCATTTAAAGCGACACTTTTGAATTTGACAACAGTTGAAATCATCACTTAGGTTGTTAATAAATGCTTGTTAGCACTATGCCCCACAGTCAACATAAACACTTTCCTTTTCTGTGGAGAGATTTCTACAGAAGCACTGAAGGCAACAACCTCATATAATCCACATAAATGCATCAAGCTCCAATTTAAAATTTAAATTTTCTGCTCAAGTTACTTCAACCGGAAGTCTGTTCCTAACATCACTCTGATGAATTTCAGCATGCAATTATTCACGCAATATTCATAAAAAGTCATTCTTGTAGCCATACTGTCCTTGAGATTAAGCCACTCTGTTCCTTCTGCAGGTCTCTTTCTTGTGTTGACACCATGCAGTCAGTTCCTCTCCCTTCCCTCTATTTACTTGACCACACAAACAACAGTGCTGTTACCTCCTCTAACAAGACAAGACCTCATCCATGCCAACAGCCCTTCTCATGTCCATTCCTGGTTCAAAGAGTCTCCTCCAGAAAGATGTCCAGCTCTGTTTTTGTTCCTCCTTTCTTCAAATCCATCAATGCTTAGACACTAAGGTTAATAACCTCTTTAGAGGTTAGACATTTGCTCAATGACAGAGCTTAGCAGAAAACTCATGAAACCATGACAGAAGACAAGTATTTGTCACTGGTATTATTTACAACAAATTTTGATAAGAAATAAACAACTACAGAGCAAAAAAATAAAAACTACCTCCCACTGAAGGAGTTTCAATGGGAACCCCACACAGCTAGGCAAGAAAATCCTGCTTGAGTAAAACCAAGAGAAATTAAAACAAAAAACCCACCCACATACCCAACTAGAATATTCAAGCTGCCTTCAATAAATTGGCTGGAAATATTGTAATTCACATCAGCCAAAGTTTTGATCCTTTTACATGCTCATGTTACCCATCTTGAAAATTACTAATTCTACAGATAAAGCATATTTCTTCTTCCATAAATTAATGTTGATCTTTAATGGCACGATATTAATTAACTTCACACTAAAGCAGGTTGTAGAGGCAGAAACATTACCTCCATAATTTGGTAGCAGCAGTAATGGGGATGAAAGGAAAGCAAGAAAAGAAATAAAATCAGCAAGAACAAGCTGAAATCAAGGAATAAGAATTTGCATCTAAGCAATTGAATAGGCCTCTTGACATTTCATACACTCCTTTGTAACAGACTGGCTTCCAAGGCAAGAGAAGGCACATCTGTAGAAGCCACACAATAAAAGCCATTTTAAGTTTTTTTCCTAAAATCTGTTGCTTTGAATGGGCAGGGGAGAAATTTATCCTTCAATAAAGGGTGAATTGAATCAAATCATTTGCCTTCAGGAGAGCTCAACAGAATAAGAAAGCTGGTCAGACAAAAATAAAAGTGGCAGGGAGGACAGTATCATTACAAAGGAGTTGCATTTGGATGGACAAAGGACAAGCTCCTCTCACTTTTCAACTGTTTACTACTTTTTCTGGCTGTCAGAAGGGATTCTGAGTTCAAATTTCATTGTGAGAGGATTTCTGCAGACATTTCCTCCACACTGCCTTGAAGACTCATCTCTGAATGGAAAGTACCTGGTTGGATCAGATGACTACTGTGGTTCCTTCCAACCTTACCTGTGATGTGATTCTGTATTTCCAAGTGCCAGCCTGAACAAAACTCGAGTTCATTTATTCAGAGTAATGATGACATCCAGTGGCCACCAAGTTAATCTCAGCCTATGATAGCAAGACAGCCTCTTATCTGAATAGATAATCTTTCCATAAAGCTGTGTGCTAACTCTGTGCTTCTATCACTTAGTCTAAAAGCAGGTCTGCATTACAAGGAACATTATAATCACTAAGCAAGAGTTTTCCTATTCAGGTTCTCATACTCTAACCAGGGCTTTTTCAGTTCTATTTCACATTGAAAACTTAGAAATTGTTGATATAAAAACTCTTAAGCATTTCCATGGTGCTCAAAGAAACCAGAAACTAGCAAAAATAGATGTACATCAAGAAAGGGGGAGAAGGGGACCTGCATACGGACACACATAAGACACTCAAGCTGGTGAAACTGCTGGGCACATCTACAAACTTAGTCACACTTTTAGCACATGCTTTTAGAAGACATGGAGGAAAATGATTTTTCAAAGGGCTTCAAAACAAAAAAAAAGTCTCTGTTTTCCACTTTTCTAAATAATCCAGTCAAAACATGAAAATATGACACTTAGAGCATGCTTGTGTTCTTTGACAGAAAAGGTCGGTTAAATACTTACTTGTCCAAATATTTCTGGCAGCCCCAAAACTTGACCAGTGAAAACACCAATGCAAATGAAAATTGCTGTGACCTGACCCAACGAACCACGGATTTCCTTAGGAGATATTTCACTCAAATACATGGGAAGGGCACTTAAGGAAATGCCTACAAAGGAAGAACAAAACCCATATATTAAGTCAATACTTTTCATTATTCCAGGTATGCAACAAATTTCTATTGAAAGGAGTCTGAGTGGTAATCTGCTCACAAGGGTGGCATAAAAACACACAAGGAACAGAATTACATCTATCCACAGATAACATGAATTATTTTCCCTCCATGTCTAATTACTCTCACACCATTTAATAACTATGGGATTGATTATCTGTTACAGATCTGCAGCGATGTGCGTAGGCTGGTTTTTGAAGTGGAGCACCAAAGATTACTCAGAGATGAGAATCTCCAGGAGATTTTGCTCATCCCAAAGCAAGCAAAATCATACTAGCGCTGGTGTGGGGAAGGAAAAAAAACCCCTGTGCATCAGTCAGACAGAGTAGACATTGTCAGATGAAGTGTTTTTACTGTAAACAGTATTAGCAGATGTTCCTCTCAATACAGGCTTACAGCTGCAATGAACTCTTCACAATAGACATAAAACGAGCTGGAATGCTGCTTAAAGCCAGGAAAAAAAAAAAAAAAAGCGTGACCCTGGTCAGTACAATGACAATGTTTGCACAGTTCCAGAAGTTTGGTTGTTTGGTGATAATCTGAGATAAAAATTAGCAGAGACCTTTCCTTCTAGCTGCAGGATTATTCTGGTGCTACAGTACCTCCATGGTTTACTTTCAAACTGCTAGGAGCAATTGATGAGGTACCAGACCTTCCTTAGTCCTGCAGGTATTAGCATGGGATCCAACAACTTCTAAACACACAGCAACAAGCACTGTTAAATTAGCAGAATAGAATCTCCTAGCCAAGGGATTTCCATGGAATGGAAACAAATACACTCTGCCAGAGCTGGAATAGGAAAGGTGGGGGAACAACCAGCATTGCTAGCAGCAGCGAGCATCCATTCCAGTGTCTCCTCCAAACGTCAGATCCTCCAGCCCTCAGTGTGCCATTTTGCCCCAGTGAAATCAGAGTGGCTACAGCTAGTCCCTGGAATGCCTCTTTAATGCAAAGCAAGTTCTAACTGGGGAAGAGGAGAAAGTTTGTGCACGGCACAAGCACGTCAGACATGTGGAGTGTGACCAAAGCTTACCTGCATCAACACCCATGATAATGCGGCCCAGTATGAGCATTTCAAAGGACCCTGCCAGCAAGGACAGGGACATCAACAGTGCAGCTGCCACTGCAAACACGTTATTGAGCAGCAATGTGCATTTCCTAAAAGGCAAAGATGGTTTAGGTAGAAATCAGCATCATGGCAGTTAAATCGAGTTATATTAGAAGCACACTAAGCTATTATTCTTAAATATCTATAAATAAAAAGTGCCTTACAAACTAAACTCTTAGATGTTGTGTAGAGTTCTGAGAAACAGCACTGTACCCAAGTGGATACAGTTTCAAACCTATACCACAATTTAGAAGAAAACATAACATAGGTAACTAAAGAGCTGTACTTCAAAAGCACAGCAAGGACCTGTCCTATGCATCCTAAAAACCCAAGTGCCAGGCCTGAGGCTCTGTACATGAATATAAATAAGCATACTCTGGATAGATGTCTGTATGGAGAAAATAAAGAGTATACCTCAAATAGCAATAAGCTGTTATAACTACAGGCACTTTAATGCTACATACAGTTTTTGCCACTTTGAGAACTTCTCAACTGTGACATTATCAATGTCATTGTAATTCATCCTTAAATCCTTGATATTAAAAACATGCATTGAGGAAAATTATTTCCTACTTGTAGAGTTAGAAAAAATATTTGACCTCATTCAAGTAATAAAAATCAACCCTTTTCTAAAAATTGTTGGAATTAACCAAAGTATAGATTTATGTACTTCTTCCCCACTTTTAAAATTATTTCATTCTCTAACAGTTAAACATTAATTTTTTTTTCAAATAAAATAAATATTCTTTATGGCAAATTATTACTTAGTTTAAAATACAAACAAAATAATGAAAATATATTTTAAAATTTTCAAAACATCTAAATTTCTCATTTGCCAACAGCTTAACTCCTTTCAGTTTTCATCTCTCAGAACATTCTGCTCAAGTTTGAGGGACCCATTAATTTAAAAGAAGAGGAATGACCGGGAAGGCTGTCTACCTCTTTTCTTTCTAGAGTAGGTGACAAACTGACCCCCAGTTCTCATTCTTTTCAACATGCAAGTATCAACTGGAAATCTCACACCCATTGGATAAGTCACCCAACATCTCACAACAGATGCATGCATTTTTGAAATGAAATATTTTTAATACTTGTGTTTTTAATTACTCCTTCTGCTTTCTAGTGAGTTTTGAACACTGAATGAATAGCATGGCTTGAAGATTGAAAAAGGAGGTACAATTCATTTAAAGTCTGTACAACATAACTGTCAAGAGTGATGATTGTACTATCTGAGACAGATTTTTCAAATGGATATACACTCAGAGATGGCTGAAGTGATATAAATAATGACAAAAACGGAAACAAAATGTTCATTCAGGTCAAACAAGTCTTATACACTCATCTGAAGATGCTACTTTTTTCTCCCTTAATTTAAATAAAAACTATAAAATACATATTTTCTTGAGAAAAGATTGGCCAGCAAACACCTATACTATGCAGCTGAGAAGAGAAAAGCACAGCCTAACTAAGCACGATAAAAACAAAGGCTTTGGCAGGCTAAAAAGGAAATGAAAACAAGAAGACATGCTGTTTAGGATGTTACTGTATAAAGTGGTGTCTGTGGCAAGGTTTTGGAAGTGAAGAGGCTGCAAGGGTGGCTTCTGTGAGGAGAGAGAGGGTATAACCAGGCCAGTGGAGGAGAGGGGGATCCAGACCTGAGCAGGGACGTCCCCAGAGGGACTGTGGTCCACGGGGACCCACGCTGGAGCACAGGAGGAGTGAGGAGCAAGGAATGGCACAGAGAAGTTGCTGCACACTGACTCCAACCCCTTGAACTGTCCTTTCTCTCACTGAAGGAACTGAGAGTGACCACTGGCTGTGGTACCAAGAGGAAGGAGAGGACCCTGTTGTGATGTGACCTAAACAATCCCTTGAGCATATTGTTTTGGGTACTCAGGATAAACAACAGCAGACTCCCTTCATTAGAAGAGGAGAATTTAAATTGTGAAGTGTCAAAGTCGCATCTGAACATGGGAATTATGTTTATGCGGATGCAGGTTCCCTTTCAAAAAATTACTCTACATGTCTCTTGAAGAAAATAGGGCCTAGGAATCCAGTAATTTGGAATTTATGTTTTTACCCTTACAGCAATATGATTCAAAAGTGTTCTTTTAAAGTCATACATTATTTCTGACTAATGCTTTTAATCCCCCTTAGCTCATTTTTCTGTGTCAGTGTAAATGGAGCTCAGCTTCATCATACACACAACCCTCCAACCTACACTTGAGCAATTTAACAGCAAAGTGTTTTATTGTTCTGCCAACATTTCACAATGTGCTCCTCAATTACCATAATGATGTGGCAGTCTGGTTCCTAGACCAGACAAACACACTGCAGTGTGAACAGCAAACTCAATGACCACTCTTTGGTGAGCAGCCTTTATTCACACAGCCCCTTCCCATCTCTGCTCCAGCACCCATCCACTGTATCTATGACAGAGCTGTTTTCATGGCTTAATGGAAAGAAACATAATAAACAGGGGCAGAGTCTGCAAGTGTAAAGGTTTGCCCTGGAAATCTGACCAGCTCCAATAAAAGTGGTGTGTCTATGACAGAGATCAGCCACCACTTTAACAAACCTGTTCACAAAGCTGTTCTACTTGTCACTGAAAATTCAAGCCTTCTGTGAACCCATTTTTATTTCACTTTATTTTAATAATGATTCAGAAATATTCTGGGAATTAATCAGTCTGAGTCAGGCACAGTTTATTTCTAACAAATGTGTTAAAGCCAAATGTATGGTTTTTCAGAAGAAATTGAAAACATTAAAAAAAAAATAATGTGACTATGTAAAATATTTAAGATTTGAAGATGAGGTGCTGAAGTGACAAAATAAATTCATGAAGAATGGGTAACATCTAGGAATACTGACTTACCATAAGCATGAAATGGAAGAACCTGAAAATACACTCTTGGAGATGAAAAATGAGATATGGACAAGTTGGGAGAATGAAAAATAGACCTAGGAAAGTACAATCTAATGAAAATAGTGAAAATGTGAAACAGAAAAATAAGAACACTGGAGGTTTATTCTTATACTTAAGCCTCCATGATGATGTTCTCCTGTGATTTAACTGACCAGAAAACATCAAATAATATTGAATTCGCAATTAAGGAAAATCTAAATGAGCAGTTAGTATGAATGCTACAATGATGTGCTTTTTTTCATGCCCTTCTAAATACAGATAAATTATAAATTACCCTTAAAATTCTCTTTGAAAGACTCTATGGCACAAAAATTTACAGAAATACCTAGTTAGTACCTGCAGCAAAAATGTAAACACACATCAGCGTAAACATTCCTAAAATACTCATATTCTCTTTGGTCAAGACTTGGTCAAATACTGCACTGTACAGAATGTGGATGGCATCCCCCGCTTCTTGGGGAAGACCATATGTGAATTTCATCCTAGACCAGTTCTTCAAACTGTACTTTAAGTTGACAAAAGGATGGAAAAAAGAGTATATTTTTATTACCATATGATAACAAATGCTGTTAAGAAGCAAATGAGATACATCGACAGGTTGGTTTGTTTACAGGAAGGTATTCAGTAGACTCATGAAACAAGAATCTGCCAGTCCTTTGTGAAATCTTTTCTATTTTATGGTATTTTCCTTTGGCATCTCAACCCACTGCCCATTCAGAGCAAATGGTTTCTGTGACTCAAATGATGCACAGTAAGTTTCCAGAATTTAAAGATTGATTTGTTTTTAAATAAAAGTAAAACCTTCTAGAGAGACTAAGTGAGAAACTACTTTAGAAAATGCAACTTTTCCAAAACTCTTACCTTCCAAAGAACTTCACAATTGGCGTAACAATAATGGCACCCACAAGGCCACCAATGGCAAAAATAGAAACAGTTATGGACCAGAGGAGCGTCAGTGTGCCTTCATCCACAGAGAAGCCATATCTCCTCTCCCAAGTTTCATTGTAAAACTTCTTGATATACTGAAAGAAAATACATAATAAAAATAAGTGTAAAAAAAAAAAAATCACATTCTAAGAATACAACTCAGAGAAACAGAATTAAAGACCAAAAAAAACCCAGTAGCTTGCTTGCAGGAATCACCCTTGCTCTTCTGTCTCCCTCCTCCAAAAAATAGGGCTTCATTTATAGATACAACTTCAATAAAACTAACTGAATCAGTCCAAGCATATAAACATTTAACTACAAGGTGGTCACAAACAAGGTGGGGAAAAAGCCCCACAGGTAGACATGAATGTCTGGGACCAGATCATTCTTTAGCCTTTAATCTGCCAAAGTTTACGCTCTTCTGCTTTCCTCACATGAGCACAGTTGCAGGTTTTTGAAGGATGCCTACTAACAGCTTCCCTTCCCTGATGTTTAGTTACACCAAGTTCTTCATCTTTTTAAAGGGTAAAGATAGTTCCAAGACAGCATCTTAACATACTCTCTGTATTTCCTGCAGAGACATCACCTATTTACTTTCTATTTAGTCAAGCTTCTTTGTTTTTATGCTGCTCCCATTTCGAAACCAAGGAAATGCCACCGTCGTGCCTGATGCTCTGGTGAGGATATAGTACCAGGCAGTTGCAGTCGCCACAGGAGAAGGGCACAACACACTTGGGAAAAGCTCTCAAGCTCTACAGTATCAAAAGTTTAATCTTGGCCCTTTTTTCCAGAGTCTTCTCCAATTTCCTTCAGAATGTAACAGCTCCTAAATTATCCTGGGACAGTACTCAGCATTATAAGCCACTACATTTTCCCTGTTCAAACTAGGAATTTCAAACTTTACCTAATGTCTGGCCTTGGACACATGAAGTACTCAATTTGAGGGCTTTTAGTTTGAATCATCACCTCTCCATCTGCAAAGTAACTAAGAAAGCCGAAGGTAGAATATACAATTTCCTGTCTTCCATCTATCAAGTTTCTAGTAAACTTCTTGTGCCCTGAATTAAAAGGAGAACAGGGTTATTTCTCCCATCCTATCTTAAATGTTCCTAAACAGACAGGAAAAGAAAAACACTTAAAAAACAAAGAAACAAAAAAACCCAACAACTTTTAAAAAAAAGGAAGAAGAAAAGTCAATTTGGTGCTTGAATGACTTAGATGTCTCACAGTAAGGTTCCAAATGAATCTGCCATTAAACCAAATAGTAACATCTTAGTTTTTTAACACCAATACTCAGATATATTTAGATTCAGACACCTTCTTGTCTATTTGAAATTAATTTCTGACAGTAATGGATATTAAGAGAAAGCACTTTTGGAACACCATTAGCATTTCTTGTTAATGATATTGGCTAAAAATAGTATGTAAATTACTCTTCCCTTGTGTTATGACTAATTTCTTCAGCATAGCTTAGTTATTTACAAGGAGTCATCAAATAACTGCAAATATTCAAGAAAAGAAAGTACAAACTACAACGCTCACTAGTAATAGGTAGATGGATGTTCTGACACGTACCAGCACCTCTCTCTGGATTCCCCTTGCCAATAAATAGGAAGCTAATAAAACACAGACATTTTCAGGAGATGCACATGAAACAAAACAAACCTGGTAGAACAAATCCACTGGATTTGAATCCATTGAATTCTGTGGAAAGGCTCCTTTGGGATTTAGACCAGGTATCTCAATAGCACTAAAGGCATAAACTTGTATACAAAAATTTTAGCCCATAAAGACTACAAAAAAATGGTAGCTGATTGATATCAGTATATTATTTTCTCAGCTGCCTGAGTTCATTATGATAGTAATGCTAGGGTGAGAAAGATAAGAGGAATATAAGGAAAATATATAGGTTTTTATATATATTAATCTAATGGATACATTTTAAATACAAGGGGAATATTTTCCTTGTCTTACCCATAGTTACAGAGGTCGTTCACACACAGTGATAGCTACTGAACCAGCTGTCACAGCAGGCTGTATGTTTGTGCCATAGGAACTCAGAGCTGCAGCCTCCTGCAGGAAGAGGGCAAGGGCTGCAAAGCAGAAAGTAGCAGGGCCTTTGCTTCCCGCACAGAGCACAAAGCACATCATTGTTCCACAGGCATTGCCCACAATTGGTCCATTAAATGAACTGTAGAAATTCAGCTCAGAATAAGACAGCTTCAACTTGTATTCAATTAAATCTTTTGTCTTCCTACTGCCAAACGCTCCCATATGTTTTTAATAAATTCTGGTAACTCTTTGAACAAGCCCTTGGAGACTTGTAATTCTGGGTTTCTCAGAGAATAATACCTGTGATGGGCCATGCTCTTTCCCACAGAACTACAGGGAACTGAGTGGGAAGCAATCTCAGCTCTGAACAGAGGATGTGCAGCTTATTTCCCCCTTGAAACAATCAGGAATTTAGACTAACTCTGCCTGAACTAAATTCAGATGACCTGAACTAAAGCTCACCTTTGAAACAATCAGGAATTTAGACTAACTCTGCCTCACGAGATGACCTGAACTAAAGCTCACCCGTGAGAACTATAGGAGAATCCCCCTGTGGTTTGATGAGCTGACACAATTTGTATCAAAAAGAAGGAAAATGGACACAAGAATTTACAAGAATGGACACAAGTCTTAAATTAACTTCCCTCGCTCCATCAGCTAAGTCATCCTACTGACATGCTTGTTCCAGGATCCTGGAAACATCCTGTGTTTTATTCAACAGTCATTATCAAGCCTTTTTCCACTACTTCTCAAAGGATCATACAGTCCTCTAAGTTTGGAGGACTTCAGCATCAAGAGGAATTGTACTGAAGTAAACAGGGGCAGAAGATACCCAGCATCCCACAGAGAGAAGGACATCTGGCAGTGTCAGCTGTAAGCTACATGTCACCACAAGAAGTTATTCATCCTACCAAGTTTGTAAGTGAAACTCAGCTCACAACTTGTAGGAATTTCTGCACTCCCAGTATAACCTCTTACAGGGCTGCTGTTACCTACAGCTACAAGATGCTCTGCTTTGGCATTTCTCAGTCATCTCACATCAGTATTCCCAAAGGGTCATGTTGCAGCAGACTGGTTTAGTAACATACAGGAGAAAACAGATGGAGCAAAGGTTCCTTTTCTTGTGCTGCAAGAAGCACAGCTTTGGTAAGGCTCACTGCTCCCCACCATGGCCATGACCTCAGCCTATGCTCTTCCCTTCAACCTAGTCACTGGGACCAGCTCCAGGGACAGGGACAGGAAAGTGGTCTGTTGTAGGCAAATGGATGACACACACTAATCCTGGAGCTGGAGAGGGGGCCAGAGGACAGAGTGGTATTTTATTCTTGAGCTACACAACTTCCTTGCCAGTAGGATTACTCCTTATCCCTAGCTAATGTATGGCTTAACATGAATAAGAAAGATACAAAGTTCTCAATCAAACACTGAAACACCAAGGGACACTTCATGCATACCTGTAATAGTATGGCCAAAGCCATTCACATAGTGCCCAGTTTCAGTCCAAAAGCCGCACTGAAGATTTCAAGCAAAACCAGACAATTCTGGAAGTATTATTAAGCACAACACCTGGAATTTAGCATCTGTCACTGGATTGCATTTTCAACCTACCCACGCACACTCTGATCACCACTGCAATCTATCACATGGTTCAAAGAGAACTGTCTGAGTGTTGTCAAGGAGCACATCCTATCATCCTTTCTTTCCCTCACTCCTGCAGAAAGTGACAGGAGAGCTCTCACTACCAGGACAGTCCATTTTTAAAATGGTACTTAAAAGTTTAGAAATCAGCTTATTCTCACTGCTCTGTTGAGAGCCCCAAGGCAGTGCAGGAAGGATTTTTACCATCAGGCCAATCGATACCATTGCACACAAAATTACAGCTTCTTGCTGATTTTTTTCCAAGCCATGTTTATCCTCTGATGACTGCAAGGTGAAGTGATGCCTGGACATGTCATGCTACATTAACATCCAATTTATCCAAGCTTAAATTATCAGTATATAAAACACCAGGAACTTGGATAAAACTCCCAGAAGTTATGAAGCAAGTAATTAAAAATTTCTATTGGCTGAGTCTCTTCCTAGTCCTTTGGGTCAACAGTTTATCAAATAAAATTCACATATGAAACATAAATTAAAAAAAATATGCCTCTTTCATTATTTGCGTAAATATTGCATCCATCTTTAACACAAAAAACCTGCCTAGGTGGCAATCTAGCCTACAAAAATTTCATGAAAGAAGGAGCTAGCTTTGGAGAAGAACTATTTTGAAATGGAATTTCCACAGTTAATTCCAAATATTTACTAGCTACTTTTCAAAATAGTGTTGCTTGCAACTCCACTGAATTGCTTACTGCTGTCCTTGACTGAATTGAGGGTCTCTAGACAGCCAGTGTAAAAACAAAATGTTCATATTTCCATTTGTAATAACTGATATTTTAATGAAATCCCCACAAATTTTTTATACTGATTTCACAGTGCTCTGTTCATCAAATCTATCCCACAAGTTTCAGGCAATAGATGGTCAACCCAGAAATTCAGAGTTCAGAACCAAACAAGGCATCACAACAAAACACAGAAGAAGAGGCCCATTATTTAGGAGGAAACCAGAAGCATTAGTTATAATATCACTACAGTGGGAATGAAATGCTGGGCAACCATCTAGAATTGAATGACATGAACAGAAGTTGCTACATGTGCATGCAGCTACCGAATACTCACCAGTCAGATATTAAAAATACTTTTTTACATAAAAATGTGCAAGAAGATTTAGGATTAACCTGGGCCTGGGAGACTGAGAAGCAAACCACATGCACCCTTTCACCTCAACAGCAGCGTTTAGCTCTCTGACAGCTACTGAATTTATGTGAAAACCTAATGGGGAGCAGAAAGGAGGTTATGGGCAAAGGAAAGTTAGTATATGAGATTTAATCCCCTTCTGCTATGTAATCAGGAGGGCTATTAAGGCAGGATGCTGAGGAGCACAATAGTCGGACAAGGCTGCCCTCTGCTGATATTAAATTTCACTTTAGTCAGTCACTTACCCCGGCAGGAGCGTTCACCACCGACAGATTGTAACCATAGAGAAAAGACGACCCAAAAGCACCAGTTAAAGAGGCTACAATAAGACTCCCAGACCAATTCTGAAAAACAAAGAAAAGATGCAGCCGTTGTTAGTACACTCAAAATTAATGTACCTCAGCTTTTAAACACTCCTTAGCTATCTTCCGTAGCTTCTGCAGGCAGATGTCCTTGCTGCAGAATAACAGCCTGAAACACTTCCCTTTGCTCAATCTGAGAAACATTAAATTTGAAGTGACAGCACCTCAGTTAACATCTACAGAGACATAAGTGAACATCTGAACTTCTTTCAACATCACAGAGTTCTGCTGCAAGCATTCTGTCTGCCCCCACACCAAAAAGTAAAATGCTGGGAGGGAAGCATAATCTCAGCCAAGGAAATTGTTGTCAGTATATCACTAACACAGCGAAGTAAGAAGTAGCATATATGTGATACAATAGGTCTGTGGATAGATCTGACTTGGATAAAAACTCATGAGATGGTGTGCCCCCACTGCCAAAAGGATTAATGAAATTGTGACAAAAAAATTAAAATGATGCCCACAAA
Organism: Corvus brachyrhynchos; assembly: GCF_000691975.1. Classification (NCBI taxonomy): domain Eukaryota; kingdom Metazoa; phylum Chordata; class Aves; order Passeriformes; family Corvidae; genus Corvus; species Corvus brachyrhynchos. The sequence continues at coordinate 6,861,577 of NW_008236769.1, read as the reverse complement.
CTAGGTTTTGTAACCCAAATGCAAGTTTCCAACAGTAACTTGTTGCCACACACACTCTCCAGTGTCTCCAGACACTTTTGCACTTTTTCCCACTGACACACCTGTACCTCTCCCTCCTCAGGTCTCCTCCCCTCATCCTCCTCATACTCTTTTTTAGCCCACCTCTGCAAGCAATTTCTTCTTCCACATCAGCTGTTGAATGAAAGGTAGAACTGCTTTGATTTGAGAGATTTTGCATTTCAGGGTCCTTTCCACCTTCTCCAGTATTACCTTCTGTGACTCGGTTCTCCTGCTGGGTTACAGATTGTGGCAGAAGAGACCACTGCCAGCCATTCCCAAGAGACATTGACGTTAGTGTTTTGATGGCTGGTCAATTGCAAACATCACTTTGTAGATAATGAAAGACAACTCAGAATGGGTTAAAATTGATGTCTTTTTAATGTTTTCAATGTAAAATACAACTATAAGAATTTAGAATTTCAAGCACAGCTCACTGCCATTTATGCTCAGCCTCCTCTTTCACTGAAGCCTCAATCCTTTCAAAAGGAGGAAGACCTGCTTAAGCAGGCCTAAGAAATTCAGCTTCAGTTATATCACTCCAGACCACAACAGGTTAATGAGTCAATGCTTTCTGTCAACTGCACGAAATTGTGTGTTCGCTTTGGAAAGTAAAGGTCTGGAGCATGAGGGAGGTTTGTGTAGCCGGCACATGGAATAGCAGCAGTGACAGTAGACTGGAACGAGCTCCACCAGCCCTGCAGGCTCAGCAGGGCAGGAGAACACACCGTGGCTACTGGCATGTGCCAGAGCTCCTGTGCCACACTGTTGACATAGACTCACTGTGACCCATGGAGAAGGGATAAGATACCCAGGTGCCAGGGTGGGGATCACTCTGTACAACCCAGCACACGTGGGGTCTGCCATGCTCGTAGCTGCCAACCCTGAACATTCAAAATGCAGCCTGTGGGATGGCTGAGTGTTTTTAACTTCTTCCACATGATGTGGGAACCTTTTAAGAGATTACACAGTTCATTAACCAGCCTGTTTTTGGTCAAGCCAGGAGAAAGTGTGCAGCAGGCGAAAAGCCTTGTGTAAGAAATATATCCCATTGAGATCATTACATAAGCCAAACACAATTTATTATTATTAGCCAGCTTCTTAAAATCAGCCTACCACACACACACAGTTTGCACCATTACTTTGTTAGCAAAACATAGAAACTTGACATAAAGCTTTATTTAACTTCCAATTATAATACTTCGTGTTAGGTGCTTATTATTTCTCTGCTATGCACAAGCAATCCTGCACTTAGAAGAAATTCCTACTACTCTGAATGAATGATGCTAGGGGGAATATTGCTGGTGGTCTACCAGGCTGCTCCCAAAGGGCTCACAAACAATACGCGTGAGTTCCTAAGTGTTATGCAGTAATCTTGATGCAATATTTCTAAAGACTTCTACTCTAACAACATTAGACCCATCAGAAAAATTCTGCAAGCAAAATTATTTGGAACATATAGCCTAATCGTTATTAAAAACATTAATGAATGCATAAACCTTTCAGCACAGGCATTATATGTGCACGAGGCTAAGTGGAAGACAATGCAGGGCAAATCACAGAAGTGCTTAGGAAACCTCACACTGTAATAGCTGGGTTTAGAAACTTATTCAATACCATGAAGTTTTTAAGTATATGGGCTGCTGCAGAAAACCTCAGGCTCACTCAATTCAGAGGTTTTGGAACTTGGAACATCAACTTCTCCATGACCTGTCTCCTCATTCACTATTTTAAATATTTGCTCAGGCATCAGCAACACCAGATAAAGATGAAAGCACAATGAAGAAAGAATGTGAAAAAAAAATTCAAACTGTTGCTCAAAAAAATATTAACACTGTGGCAACATTAGTAAAAGGAAAGGAAAGAGAAGCACAACCCCACAGTGTCTTTTACAATTGCCAGGAAACAAGAAGGCAACCATGCCTCCTTCATAGGTGCTCCTTGGCTTCACGGCCATGTGAGTGCTCATGTGTCACTGCTGTCAGCCCAAGGGCAGGAATTTGTGACCATCACCACAGCAATAAGTGTTCAGTCAGGAAAGCTGCATGTCAGTTCACAAAAAAGATCTGCAGATACCCGAGGACTGCTTACTTGTCAAAGCCCACATTTTTGGTCTAATCAGAGATCCCAGGGCACTGTGCTTTGCAGATGCTTTTCTCAACTCCAGTCCTTGTTCAGTATGCAATGTAATATTTGTGCTGGCTACCATGAGTCTCAAATTGTCTAAATTGTGGTTTTTTATTTTTTTTTTTATTTAATGCATGACAGTTCTCTTTTCAGTTTGCACTTCAGTTTTCAAAACACAGTTTAGAGTACTGTACTTTGGGTAGTTATAGCCCCCTCCTCAGACTAAAATGAAACACAATTGTTAGTGGTAAATATTGCATGCATGCATAAGGAAGTTTAATCTTTTAAAATAGATATTGCTAAGACTTCCTATTGACACAGGAAAGGTGGACTCTGGAGCACCTTACCGGGGATATCCTTAATGGGACCCAGGTCCCGCCCAACCCGGGCGCTCCCGGCAGGTGCCCGCGCACCCGGCGCCCTCCGGCTGCTCTGCCCTCGGGGCTGCGGGAGATGAAGGGAAACTTCTGTCCCTCTCTCCCCGGCTCTGCCCTTCCCCAGAGAGCTCGCCAATACGGGTGGTCCTGGGGAGCAGCGAGGAAGCAGCAGCAGCGCCCTCTCCTT
>NW_008236769.1:6803685-6858182 GCF_000691975.1 Corvus brachyrhynchos | reverse complement strand
GGTGATGGGGGAACACGAGCTCACTTCTGTGCGTGCTCGCACATAACTTAGGAGAATGTGCCCGCCCGCCGCCGTGCCTGGGGCTGCCCGACAGGCCCCGTCCCTCCTCAGGGGTTTACCCAGCAGCGTAGGTAGGGCAGGGGAATGTCACGACTCGGTGTCCATCGTGACCCTCCCGCCGAATGGCACTGGGGCTGGGGGACCACGGCTTGCGGGAGGGCACTGCCGCGGTCCCGACTGGAGACCTGGGCATCCTTTCTATGAGCAAGACTCTAGACTGAGGTGGGGAAGACTTTTCCTGTGATGCCGAGGCTGGAAAGTGAAGTTACCACAAGACTTGTAGCCAATTAAGATGTTAAGGATGTTTCACAGCCTTAGGAGGTTTAGATCTGACATGCCACACTACTGCTGTGTAAGGGATGGGGATTAGACATGCCACCTGGGGAAGATAAAAGCTTTCAGCTATTATGTTTGAAGGTACCTACTTACAAGCAGGGAATTTTGAAATACTAAGAGTTAAATGACACCTTCTAATTGGCAATGAAGAGTATTAAGTGCATCTGGGAATTGTTCCCAGGTGACTGTAGCTAATACTGGTGTAAATCTGAGCTGTTTTCACTTCTGATATGCTACATACCTCAGAACTAGCTTAGAGCTCCCAAAGACATAGTAAATGCCATTGAGCAATGCAGGCTGGAAAGCAGTTTATGATGCAGCAACTTTGAAGTGTTGTTGGCTCAGATCAAGATGACCGGTGTTTGAATAGAAAGCCAGATGCTACTCATTAACGTGTAAAATTATTGTGGATGTTGATCGATGATCTGGACAACATTTATAATCTATTTGAATTGTCATAAGAAGTAAAAGAGTCAAGTCAGGAGAATCAAGCCCTGGAATACCCAGACTCTATTTGAGATGAATCAGATACCTGTGTTTTCTTTTGTTTCATTTCATGTTAAATAAGTGTGAGTAGTTCAGTTCATACTCAAATACAAGTAAGATGTGATAATATGGCTAGATATGATTAAGATGTACATAATTTCTCACCTTAACCCACTCACCATTTTTGACCCTTTGCAATCACTCTTGGTAACTTACAGAAACTAAACATATGCTACTCAAAATAAAACGTAAGTATTCATATAGGTTCCAAATAATTATTTTCTACCTCCAGTCCCCAAATAGCAAACAAATGTCTTGACAGAAGATTTGATTAATTCACTCACCACTTTCTTCTTCACTGCATTATTTGCTTTCATCACGCCATTGCTTTGCTGTTTGTTCTCCATTCTGTTACCTTGTTAACTAATAGCTGGAAGAAAAGAAGAGAAAGTTGTGCTACTGTTCAGGAGGGTATAAATATACAGGCTCTTTGGTAGGCATGCTGTCACTATTAGAGCAGGAACAACAGACCCACTGCAACTACAAAAGAAGTTTAGTCAGTCAGGTGGAACCACATTACTATGGCTGGGTTCCAGGCAGGGCATTTGGATTAATTGTTGGTGTGATTCTAATGAATATTAGACCTTATACTAGCTAGGTCATTGCACATTTGCAAAGGAGTCGTCCAGTTATTTACTGTTGTGTCAAGCAAATTCTTGCCTATACATCACAATATGTACTTTAATAATTTTAAAGGGCATTTTAATTTATTAAGAAACTAAACTGTATTCTGGTGTTTCAGAGAGGATCTGATATTTACATGGTGTTTCATTGTATGTTCTTGGGCAGTCTGCCCATTTGTTCAGTAAATTTGGAACATGGATTACTGTGTTCTTCTGCTTTGACATCTTGAGATTACAGCACATTTCAAGATTTTTTGCTTACATGGCCATTATGGTAATGATAGATCCAGTCCTGAATACAAGCTGTCTTCCAGGCAAGAGTATACAACACAGTGAGCTATAAGACATGGGGGGTAACAGGCAGTTTGGTGAAACAGCACACTGGAGTGTTGAGTCCATCACACACACAAGAGGTTTTTAAGATTAAATCAGTTCTATGAGACTTCGGCAGTACTGGGGCCATTATATCAGGTGGTTCCAAGTAATCAGTCTGAGCTTTCAAGTGAGAGAAACTAGAGATGTAACAGCGTCCTAGAAGTACCAGAAAAGTTACCTTCTTCCCTCTCTACTTACCAGTGCAGTCAATACTAACAACCTGCAAACAACATCTTTTTCCTCCACTTCAAAGGGCCTTAGTCAATGCCTGCTAAATTATTCTTCAAAAAGAGCTTTCATGGAAATGTATTTCACTTTATAGGAGAGAGGGTTAGTCTTATCAAGCAGTTCTCCTGTCCCATCCACATTTAACAAGTATATGAAAAATAATGTCATGACCTGTTCACTGAAGCTCCCACATCCCATACAGATTTCATACATGGGTAATGTGGATAATTAAATTAATGAAGGCTCTGACAGAGCACAAACAAAGCATCATCAAACTGGAATTTAAGAGCTGACAAGATAAAGAGTATATGGGTCATAGCACTGAAAGAGAAACAACACAGTCAGAAACATTCTGCTAAGCATCTAAGGAGACATAACCTCACAGCTAACCATCGGCAGGGATAACTTGTGTCTGCCTTCCCTCACTGCTCTTATTTTTATGTGGCTGAGTTTTTTTCAGAACAACTTTAAAACATTTTAAGATATGTCTGTTGTGTCTGGAAAGTTTAATTGCTAGCAGTGCACCATCAGTGGAAGTGTTCAGACTGATCTATCCTTCCTATAGTTCAGGTCTTACTATTTTACTCTTTTACTTTTTTAATACACTGACTTGACTGTAGCAAAAGGAATGTTACCATATCCGGAACAGACATTCTAGTTGATTCAAAAAATAAGAAATCCAGACTGGGAATGGAAGAGAAGTGACTGAAATCCTGCATGGATTTTTCAGTGTTACTTTTGCATCTTATTGACTTGTGTGCAGGGAAGAGAGACATGATTACAGCAAGCAGAAACCTGATCTTCGGATTGCAGTGTTTGACAAAATCTAAGGAAGTGATGATCCACTTAGGGGAATGAAAGGCTCTCATTTGCTCTGATGCAGTTGTTTACCATTCACTGAAAAATTTTAATAGATAGTGTGAAAAAGTGTATTCCTTCCCTCTGAAGGAAGTACTAGGTAAAGTTACTCAAGCTGTTGATCCAAAGATATTAATTCATTATTTTTTCTTTGTCACAGTGGATTAGATTTTTCTGCTCCATAGCTTGTACAGTTAGTCAGGAGGCAACTCACAAACCAGGAAAGGCTCATTTATGTCAGGCCAGGGGGCATCTTCCATTTCAGCTACAATTTGCTTATCTACTTATCCAACAGTTTATTTAGCAATGTATGGGTTGAATTCATTGGTAGGACATGCAGTCCAGCTGAGTCCTATGAATTGTTAGCCTTGGCAAGGAAGGCTCAGCAGCTCACAAAAAAAGGAACATTTTGACTGACGTAGCAAACTGACTTGGGAGAGGTATGAATAAACCTACTGTAATCCAGGTTTAGTTCTGAACTTCTATTGAACATTCAGCTTTCATTTACTGACTGCGAGTCAGAAAAAAGAAAAGCTGTTGGAAAGCTGTCATGTTCAGAAAAAGCAAATATGCAAAGTTCAGGTGAACTAAGATTTTAAACAGCCATATTTGCTAATATGATGATGCTATTGAGCAATGCAGGCTGGAAAGCAGTTTATGATGCAGCAACTTTGAAGTGTTGCACCACCAAGGAGATAACCACCTCAGAAAAGCTGAGTTAAAGGACAAAGATGTTAAAAAAAAAAAGCAACAAGACCAAGCCAGACTAACAAGTGTACAAAACCTGGACTAGATTCATTATTGCTGTCCAGTCTGAGCATAAGGTTCAGTGGCCAGTGAGGGCCCATTTGCCATCTTGATCAGGTGAGTGTGGACTTACATCAAAGCCCTGGTCACTCAACCCAAAGCAAAACACAAACAAGCTTGAAGCAGTTTATCTGTGATATAAAAGATTCTGCTGTCACAAATTCCTCATGATGGGCATGCACAGCTTCCCTGTCTCCCAACTACAAAATCATATTATCTCCATAGAAAAGTAATATCTATGTCAACATTGCACTACTATGGAGAGGGAAAATGTGGAAGAGCAGCCTCCAGGTGACAAAATTTACTTGTAATTATAACTAGTACGACCTCTCAGGGATGGAAAGGACTTTTGACCCCTCAGGGCACACCTCTTTCAACTGTAGCACAGAATAGTTTGCCTTCTTTTAAAAGCAGGAAGAAGTACCAAGAGGGACAACATCACGGTAAGGTGTGGATGACAAAGCTTTGGAAAACACATCTATGTAAAAATAACCCAGACAGACTCAGTAAGTCTTATCGTCCATGATAGACTGACATCTAATCATTTTTGCCTTTAGGAAGCAAAAGTGCCCAATCTAACTACCTTGGTTTGCTAGGCTTTGTGCTGGAAATAAGTCCGTGTTTCAAAAAACTTTTTTTTTTTTTTTTTTTTTTTTTTTTGCTTCAGCAATAAAACTCTGGTAAAAGAGCACAGAGGAGAAAAGTTTTGCATCTCACTTCTAACCCATAGGCTGTGTGCTGCTATCTTTTTTCTACTCAACTATAGCAGAAGTTTTCTATGGCTGCTTGCTTGTGCCTTTCAAAAATGGGGCTGAAATGACTGAAGCTGAGGACTTCCCTGTGTTTCAAGCCAAATGCTTCTGTGACTAGTTTATGGTGTGTACTGCAATGAATGTGCTCCTCTCCCTGGTACTGTAAAGCACACATACACACTCACATAGAAGAAATCCACCACTGATTAATTAAAAGATCTATTAATTAGAGCATCCAAAGTGAAGAACTTATTTTGAGTTTCTGTGTCCCCAAAACAGTAACAGTTTATGTGTTAGATCCTGATAAGTGACATAACTATATGGTTAAAATAGGTACACTGGAACTCCATTAAACACTGGAGGGATTCTTTTCTTCTCAAGTAGTTTTGTTAAACTAGATTTCTTCTGATTCAAATGAGACTGTACAAGTCAATGTTTCCTATACTGTTTATGAAAAATGTCTAGCAGCCCCAATATTAAAATACCTTTGATGGAATCAGGTGGGGTGTGACACTAGTTTGACACAGAGCATTCCTATGGTACTGAACTATTTAGAAAAAGTTATTCCCAAATACTGTAGACACCCCAGCTTCCATAAATACCTGTCTAGTAAGTAATCAGTTAACTTAGTGGTAAAAAATATATATGTCTATTTTTTTCCTGTACCTGTAGTATCCATCCTAAAGTGCCTTTACAAAATGATGAGTTATTGTGTCTGCATTTCAATATTTCATACAAGTCACAATCTGGTCTCTTATACTGAGAAGCGGAAAGATAGAGTTTCTATCTTAAAGTGAAGTGTTCTGTTGTGGGTTATTCTTGAGTTTTGGTGGATTTCCTTCTATGAATTCTGGTGAAAATTAAAGCTATTTTCCATAGAAATGTGTTACTCTAGGAGAGGAAGACAGATTTCAGATTTAATGACTACTTACATAGAAGCTGAGTACTTGGCTAGCACAAGAAATTATTTGTTTATAAATTTCACAACATTGGTTTATACCGAGATAAATCTATTCTTCCCTCTCCAAGTCAACCCCTTGAGAACATTGCCAAATTTGCTGCAAAGTGTCAAGTCCAACTTCTAGATGCTACTCACCGCTTATCTGAAGTATTCTTTGCTTGCAGTGAAGTTCAGTGCAGTTCAGAAGCAGCCCTCTTCAGAATTGGTACTGCTGCTTTCTTCTCTATAACAGGGACAAGTAAGCCATTGAATTAAATGTAAAGGCAGATTTAACTCTTTTATACATTTTCAGAAGTAATAAATAATTAACAGTAAAAACAAAGAATAGTATGACGCTTCAGCTGGAATTTGTCCAATGTCTCTTTTTACCCAATAGAAAACAAACTGCCTTGTATGGCTGTGATACCCTACAAGAGGTCTTTGTTTCAGATGCCACAAACCATGAAAAAGCTTTGCTTCCCGTATTTGAACCATTAGACATTTGAAATGCAAGTGCCTAAGGCTAGGACTTGCATTCTTATACTTTTACCTGATTACAAGTGACCATACTGAGGAACACCCACAGCATTCCATGTGCTGTAAATAGCTTTTAACAGTGATGTCTTGGGCCAATACCTGAGATGTAAATAGCTTTTAACAGTGATGTCTTGGGCCAATACCTGAGCGAGATGATGTGTGGTACTTGCAAGGAGTCACCCCTTTGCAAGATTATAGAAGGCTGGGACAGTACTGCACAGAACATACTGTACAGTATTTGACCTCTCAGTAGTTAATAAAAAAGATTTACCTTGTCTGCTCTTCTGGCTTTGTGCCATAGAGAGGAGATCCATATCAGTGTTAGTTTAAAAATTGAACAAAATATGGGACAGGACAAGGGTGTAGCAGTTCTGACTTTGTTATAAGTTTCTTATATCCCAAAGCTAAGAGAGATAAGAACACTCCATTATGAAAAGGTGCTATCAGCTATGGCTTTTCCCTGCTCGTACAGGTATTGCTTTCTTTGAAAATTCAAGGTATGTCAAATCAGTCTCATCTGTATTTTCCTAAGGACCTTGATAGGTAATTTAGTTGGACTATTCCTAAACTTGCAGATGCTGAGGTATCCAAGATGTGTTAGGTAGAGAAGGAGCTGTACGGATGTGAGTTGGCTGAAAATGTAAACTCTGGCTGGGATTTGAAGTAACCTTGTTCTTTTGGGGAAAGTGGGATTATTGAGCATGTGGTGCTTGGTTTGTGTTTCAGGTTGTGATTGTTCTGGCAGCTCCTACGGATCACCTCTGGCCCTGTTACATAAACCTTGCTGAGGCTCTCAAAAGATATTAGCATCAGATTTACTTCATCTTAACGTAGACATTCTTCTCCAGTTACAAGATGCTAATCCATGAAAACACCACTTCTGAACAACAAGAAAGATGTTCTCCTTAAGATGTCTCCCCTACCACATTTTATGTAAAAGTGTCTTTAGACTTGGAATCCAATATCTTACAGTTAACAGGAAATACAGTCTTGTACTTCAGCCCTCTGTAACATGGTGACTAAAAGAAAATAGGAGATTCATTCTCTGGAGTGAGAATGAGGGAGCAGACAGGTGAATTTCAAACAAATCTTGTATCTCAGGTACAAGTGAGACATGATACCTTCCAGACCTATATACATTAAATTTGCATTTCAAATAATCTACATTTTAACTGAAATCTTTATCACTTTTTAATTAATCCCAGGCGATTAGGTTATGAAAACTAAAACCAAGATGCGCTACTTCCTTGTAGCATCTGTCATTTGAGGAAAGGACTTGTTACTCAGCATGTTCCATGATTAACATAAGGACAGGAAAATAGCAAGAAGGGCTATAAGGTTGGCACTGCTACATTATAAATCAAATTTTATGTAGTTATGTATGCTTTGGACATGTGCATCTTCAAAGAGCATTAATTCAATGATCATTGAAGAGCAGCTCATTCTACGATAAAACTAATCCTTTCAGACTAGACAATGCTACCTCTTTGATCCAAATTTTCCCAAGATTTAGATTCAGGTTTATTAGTTTGGCCTGTTTCATCCTGAGCCAGAATACAAAAAAAACATCTCAAGGGCAACTTACACAGACATGACCAAGAAATAGCACAAACAAAATATTAATTTCTTTGTTAGGTACCACACAAGACAGAATTCATAACCAGAACAGAAAAAATAGAATATTTACAAGCAAGCCTATGTTAAAAGCTTACAAAGCAACTGTTCAGACAGAAGTTTGTGAAATTTTAATTTAATGTTTGCCACGATTTTTTTAATTTTAGGTAGCTGGAAACACAAATGCTACAGAAAACGTGATAACCAGAGAATGTTCTGTAGCTGTATGTGTGAATGCTCATTCACACATAAAGATGTAGTTGGTTTGTATGCAGATAAGCCCCTTTGGAAATGCAGGCTCAAACTGATGCTAAGATTTTGGTCTATAAAAATGTTCTGATCTGCCAAAGCAGTTTTAAAGCTAATTCCGTAGGAAAATGGACCATGTGCATAAATATTTTGCTAGTGAAAGTGAGAACATCTAGCTTCTCATTTAGTCAAATCACCAAAACTGGAATTTGGTGTCTTTTTATGGCTGCATGTCCTTTATGAAAATGCACTGCTTCCTGCACTGCTAAAACCACGGTTCTGAGAGAAAAGACAGGACACTGACCATTTTTATTTAGCAGTCCTTTCATCCTAAAAACCTCAGAGTTCCAAATACTTAGGTATCAGTACAAGGAGATCAAACAGATTTGGGGGGAACAGAACAAGAATATTGAATAAATAAAAACAGGTTTTGTTGATTTTATATAACAGTTCATTGGATCAGCTACAGCAAAGTATTTTCCAGGTATTTTGCAAGAAAAAGTGGTTAATAATTACCCTTTGCTGTGCTGGCCATTAGTGTTGTTTTAACCATTTTTTCCTATGTACACATGCAAGTCTGGTACGTCATCATTGAGGAAAAGTCTTATGAGCCATGAGTTTAATGTTTTTATTATGTTAGGGTTATTTCCAACATTACCCTCCATGTAGAGTAAAGCTAGTTAAATCTTTGCAAAGTTATTTCCAGTGAAATCATCCTAGCATCTATGTACCATTTAGTAAACGTTGAATTAAATATTGACAAGTGGAGACTTTTATGTTGTAAGGTCATGCCCTGAGGTAAGACCAGAGCCACTGCTTTGTACAGGTTCACGCCAGGTGGAAAGGAAATATTTTTAAAGTAATTTGTGTTATAAAGAAGGGTGATGCCACAAAATGAAGCCCTCCTTGGCTGGGAAATTTGGACTCAATCCTGAAGGCAGAGTACCCAGCATCTGAGTTCCTTTTGGTTGAACACTTAAGAATATTTCAAAATTTCCAAGGCAAATATATTTGAGCAGTGTTATTACACGCAGGAATTGTTTACTACTTCTCTTGAAATCTTCAGAGGAGAACTGGTGATCTTTTTGAAAGATCACTTGAATTGCCAACCCTACAGACAAAGCTGTGTTCCAACTCAAAGATCATCCTCATTTGTATAATGACTTCTTCTAACCTTAGACATCACTCTCGATCTCTGTGGAGAGGAAAGAATCAAAATGCCTTTGCATACATTGCAATCTCAGCCAGTCACTAGCTTGCTCAAAACTTGAGTTGCAAGGCTCCAGTCCCCTGAGAGCAGCAAGCACTGCTTGAGCCTGGAGTACACACATTCCTTGCAAGGCTGAATGTGCCTAAAAAGGATGCAGAGCAAGCCCAGGGTAGAAATATACACTCATGTTACTTTCTTGTGAAAGTCAGTCCTGGAAATCAAGCTAGGAAAATAAACTTTGCCAGACTTTGCCCTATCCAACCTGTCCAGCTATTTTAAACAACCCCAATTCCAGCTTTGCTTCAGGGTACAAAACCCTTTTAGTTTGTCTAGCTGTCATTTTAGGTTTGATATTTCATTTTTCTTCATTTAGGGACTAAAAATAATCAGAGATATTTGTGTAAAAAGTTATTGTCCCATTCTCAGATTCATGAAACCTGGCAAGCAGTGGTTTGCCATTTATTCTCTTGAAGGTTAGGAGATTTTATCAAAATATTCCCCTCTAAAAGTAGGGGTAGGTAATGTAATACAAAAATTGGCTTTCATGTAGCACTACCTTAGTTTGTGTAATTAAATCTTGATATGTAAATATAGTAATATTCTGCATGTTTTGGACATATGTGTTTTTCTCCCACTTTGAGGAACTGGGGAATGAAGGAAAAAGCTAGCAAGGTAGGTCCTCCCTCCTCTCTCAGCTTTAGCTGTGGTTTCCAGGGGCATTTAAATGTCTTTTTTTTGTAGTTTAAGAAATGGTACAAAAATGCTTTGTCACACTCAGTAACTTTCAATTACATGAACGTAAATATACGAAACTCCCTTACGTTGCCAAGGCTTATGAAACCCTGGAAAGGCTGGTGGCTGAAGTGCCTGCTTTGCATTTCAAAAGATATTGGGATCAAAGTCTGTTAGTTATTACCATTATCAGCAGCTCACGGCAGCCAGCAGGGAGGAGAGCCTCTGGGAACAGCGGGGACTCCCCTCCACCTTCCCTCCACGCTAAGGGTTGTTCTCAGCTGCTGTCCTCAGTCCAGATAAAACTGATCCAGACCTTTACCCTGACTATGGGTCTGACTTTGCGGTTCAGACTCAGACCTGCCTTGTCACTGTGGACTTGCCTGTTGATGACAGGGCTGTATCTGCCCCTGACTTGGTGACTTCAGTTCACACCTGAACCCCAGACCTGCCTCATCACCAGGGAAGGTTGGGCTTCTGGCTGAGCCTGATCACAGCTACCGGGTGACTGCCAGTCAAACAAAGAAATTGTCAAAGAAATAATATCAAACATGCATAAAAGATACCATTATATAGTAAATTCAGAAGCTGTGGAGTTGCAGGCAAAAAAACCCCAAAGGACTTTGAGGTGCAGGTGATTGTCATAACCTACCCCCCACCAGGGTGAAACCGTCAGCCTTGGTAGGAGCAGGGGATGGACAAATGCAATGCTAGGGAGAGGAGGAGGATCTGAGCAGTGTACAGGTAACACTGTTGACTGTGTTGTTGTTCTCTCTTTCTCTGTAATAAGTACATCTGGACTAATAGTGAGAGTCTTAAAATCTCAGTTATAGAAACAGGCTCACAGTTAACAGTAAATTCTTAGTGGATCTAAGGTGTGTTTCCTCTTTGTCAATAAACAATACTTTGAGCAATGTTTCTGTTCCATGTTTCTCTTCTCTGAAAACTGGAGTCATTTGAGCTGGGATGTCTAGAAAGGGAGGTAGAAGATACTGCAAACATTTAGTACAGTATCTTTACTTGTCAAAAGCAGTGCTCTCTCAGCTGGTTAGCACTAGTGACAGCAAAAGGAATTCTCCATAAAAGAAGATCATCTTTGCTTCAGTTGTGGTCAAATTGTAAAACAATTTTTCTGCAGTAAACGTCACTGTTTATGTATGTAGAACAGCATATCCTAGGAAGAGATTAGAAATTAAATTAAAGTCACTGTAATTTTGAGTGAATAAAATATCCTTTTTCTCATTTTATGAAATAAAGGGACATTGACTGAAAACCATAATTTTGGGTCCAGATATTCCTATGGAGAGAAAGAATAGGGCTAGAGCAGGGATCATCTCCCTGTACTCAGCACTGGTGAGGCCACATCTGGAATCCTATGTTCAGTCCCAGGACTCTCAGTTCAGGAAGGACATTGAGGTGCTGGAGCAAAATCAGAGGAGGGCAACAGAGCTGATGAAGAGGCAGGAGCTCCTCTCACAAGGAGTGTCTGAGGGAACAGAGGTTGTTTATCCTGGAGAAAAGGAGGCTTAGGAGGGACCTTATGACTCTTAGGTCTTTTCCAACCTAAATGATTCTATGATACTATGATAGTCTACTCTGGAACCGCACAAGTGTCCAGACAGATGTGTGCACAGCTTCTTGGGCAACACAAACCTCCCAAGCCATAAATTTGTATAACATCTTATATAGCCCAATATCCTCTGTTTGGGTTGCTACTGACAGCTACTGCATTCCAGCTTTTCTGCTTCCCGTGTACTCAAGCATTTCCCATTGTAGGAACCTTTTGGTCTCTTCAGTCTTAAATACTGTCTTAAAAGTTCTGTCACAGTTGACCTCTGCCCACTCTTGCTGTTAAAGGTTTGAAAACTGAACAAGCAACTGTAATTTCATGGTGTAAACTAGTACGTGAAAGCAAGAACACTGACATAAGGTTAGTCACTAACAGTGAGATTGTTCCTAGTTTTATTTCCAAGTATATGAAATGGGTGTGATAGTGACTGAATTATGTCCAAGTGCATGACTCATGCCATGTATGGCTAAAAAGTCCTGTAATGACACTATGTTATTGCATTCCACTTTGCTGTTGGTTCAAGGGGCATTACTTTCATGTTAAGACTTATGTTGTCAATTAATAAAACATTGACCTGAGAACAGAAGCAGGAATCTATAGGTAGCACATACTAAGCCATTGAGAAGAATATTCAAAGTCATCATCTTATTCCACAAGATATTATTAAAATAATTGGTAACTTCAGAGCAGAGTTTTGGTTATAGATCCCCTTACCTCCCATTTATGGTTGTAATGAAAATCAGTGGTTAATTACTTCCTGTGACTTTGTTACTTGAAAGGTAATTCACTGTTCCAGACCAGTATAGGATACGAGTAAATGGTATCTAAGCACAAAAACAAGTTATGTAAGTGCTAAAGCACCATGCTAAACAGGATCTTGATCATACTGCTGAATTGAGCTACTTCTGTGTCAAATTAATTCCATTAAATGAAAGAGCAATGCATTACAATATGGCTATCTGAGAATTGTATTTCTCAACCTATTATTGAGTTATTTTGAAAAGGAGGGCAAATGCGAGCAGAAAGTTTGCATTACAGCATACTAGGGACACTCAAATCTGAAGCTGATTGCAAAGAGCTGTAGAAGGTCACTTTGTGCATTAATTGACAGAAAAAATGAATTCCTTATACATGCATATTAAAGTAGAAAAACCCTTAATAAATGCACAGTAATGGACTAACATGTAGGGGTTTTTTTGAAAGATCCTGAAACCATTGTGAATAGTCTTAGAAAGCTGACAGTTGAGTTCTCTGAGGCAGACAAAACAAGAAAAACATTAAAATGAATCTTGATAAAGGAGTCCTCATGCTGATACTGTTTCAGACTGTGACCAGCAGTAGATCCTCTAATGGACATTTACTCTCACAGCAGATGCAGAGAAGGACAGAAATTATGGATGTTGGACTAAGTATGCTAACTTAGAAAGGACAGATGTCCTTTTCCTCAAGTTGTCCTTTCCTTGCAGAACCTTTGCAAGGGGTAGACAATTACACAAACAGTCTCACTTCCATAAAACTTGCCAGCACTCACTTGGGTCCAGCCCCAGAGCCACATCTTATAATGGCTAGTGCTGACTAGTCAAGCAATGAGAAACAAAGAAAGTTTTTGCATCCAGATTCTACTAATAGGTTTTTTAACAACTTCCTAGTTTAGAGTATGTATTTGGGTCCACTTTCCATTCTCCTGTGTCACTTCTCCATTTATTTATACTTTTTGTTCCAGCTTCCTGTGGTGATGAGTTTGACAGGGTCCATACGTCAGGTTGTCAATTTTAACTTATTTTCTGACTATTCACCTGGAATTTCCCTAACTTTTTCATTGTGAGACTTATCAACCATACCCTTCCCAAGTGAAATTGTGCTGGTTTACGTGTACATTCCTACATTTTCGGCTTGGTTCCCTGGGCACACTCCTACTGTGCTACATTAAGCAATTATACCTCACAGGTTGTATCTATATTAGTCACTAAAACAGTTCTTGTTTTCCTAAACTTTACAAGACATCCAGTTCACATGCTCCAAAACCACTCTGCTTTACAAGCCAGAACACAATCCCAGTTTACTAAAATTCAAACAAAAACACCAGTGTGGTTGAGTGCCATAATCTCCCCAAAGTGCTCAAGGAATCTCCCCTCATCTAATGCTGTAACAGGCAACCTCAGCCTTAGGTTTGTCCTCCATCAGGAGTGTTGTGGTGTGTTTATTTTAGAAAGGAATTGTTCCGGACAGGAAATGTCTGTTTTGGTAAAATTCTTCACTTTTTTTCCCTGAGCTGCTGCAGTAGTGCCAGGAACTGGTGCAAGAGATCACTCAGAGCAGAGACAAACCTGAGCTGGAGCCAGATGCTCCAGGACAGGGAGAAGCAGGGCATCAGAGCCAGCAAAGGGGAATTATCAACATAATGGAGCACTACAGCCTACAAAGGCAGCCTCTTGCTGGTAGAGTCCTCAATGTAAATATCCTCTTAGAGCAAGAAGCTGAGAATAGGAAGTGAAGAGCAGAGGCAGCCAAGCACATCTTGAAGAAGACTGGACTTTTATCAGACTACTTTGAGTTATTAGTTTGCCTTTGGGACAATATTTAATTAATTTCTTTTTTCTGCATATTTTTCATCCCCTCAAGATTCCTGAAATGAAATTCCTTGCACAGTTGTTTATTTCCACTTCATAAAACATTTGATTAAAATTCTCTCCCCTTCACTCCCATCTTATTTGATGATTGCTTATGCTGTTTCTACTTCAGTTGTGATACAACAGGTTTGTAGAGTCTTTGGAGGAGAGTGCCTCAAGTTTCTGACCATCTATGCCTAAAGTCCTGGAAAAATAAATATTGTAATTGAGCAAAAATATAGAGATTTTGTACTTGCCTGGTCTTTGTGGTTGAGGAATACAATCCCTCAGGGTGTTACATATCACCAGTGTCTGGCATGCCTGCTCCCTTTTTCCCCCTGCCCAACCTCTCTCCAAGAGGAGAGTGTGCACATCAGGCTTTGAGAGTGGTTTTTGTTCACTGACATTGCACAGCAAAGGTTTGTGCACGTCATAAATGTTGAGTGTGCTCTGGACCCCCACGATCTGCTGTAACGCCATTATTCACAAATCTCACTATGGAGGGGCACAAGGAAAAGAGGCAAACTGATTAACCTTTTCCCTCTCATTTATTTTATAAAATAGAGTGGATTCTCGATTAGTGGGAACTAGGTCTGGTCAAAAATGAGAGGTCAGCCAGGCAGATAACTGTAGCAGCAGAAACAGATGTGTCTTATAGGAACTGAGAACTTTTAGCAATAGGTATAGTAAAATCCTCCTCTGGTCTTATGTACATTTTCTCTTCTTCTTCTCCCCACCCTCATGACAGCTAAACTGTGAACATAAAACTCTCCAGTATGAAATGCAACAATGAGGTCTGCTCCATAGATAGTTAATTCTAAAAGAGTTTATTGATGTTCCATAAAACGTCATATATCAATTAGCGAGACGAAGACAACATAATTAATCCTGTCCCTGATAGAATCTTCTGTGCGGCACTTAAGCTTCAGATTAAACAGTTTAATAGGTGTAATATGGTGTTCTGCAGAAATATGTAGAGCAAATATCCACTCTGTGGTTTAATAACTGATTATCAACAAATGGTATGACATTTAAATAGAACCATTACTGTTTTATCAGCTGCATGAGAGCAAACTGATAATCTGCAAGCAAACATGATAATAATGCCACTGCATTCAGTTTTTCCAACTTTGTACTCAAGATTTTAACAGATGTTGAGAGAAGAATCACCACAGAAGATGGAAACACCATGAATTTGTCTAAACTGAAACTCATGACGGTGTTTTCCTAGTTAGTACAGACTCTGTTTGATATTTCCACTTCTTCCCTAAAAGGGAAAAAAATCAATTCACATGCAGTTAATTAACAGCTGGAAACTTACCTGATTGTTTCATTAGACTGCAAAAGCATAACGCAGGGAAGCAGGAACAGTAAAAAACTGACTCATGTAATCACTGTTGCAAAAGAGGCTTACAGCTTCTCTCCAGCCTGTAAGAAACAGCTGGTGTGCCAGAATAAGATAGGCAAATACTTAATGTAGCCTCTCTTACTCCTGTATGAATTCTTACTCTCTCAAAGGAAGGAAAATGATGACATACCATAGTAACTTTTTTCTCCACAGTACCTGCCATCAAAGCTGCATTGGGTGGACACATAAGCTCGTACACTACAAACATATATGCTATTTTCATGGAATACCCTCAATATATCTAACTGCTTGAAATGGTTAAATGCTGGTGTCAGCTCTAGTTTGATATGCTCTCAACAGTCCTCAAGGCAGCAAAGTAGGGTAAATGCTACCTTCTGCAGATATAAGAGATTTTGCTGTTCTCTTGAAGCAGAAATTTGGAAAATTTTTGTGATCTTCTTCATTCATTCTCCTGTTCTTCTTTTTCTATAACTTCCCCTCAAATGATTTAGTTAAAGCATGAAATTCATTCATGACCTCCTTAAGCTGCTGTCCCCATCTTGCCTTTCCTCCTATTTGTGCAAGACCATAACAAGTTATCTGAGGCTCGGTTCTGCCTCATGGCCCCCCCATCCTCATGGCTGGATTTGTCTCTTGATCATTTTGATTAATATTTGTTTCCCTCCAGGTGCAAAGCACTGCTGCAATATCCTGCTGTTTGCAATTATCCCAGCTTCAATTTTGTTTGAAACCCTAGTTTTAACTCTTCAACTCCTTTCTCTGTGTGTAAGTAATTTAATTCCTTGAAATTAATACAGGCTATGCTGTTCCTCGTCTCTTTATGGGGACATTACCTTATGCTCATTCTTCACCCCAAAATCTACAACAGATACAACAGCCAAAGACTGTGTACCATACCAGGCTCTACGGCATTCAGACCTCATTAAGTGACCTCTGTCCTGACCTACATCAGCTGATTAAGATCTAATATCCTTTGTGGGATAGGATATACCAAGGACAAGGTAATCTCTCAAATCAGAGGTTAGATTGCACCACATTTACGTGTACACCTTTGCTCTGACTCATAGTTACCTAGGCAGATTGTTACACAGAAGCCACAGCCCTCTCTGGCCAAATCGAGACTTGTTTGTGGTTTTTTTGTCAATCTCTGGCTGACCACAGATTTTAGAGACAGCAGATTACATGTGATATTACTTCTTGGATCTTACTCCTTGGATCTACACTTCTGTTGTGGTAAGCTGTACATGAAAGCAAACATGGAGGAGAAGACTTCTACTGCATTTGGACAGTGACCATCTAAACCTATCCTAATTCTCTGTTGTCTCTAAGCTGAAGTGATCTGAACTACTGATACTGATTGTTCTACCCAAATTCCCAAGGAAATACTTGGAGTTCACAGTGAGGGATCTTGTAGATACGAAAGCAATGAAAGGGATACCATGAGAACTGCAAGGAGACTGAGAAGATCTCACAGCTTTTGATCACACGTGGCTTAACTTTTTTTTCAAAAATTCAAGGAGAGAGGAATCCAGCTGTGACTTTCTTTCAAGTTGCCCTCTTCTCTACATGTTCTTTCAAGTTTGCAGGTATTGCCTTGAAATACTGACAGCTTGGCAGACAAAACATTTTTTAACTACAGTTTCTTCTCCTCAAGGTTACTGTTAGGTGGTTTTGCATGAAATTAAATGACTTGGTTTCTGTGGCAGTGTAAAATAACTCCAAACCCCTTGTCCAAATCTAGGAGTTGATACCACTCACTTCTAATTTTCCTGGCTCTTTTTTATGATCTCGTTTTATCTGCTTCACTTGCTCAAGAGCTCAAATAGGGTTTTTTTTAATCCTTTTAAAAACAGTTTGCAATGAAAAAGATTTGTACTGGAATAGCTTCCTATTACAGAATCTGAAGGGTTTTTTTTGAGCTGGAAATCCAGGTAGCTTCCAATATTACCTATTTGTTCCTTCTTTTAAACTTAAATTAAAATGTATCATTGTTGTATGACCACAAAAAACCTTCCCAATTTGTAAACTAAGAGGCAGTAATAAAGTAATGTAACAGTAATAAACATCTTCTCTGAACTCTGTGGCGCACCTCAAAATCCTTTCTCAATTAGAGAAAACTGATTTGACAACTCCCTTTCCAAACAAATCTCTACTTTTTTTCCTTCTACCTATTGTCTATGATGTTTGTTCATGAAATTTCTTCCTAGTAAAAGTCTAATAAGAGCCAAAAGCCTCATTGCCCCCTCCACTATAACACACAGTTTAAGAATGAGGAACAACTTCTGTCTGCTAAGACAAAGCTCTGAGAGAGCCGTATCCCTTGGTAGGATTCCTCTGTTTCAGTGCACTGGGGAAAAGAAGGAAAACCCCTTGTTCCATTACTTGTCCATTTTCTTCTTTCTCATTCATGGACTAGTTTTGTCTGACTGGAAATCCAGAAATAGAGACTGACTGTCTTTAAGCAGTTTGGATTATAGCCTGCAGCAGAGATAGGAAGTTAATTCCTATTTCTTATCAGCCACTTTTTTAATATGAAGAAGGACTGAAGATTAGTCTTCAGTGATTTGCTGTACCTATACATATACAGAAATTATAGAACCTCTAATCTGACTTTTTGTTACTATGACATGATGCTCACTGGGAAGCATACATCCCTGCAGTACCAGGTGTTTAGGATGTGGCAATGGATAGACGGGTCTGCTCCATGTTTCAGCATAGTGCTATTTAGAAAGTTTTGTTTTGGAAAACAGAACAGAAAAAACCAAAACTCACTACACCACCACACATACCCCAGATTATGAAAACTGAGAAATAGATTTTTCCCCATTGTTTTTTTTCTCCATACAGCCATCTGCTTCCTCCTCTTTTACCCCTACCCTCTCAGCACTGTGACTGAGCAACACAGAGCAAGTCTCACCTTCAGGCAGAGGAACAGAACCCTTTATCTGTGTAGGAATAAAGGAAGGGAAGAATGAGAAATATGAGGTTAGTGAGAGAAGAACAGGGGCCTATAGGGAGAGAATCAATCCAGTCTGGACTAGGAGCCTGGGAAGTACCAGGTTGCTTCAGGAGCAAACAGGGCTGCATGCAGACCCTGACATCAGCTGGCTCTCCAGCTCCCTGACAGTGAGACTGAGCAAGTCAGACCAGCCATCACAGTATTTGAGACTAAAGGATTTGGATTTTATACACATTTTATATATATTTTGATTCATCCTCCTATAATTATCATTAAATACATTCACTAGAATAGTCTACCTGTACAAGAGGGAAGTACTCACTGTCAAACTAGGTTCTTGACCTTCCTAACTTCCATTTTTTCAGCCTTAGAGTTTTGAATCTATGATTTAGTGGAAGGGGAATTTTTAGCTCTTCCAAATATTATGGTGATTTAGTCATAATGTAGCTCTCCAGAAGTCTGGGGACAACCAGTTAGACTGGTTAGAATGTTAGAACCATTAGAACAGAAACATAGAGACAAAATTCAAAGCAAGCAGGTAAGAAAGTCTACGGTATTGCCAGTTATTGTCTCCTACCTCTGAGGATGGATGATCCAAAAAGTTCTTGCAGGAGGAGAGTATTTTACAGGTGTTGGGTATTGTTCTTCTCAAAAATCTTGAAGTGAAAATTTATTCCAAATAAGTTAACTCTGAAGGTTATTAAAAACGGATGTGTTTGTTCTTCTGATGTTCTTGACAGACTTGAGGCAGTCTGTGATCTTTGCTTGCCTTTCACACTGTGTATCTAAGCAAAGGGTGCTTTCTGTGAATGGCTTTTTTCTACCTTTGGACTCAAAAAGATAATGGATAAAAAAAGATACAAGATTACAACCTCAACTTAAGCCTACAGTACTTTCCACTGTTTTCAGGAGATCAGCGTAATTCTTTGCCCCTGGAATTGCATCACCATAAGTAACATATGTAAAACAGAACTAGGACCCTTGGCTGAGTAAGGAATGCCTTAATTTATTTTGTTAAGAAGGATATGGTGCAAAGAAAACATCCTTCACAGTTTTCAGAATGTATTTAGACTCAGAGTAGATGCCATAAGATCAAGTGAAAAATTCCCATTAACATAAATATTTGATCATCCCTCTTATACACAAACAGGGGTACAAGAGTCCCTATCTATCTGTTACAAGTTTCCACATAAATTACTACACACTCTAAGAAACCACTATACCTTTTCTTTAGATCTTACTGTTGCAAGATTTTTCCCTTGTATATTGGTTAGAATACTTATGCCAGACCCCAAGTTTACAACACAAGGAGCTGAAATTCCTCATGAATTTTTGTTTCCTTTTTTAAATGAGCTTTTTACTGTGCTTGAAGACAGAAATGGTTTTTAATAAAGTCACTTGCCAAGTTAGCATATGATTAATCTACGCTTACATCAATTAAAGAAAGCACTAAAGAATTTTTTTGCCTCCAAGGAATGCCATAGTTACAGAACAGTTCCTCCAGAAGATAAAAGCTGCAATACACACACACACTCCTCTCAATCAGAAGATTCCCCATAGAAACAAACCTTCTGTGAATCAGTAAAGAGAGGGGGGGTTGCTGGGCATCCTCTGCTGTGCTGGCACTCAAGAGAAAGGGTGAGAAAGTGAAGAACCTCTTCCTTCCCTTCCAGTGAGCAGAAAGGGCTCTGGCCAGTCAGTGAAAACAGCCAACCCCTCTGTCTGCAAGTGGAATTTCAGTCAGTGCATGGCTGATGGGAGGCGTGATTGCCCTCCTAATGGGGTAGAGGCTGCTCAGGGCTCACTCTGTCCCTCCTGTGTACAGTAACCAAATGCATCATGAGACACACCTCTCTGTTCCTCAAGAAAGCTCTTCCTATGCCCTGCACATTCACTCCCTGCATTGGGGTGATAAGTACTTAGCCTTAACTTCCTCAGGAGGGAAGATGCTGAATAGTACATAAGGAACAAAGTCAGCTGAAGGTGGAAGGAATACACAGCAGATAAGCTAATCTGTTGCCTGAATATTAAGCCACTAATTGTACTAGAATAAAGTTGAAAGAAGAAAGATCAGTGAGGTTAGTCCTCAGAGAAACAAGCATTTATTTTCTTCATTTCATCAGTTTTCATGTCAGACAGTCTGTTTTACTGCAACAAAAGCCTGTAAAAGACAATAACACCTGTCTTAAGAGGGACTTTAGGCTAAGAAAAAAAAGGAACAAGTATTTTAAATTAAGTTTTAATACATTAGTACAGAATTATTATTTATTGAAATACCCAGTCCAGTACTTGCTGTTTTTCATTTGATCTTACCTTACAGAGCATTCTGAAGAACACATGAGCTGAATATTTAAAGAATTAACATGTCTAAGAAATTCTGCATTTTTCATCTTTGGTCACATGGATGATAATAAATTAAGTAAATTTGAAGCTGACTCCAGAATCTAGTTGTTTTTCTCAGAACTCTTTTCAAGCCAGTATCTTTCTCCACATGAACTTTACTGGAACTCAGCCTTGGGTCCACAGTTATCACAGCAGCTTCCTCAGACACAGCACCATCCAGTCAAAGTGACCACACAGTGCTTGAATAGGCACTGACAGAGGACACACTGTTGTATTTACATTAGTGCCTCACTTAAGGGTCTAAGTCTGCTTCCTCTACCATCTGCCAGACCTCCTGACTTGGATCCAGGAGACTGTAATAGCAGTGCCAGTAACACTTATGGGTGATACACCCTTTTTTCCCAAAGAACCATTATCATTGATATTAAATATTTACACAGTAGTGACTACAAAACCCAGGTTTGGCATTCTGCTTCACTATCCAGTAGATAAAGAGTAGGGAGTTAACTGCACACTTGGGGTGAAGAAAATAACATGAGAAAAACAAACAAAAGAAGAAAGGGTAAGTCCTAGTTAGTCAGTCATGCAATACACTTGCATCTTATTCTGCTGCAACTTTCTGACCACCAGAGTACGGGGTCATTCTAAAACATTAGTGAGGTGTTTCAGAAAGTACTGAACAGTTGTGTTAGTTTTCAAGACTGGGGCTGACCCATGAGGAGTTTTCTGAGGAGTTTTCATCTCAGTACTATGAAAATGCTTTAAAGAAAGACATATAACATGGACAGTGAGTCACAGGGTGTGCTGATGAGTTTGTCTTTTGTAACCACGACATACTTATAGCTTCAGAGATTTACAGCTCAGAAACCTGCTGTGAAGACAATACCAGCAGCCATTCTTTGTGGGAACAGACTAACACCCACTGCCTATTTGTTTTTCCCCTATGAATTTACGGTGTTAACATTTCTAGCAATGCAACTCTAATCCCCTGTAACAGCATTAGGAAGTAGGAAACTGCTTCAGTCTCTTAGGTAGCATAAGGAGAATCAGTCCCATTCCTCTAGTTTCTATAGATCAGGCTCAGACTAGTGGAGACTTGGAAAGGCACTGCCATAACCTGTCCTGAAAAATGGTACTGAATGTGTAGCAGTGAACATGAGGTTTGCTAGGGAAAAAAGTATAGCCAAGAGAAAGCCTGAGGCTGTGGCATAAGTGCTCTCGGCACTCCAGTACAGAGCCAGGTTCAGAGCCTTGGAGTCAACCTCACCACAAAGGGTTAAAGAAAGTGTGATTTTTGCAGCTTGATACAGTCCTAATCCCTTCAGCCACTCAAGAGCAGCCGACAACCTGTGTCTTGGGGTCAGCAAGCCTTTGGAAGTCACTGGAGTGAAGAGGTCACTGAAGCCACTCCTCCAGCTCAGGCCCATGGCTGCCTCTTTTTGTCAGGTCTAGTCCTAGCTGCTGCATTGAGGCATGCAGTAAATGCACCTGCTTAGAGACCTTTTCAGTGTGCTCAGAGCAGATTCCTAGTTGAGACTATTTCTATCACCTCAGCCCAAACCGAGCACTATGGTCACTGCAGAAACAGCAGACAATTACAGAGTTGCCTACAGTGTTTCGGGCTATACAGTTCACACAACTGAGTTTAAAATAAAGTTTGGCTTGACTTTATAAAGTCAGTTTTGAATCTTCCAATTCCATCCAAGTCCTGTGTTGAATTTAACCTAATATGCCTAATAAGCCCCTATATAATCTTGTTAATCTGCAGCCACCAAGTGATTGTCATTCCACCCTGGAGCCGGATTTACAGGAGATTAGAGTGGAGAGTCTCCAAGCTGGCTCAGAGACAAAAGCCAGTGCTGGGCATAGCAGCCCACAGCAGCCCAGTGTCCACAGAGCTGCATGTGGGGCAGGGCACAGGACACAACCAGACCTGAGACCTCACCCATCACACCAAGATGGGGGTTTGTAGCAGCTCACTGTGCAGGTGCAGGAGTCTCACCACTGTGCTCCTACAGCCACTGCAGAAGTAGCTGCAGATTGGAAAAAATAGGCTGTGGACAGACTGCACTGAAATAAGTCTTAAGGAGTTTTCCTACTGACAAGACAATGTGGTGAAAATCTTGAGCTAGTAGGGTAAGGATCAAGGGCTTCTAAACCCTCATTGGTCAAGTAAACTGAGGTTAGATATATCCTGGAAGGACACAAGCCACAGCTGAAAAAATATCAGGTATTCAACCCAGTGATTAATCTCTGATCTCCAGAGACAGTGTGCTGGTGCACTTGATGACTCCTGTACCAGAATGACTTCTCTGTGGAAAAGCACAAGAATTTAAACCAGAGAAAAAAACTTTGAAGAAATGAAGAAATGTCATGGGCTTCAATATTCACTCATGTATATCTGCAGTCCAGCCATGTGCTCTTATTTTCCACAGGGAATCTTTTTCTGTATATATCCAAACCTTATGCTGAACCAGAACAAGACGTACTTAATCCTGGAGCACAGACCAAGGAGAAGAAGATAACTAGGAACCCTGGAAGATAAGTAAAAGCCCGAACTTGTTTTCAGTGTATAATGTTTATGCTTTGAACAATTGAAGACCTGGCCTTTAAAATTAACTTGTTTTCTATTTCAAGAACCATATGAACTGTGCACAAATATTTACTTGAAAATACAAAAAGCACAAGCTACATCCATTATTTCATAATGCAACATCCATTTAACAGATATTTCTGCTCCTATTAGTATTTGCACTGTTTGTTGTTCATTCTACTTCTTAGGAAACATATCTACCCCTAAACCAGAGTGTAGTCTTGCATGAGAAATTCCTTTCTAACAGTCCTCTCTGATCCTACTAAATACATGCTAATGTAAGAGGTAGCAGTACTAGACTAGACTATGCTAATAAATATGTTCCATTGTGCACCATGTGATGTACTAAGATTTTGTGAAATACAAATATGCCTCTGGGAATTTATGGCAAATGCTAAGTTTTATTCAAGAATAAATTGTGGTTATTTATCTGTCTCAAAGGATGGCACTTCTGGGGTTCTTATGACTAATTCAAACAACCATAGTATTGGTTATTCAGCAGTGATAGTAATTAGAAAGATATCCAAAGGAAAAGAATATTTCTGGGAGTTGTGCGAGTGCTGTAGGCAGGTAAAGGAACTTAAACTTTTCATGGTTTTAAGGTATGTTATAAATAAAATAAAATGAAATAAAAATGAAAAAAGTAGTTTACCATCACTTAGAAATGTTGCTTTTTTTGGCCTAGAAGATATATCCTGAGTTATCTGAACAGAATAATGGATTAATGGATCTGAAGATGGACGTACAAATGGGAGAAAGACCTGGAATCTGATGTGCACCAAGATAGTTATAGTACATATGTTAAAAAAAATACACAAATCAAATAAATTAATCCAATAAAATTAAAATATGAGACAAAAATATATATATGGAGACATCCAAGTTATTGTAAGAAGGCAGTATTAGTCAACTCATAAGGAGTCTGGTCATACAAGCTTTAAACAGATCACTATCTATGCAACGTGTATCTATGCACATGTATACAGGTGAAGAGGGCACAAAATGAAGAGGGCACAAACCACCCACCTCCGCTGACACACATACACTCTTCTCTTGACTAGCTCAGAATGCCCCAATTCAACATCCCAGCTTGTAAAATACACAGATATATGGGTAAAAAGCAAGGGTTTTAAAATATATGTTATTCTACTTACTAAGGTCTTAATTCAGGCTGAAATTTATTTTCTTGCTCATTCTTTCAACAAGTCTTCAGTTTTTCTTCTTCATCACTGCCAACCCTCTTCTATACTGTTTGTCCTAAGAGTGTTAGTCCATCCTTAGTTCAGATAAACTGACTAATTAAGTAAAGCTGTTCAGCTGCATTCCTCTGCTCAGTTGTTCCTGGAAGGGGAAGAACTCAACCCCACTCTAAGGGAAACATTCACACTTTTGTGGCTGTTGGGAAAAATGGAACAATTTCCTTGAGTATTTTCCTATACATATTGCTATCCAAAAAAAATATTACAATATCATATGAATTAAATTCAATTTAAAGAAAAAACAACATAAGATTTTGCCTTTTATTCAAAAATTCTCTGATTCCAAACAAAGCAAAATTAGGCAAGAAAAGCGGTATAAGAAATGGTTTGTCATTTGTCTTTAGAAACATGATAAGTTATTCCTGATTTCTTTCATAATACCGCTTATATTTCAGCATTAGTCTAGGGTAGGGATTTAGCTACTCTGAGATAGAAATACAGATCTTTAAACTCACACAATCTAGAGAAATTCCCAAATTAGATTCCCAAGAAAAATTTTATCTCTGAGATCTTCTAAATAATTTTTTAGTTTAATTGTTTAGAATTCAAAGAGATTTCTATATGAGCGAGTGTAGGTCTTAAAAAGTGATTACAGGAGAAACACTAGTGGCAGCCTCGGCAGTAAGTCAAAGGGACATGATAATGGATGATTTGGCATTTGCAGTGCTGCCTCTGCAATACCCTGTCAAGCTCTGGGTCCCCTGGGATGAGAGAGAGATGTGCAGATGGATGGAAGCTCAGAAGCTGCTCAGGGTATTGGAACATCCAACACAGAGGCAGAGCCTGAGGGAGTTCATTCTGGAGAAGCGGAGGCTTAGGAGTGAATTTAAACACTGTCTTCCACTTCGTGATGTAGGGGGAGGCAAGAAAGGACATGAACAATCTCTTCTCTGAAGCAGAAAGGGAAATTCTGGTTGTATAGATAATGTTCACAATGGTTGATTTAAAGATGTACCCAGTGAAGATTCTGAGAAACCTGTTTTAGCATTGAAGTTAGTTTCATACTGCTACTCCAAAAATCTGGCCTAGGTGAAGCCCAGAGGTCCCTTCCAGCCTAAATTTTTCCATGATTGTATGACAAAACAATTTTAATAGACCTAGCCTTTGAAAAAATTATACAAATTCCCTTAAGGAAATAAATTATACTACCAAAAGTGCTGTCTAATGGGTGTACTTCACTTTATTCTAGGTCTTTTCCTGTATATAGAGACCAAAAAAGCATTGAGACTAACAAAACCAATGAAGACATTTTCATATTGACAACTGCCTCCTGTAGTTCCAGTCCAAATCTCTAGTCAGTGATTAGCATGAGGATAAAATATAAGCAAATCTTAACTATTTTTGATTAAGTGTAGAAGTCAAGTCCAGTATTGAGGAAAACACATTACAGCCACAGAGTACTTCAGGCTATTTGTCATTCTCCATTGGACTTTGAGCAGCTGGATTTCTGGCTAATACATATGTAAAGCTCACTGTCATAGGAACTTCCCACATTTGCAAGAAGTGGTTAATTTATTGTCTATTCCCAGGTTTCATTCTTCGAAACATATTCTGCCTATCATATTTTGTTTTGTTTTTTTCTGTCATACATGATTTGCCTAAAACAAGTAGTCTCCTGGTGATATTTTCTTTTTATCTTGAACTTTGCCAAGACAAAATGAAAATTTCAGAACTCTCTTTTAGCCACCATAGCCATCATCAAGTCAGTAGTTTGAGGAGTTAGTTCCAGGCAACTCACAAAATTATTCTAGTAGTAAGTGATTCAAACATATGTTTGAACTAGAAAGCTCTTTAAAATGTAGGAGACAAAGGATTAGGATGTTTATCTCAAGCTGATACTTATTTTCCACATGATTTTGTAATCCAAAAGACAGAAGTATCAGTTCGTCTATTTATTAGACAAACCACAAAAATACAATCCTCTGCCAACAAACTTCAGCCCAGTTGGGTTTGGGCAAAAGGGGACTGAAGATTAGAGTTACCAGTTCCTATAGATTTAACTGTGTTTGACATGTCTGATAAATTTTAAACACAACATGGATTCCATGACCTTAAGTAATGCTTTGTTTCTGCTCCATTTTGTAGCCTGGTTGCACTGCAGATAAAGTCAGCTACTGGTACAGTCTGTAAAGATAGGCTGTGGTAAAGGGTTAGAAATGGTCTGAATGTTGGAGTTAGATAATGACTATTAATTCTTTTAATATTAGAAGTTATTTTGACTATATAGATGACAAGCTGGAGCAGCTCACAGAAAGAAAGACAAGATCTTTTCCACCCTAATACTAGCCTATTTCTGGTTTACTCTCTTGTGATTATCTAGCTTACTCAATTGGAAGGTTATTAGTCATTATCTTTTCTTTCCTGCTATTTGTGTTTTTAGTCTTCTCTGTCTAGTCCAGCTACTTTTAATACTTCTTTCATATCTTCGTCTCCATCCTTCCCTGGATCTGGGCACCAGCATATCACAAATGCGTCGGAAGAGTCCTATCCACTGAATTCCTGACTTTTCTAATATAGTATTACCCAGCAATCCTTGACCCCAGCGATCTTAAGGGTCTTTTCCAACTTACCTGATTCTGTGACAAGCAAGAAGCTGGGATGATGGCCCTCTTGGCTGCCCAACGCCCTCTGCTCAGGAGGACTCCCATGGTTCTTTAATCTTCCTCACTTGGTTCTTAATTACCCATCTCCCCTTTCCTTCCCTCTCTGCCCACAGGCAGCTTTCTTGCCTTCAGAGGCTCCGTTCCTTCTACTGCCATCCCCAAACTGCTCTGTAATTTGAAAATGCTCATTTCTCCTCTGTACTGCAGAGCAGCCAAGGTCCCTGGTGTCTCAGCTACCTTACAGCACTGTGCTTTTCAGCCAGCAGCTTGCCAGCACCAATATTTTGATTTTGTGTATAACAATGCAGAATTGAGGGGAGACTTCTCCCTCTGATAGAAACGAACCTATAGTGAACCTCCAAGTACCTTTTAAATTCAAGAAATATACAGGCTGAGAGATTATACATATGTTAGACACTTATTTACATGTAATTTAAGTACATGAATAATTTTACCCTTATCAACAAACCTTGTTTAGAGATGAGGAAACTGAGGAATAGAAATTGTCAAGTCCACAATTCTAATATTCACTATCATGCCATACTGGACTAACTGGACAGAGGTTTAAAGGCTATGAGCACTTACTGACCTCTCATGCATTTCTAGCTCAAAGTGTCTCTTTGGGCACATAAAAAAAAAAGTTCAAACTCAAAATCAGAGTCTCTCAAAAAAAAAAAAAGTAAAATTCAGCACGTGAAAAAAAAGCAAAATGAAAGCCAAAGGTGGAAATATGACCCTCAGATTAAGAAATAGGCTTTTGTTCAAATTTGAAGTATAAGCCAGAATAAATGCCTACTATTCATTAAAGACCACCCCAACACCTCTCTCGTGAGAAGAGTGTCACGTGGAAATGTAACAGCATACCATAAACTCTTAAAACGTGAGAAAATAACAGAGATTCTGAGTCTCCATTTGGGCTCTTTTCAAATCCTGCTCCTCTGGTTTGTGTATGTTGGATTTCTCCTGGTTTGTCAGAAAATAGCTTGGGTGGTTCACTTGAAGCCTCAGAGTATTGGTGTCTGCACAAACTAGAGAAATCCTTGGCATCCTTCCTCGGCCTCTTGTGAACACACATTAATTTTCTTTGGTGCTGTCAGTGCACATACGCAATTTTTTTTCCTTTGTTTTCCTCTCAGAAAGGGATGTCTCTATTTCATGAAGATCTGTTTTCTGCTCCAGGGAGAGATCTCTTCTCACACAGCATGCAGAGTAACACGTCTGATTTTTCCCTTAACGATAGAGGCAAAGTAGGAAAACTGTGGAAGATTATGCTAGGAAACATTGTCTAAACTTCACACACCTGTGTTTTCAGTCTGTGCAGGCTGCTTCCATCTATGAGTAAATCATAGTCATCCTTCGACTTACTTCAGTGTCTTGCTTACACATGGATCTCCTTCATTCTTTAAATGCACTTCTCATCCATACAGGCCAAGTGGCATAGTTTTTGTGTTTAAGAGCCACGATTGAGAGGTGATAATTTCCTATGATGATCTGTACATGTGACTCATTGGATGTTAGGGCACTTTGTAAGCGCATCTGTCGTGGTATTCACTTCCTTCTAGAACTCAGACTGTTTAGTCAGACTCAGCATCTGTAAAGATATAAGAAAACATGTTTACTAGAAATGTAACTGTTCTTATGTTGCACATAAGTCTTAGATGTTTCTAAGAAAATATAGGCACAAGTTAATGTGATTATCAGGCTGGAAACACCTGCGATTCCCTAAAACCCCCGTGCTGTTGCTATGGGCTGGCTGGGCTACTTGCCTGGTGAACTCAGAGCTGACAGTGTTAGTGGTGCATTCACTCATCTTAATGTCCAAAATGCACAGGAGGATGAGGACCCAAGGGAACCACTCTCTCCCTTTTCCTTTTATCTTTCCTGGAAGATAAACGTGAAGATTTGGAAGAAATTGCCCATACAGAAGAAGCATTGATGTAGAAGAATAAGGATTGTCCATTCTCTCCCTCACCTCATCTATACCTTATGATTGCAAGGTAAAATACTCAATTACTCAGGCTCAGAAGGTAATGTACCACTTACATTCCTGGGTGATCTTTTTATATATGTACTATGTTTTAGTCTTTAGCTGTAAAATCATATACTGCTTCAATTCTACAGTATAAATACTCAGTTTCCCACCAGCCTTGACTTTGCATTAGTGGTCTTAATAAGTCTTTATTCATAGTGCCCTTTGGCTTTATGAATTCCTGATCTTTTTAGTCTGTTACATTATCATGAATGACAGTTTTGGAAATAAAAGTACCTGTAGATATGTATCTTTTACTCGTATTGCCCAGGAACCTTCAAACACATTGAAAATTAAATTCTTGAACACCAGGAGTTTTTTTTACAAAAAGGTAATTTTTGAGAATCACAGAACAGCCCAGGCTGGAAAGGACATCTGAAGACTGTCTGATACAGCCTTTCATGGAAAAGGGAGCTGTGATCAGATTGTCTAGCATCCTGCTCATTTGCACCTTGAAAACCTCCAGGGAAGAGAACTCTACCACATGGGGAAGTTGTTCCCATGATTAATTGTACTTGCTGTAAAAGATTTCTTTCTTATATGGAAACCTGCTCTGGAATAACTGGTATACCTTGCCCCTTTTCTTCTCTGTGTGCGTCCTTGAGAAGGGAGATCCTCTGCCCTCTTTGTAGCCATGCTTTAAAAACTGAAATTCTGTGGGGAAGCTCTTCCCTGAATCTTCCCTTTTCCAGGGAGAAAAGATCTAACTCGTTCAGTCTTTCCTCACAGGTCAGATTTTCCAGCCCTTTGATCGTCAAATGTATCGCTTCAGAATTATAGTCACCATGAAAGCAAAACAGTTTTAGTTGAGTCAAGTCTTGCTTGCTGTTATTGCATAACAAGAATAACACACATATCTTTTGTATAAAGCTAGACTTCTATGTCATCTATTGTCCCTCTGGTAACAGCCTTCCAAACACAGCTATTAGTAGATGAAATATTCTAGATAACAGGTTAAGATACAAGGTGTATGACTAATTGCTGTGGGATCAAAAGATTTTGCCAGAACATAAAATATACTTAATATTATAAATTGTCCAACAAAACATTCATGTAATAGAGCTCAAGGTGAGAAAAATAGGAAATGACAACATTTATACATTGAAATGTATATAAAAAGAGTTAGTGCTTTGTTTTTATGTAAATATTTTGGCCCCATTTTATGGACAATAAAACCATAAAATTTGCTTGCAGCGTCATGACTTCCTTTTATATGAAATTCTTCCCTTTGACATCAACAGCCATACACTCAAATTACACTTGAGCTTCTACTTCATAAAAAGTGATTCCTCAATTTTACTTTTCCATGAGATAACAAATACAGACTGTAGCTGGCCTTCATCTCCTATTTCCAGATTAAGACTAAGCACAGTCCTTCACCTTTGAGGGAAGATATCAGGACTTTGTCTGAGAGTGTTTTGGGACTGGAACTTTATGGAGGTCACAGTTATCATCAAGGTCTTATTAAATAGCGGATAATAGACTTCCCCTCTAGATTTTGCAAATTACTGATTAATAAAGTATCTAATTAATTCTCATTGGGTTTTTATCAATTAAGGTAAAAAATCCCTTGTGGAATAGCCTGCAAGTTGTGGCAGTTGGGTACAGCATTTTAGCATGTCAGATTCTCTAGACTTATAATTTTCTATGGCTTAATACTTCATTATATTTTGTATATGGCAATAAATTTCATATTTTAATATATAATTGCAATCATGTGTTGCAAGTCTAATCAATATTAAAGTATACAATTCACTTATATATTACATTATATAATGGATTTTTATATATTGCATTATATAAGTGTTACAATTTATTCTGGGAAATATAACTTCAGTTTTCATTTGCAGAATTCAAATTATGGTTGAGTCCTACAATTTCCTGCCTGTTACTTTAACTTCATTTGGCTCTGAAAACATCAAGATAAAAATGAAAAATATTTAGGAACTATACTTTTCAGCCTAATGGGACAGTGAAACTTTTCTCCAAGTCATTGAAAATAATACAAGGAGATTACTGTTCTGTCAGCTCTCCAGGTAAGCCTTTCAATATTCTGGATGAGCTTCCCAGCTGAATATTCCTTAAGAAGATACTACCACCAACCCCTCAGAAAATTTCAGACCCCCCAGGCTCAGAGCACTTGTTTTACCAAATAACAATCCTGCCTCCAGATTCCACCTGAGGCACAAGAGTCCTTGAGCCAATTGCCCATCCCCAGGTCTACTAGCAACCCCTCAAACTGACACTGTCTTCTTTAAAATTTGAATTTTCTCATTTATTGATGATCTTGGGTTCAGAGATGACTGATGTAAACAAGCAGATGAACAGAAACAGACTTTGGATGGAGTTTTTAATATTCTATTTATTTTTATTCTCAGGATAGGAACAAGAAAGTAAAGATCATTTAGAAATGGTTCCCTTTCCAAAATGCAATGATCTTTCTGTTCACCCTTCACATCTGATTCCTTTTTCAGAAGCCCAGAAAAGCCAGGGCTCACTCCTTTATCAGGCTGCTGTAAGTACACCTTAATTCTCCACTGAACTTTTGTCTGGCTGAGAACCAAGCCCTCTATTATTTTTAATCTCTCTCACCAAAGTCGTCTTCTGCAAGATATACTCTTTTCTTTGCTAACATCTACTTTCTTTGTTCATATCTTCATAATGTACTATTGCTCTTCTGAGGGGAAAAATAATTTTTCTTCTGATTTATGCCAACTCCTGACAATTCAGGTACTTTGTTTGTCACAATGCAATTGTTAATAATTTTTTTCCTCTAGTAGGAGTACTGTTTCACTACGACTGAGGCAGAATCCCTGAATGGGGCTGTTATGGGGTTTGGAACTGGAGGAGAACTCAGGGAGCAGGGGAAAGTACAAACGTAAACAGATATTACTGTAAATCAAGTGGCAACAGTAGACTGCTCTAGGGGCCAAGACAGGAGTAATGTGTGAGGTTCTTTGCCTGGGTCTATATTCAAGCTCAGGATAGGAATTTTCTTCCTAAGAGCTGCTCTTCTTTTTCCCAAAATCCAGCTTCTGGGCAAGGGAATGCAGGAAATCTTTCCGAGTGTAATCAGTTCTCAGCTGATGGAACAGGCCACAGCACATATCAAGAGTTAGCATTGGAGAATGGAGTAGCCATTTCTATCACTTTTTGCTGCATGGATTGCAGACCCATGGATTCTTGGTAAAGAGCTGTCATCAGTTCAGATCACAGTCTTTTAAAAGCAGGTTCAGAAATGTGATAATTTAACACCATGTGAAGAAAATAATCTGGTGTAAATTCTCACAGCCCACCTTAAAAGAATATATGTAAAATTAAGTGCTTCTTAGCTGTAGACGAACTCCTTGTAGAGTTTCTAGGGCAGAAGCTACACTGTAAATAGGAGAGAAACCACTCCCATTGCTACTCGTTCAGCTTTTAATGGGTTTCAATGTTCAAGTGTACTCTTGAAGGTTTCTAACAATAAACTACCAAATAAATTATTTAGGAAATAAAAAGGAGCACTGCCTTTTACTCTCTCTATCTGCATTGAAAATGCACTTTCAGAGACTCTGCAGTCAGCAAAGAGCACGTAGGTGCATGCCTGACACTGAACAAATAGGATCAAGGTGTAAAAGTTTATCTGCATAAATAACAAAATCCTTCATCCTCTGTTTCAGCTGCTGAGTCTATTAGTCAGAATGAGAATGTCAAGAATGCTTTACTGCAGTGCTTTTGGAAGAACACCCAAGTTAAGAGATTAGAGCTTTGTACAAGCCTTGGCCATGGAATTTCTCCCTGAAATGAAATTCTCTCCATTAATACATCTTCTTATCTCCTGCCCTTCTCATACTAACAAGAAACCTCTTCAGTGGTTTCTGATATCCTAAAGAGCACTCTAGGGACTGTGTTGTAGTCTGTCCTCTGCAGGCAAGGCAGAGAGAGTTACCTTCATAATCCTCTCCTGGTTTTCAATGAAAGTTTAGTCCAAATGAACATATTTTCAGAAATTTTCAATTTTAAGAAAAACTATCAAAGTGTTCCCATCAAATACTACCAACAAAATGAAGTAATCCAGAAAATTAAAATAAGCTATATTTTAAGAGAAATATGACAGTAGTTTTTTGGGGTTAATAGAAGAGTAACAGACCTCTGGTGAACAGGTAGAATTTGTCTTTGAACATCTGAAAATGAGGAAGAACTTTACTGCAAGAGTGGCCAAGCCCTGGAACAGGCTGCCCAGAATGATTGTGGAGTCTCCTTCCAAAGGAGCTGTCTGGACACAATCCTGAGCAACATGCCCCTTCAACCTCCCCTCGAGCAGGGAGGTTGGACTAGTGGTCCCTTCCAACCTTAGCCATTCTGTGATTCTGTGACTAAGGTGTACGTTCATCTCTGCTACTTTTCTTGTGGCATTGTCCCCACATTACGTGTCTTGAATTTCCTTCCTCTTACACAGAGTAAATGACACAAATAGCAAATGCAAACATCAAGAAAACAAAAAGTACCCACTCCTTTTTCCAAGGATTAGTACAAAGACTACATATTAGTTTCAGGAAACAACTGCCTGGGGAAGACCTTTTTTCCTACCTTATACAACTCTTGTGGCTGTATAGCATGACGTCAAGATCCTCTGAGTGGCTTTGATCTATGAAGTTTGATCCTACCAGCAAACAGATCTCATTTCATTCTCTTCTCTTGTTAAAGAGAAATCTGCTGATGTCAAAATGGCTGTGACAGCCAAGAGCAGAGGCAGCGAGTTCCTGTCTAAATTATTACCCTTTTTTTTGCATTAGAATATTTCAGAAATGCCAGAAAACACTGGAAGCAAATAAATTTAGTGACATTCTCTTAATCTGGTCTGAGGCAGTCTTTTCTTATCAGATATTTGGTATATATTATAGTTAAAGTCCACTTCAAGCTGTCTTATAAGGAAAAACATTTTGAATAAAAGTGAAGAACACAGAATTAAAATAGAGACTAGGCAAAAATATAAAATTAGATATTTTTTATTTATGAACAGGAAATACAAATCTTCTGAATTGCTCAAATACTGATGCTCATCAAGAAGAAATTTCCATGAGTTCACATTTAGTTGATGTTTGCATGCTTCACTAGGTTCTAATTTGTATAAATGAAAACTGCACTTTAAATAGCAAAAGTGAGGTTAAAAGAGGACAAATTTCAGCATAATAGCATGTTGGTGTAGGGCTGTCCATGTACTCTGTCAAGATGAGGAATATTCTCTCTCTAACTGCACCAAGTGGCTGTTGTGATAGACACAGCATCGAAGAGGCTGAGCAGTCACAGAAGTAGGAAATTTCCACAGAATTGGCAGGGCTGATTTAATCACACGACCTCAAAAGTGAGTTTTGCTGGACAGAAAGCATGGATAGTGAAGCTGGGAATAAAATAATTCCACATACAATCTTCTAGTGAAACCCCTGATGATTCATTAGTAAGGATTAAATCAAATACTCTATGATGGGGTTTCCTGATTGATCTCCAGGTGAAGTGCCCTAAGACTCAGCTCTGCAAGGAACTGCCCCTGTCACAGCATTCGGCAGCTCAAAGGCTGAGTTTGGTTTTATGTCTCTTGTTAATTAATTTGAACAATTTTCTAGAAAATGAGGGCTTTTGACCTGTTTTAAGTTTCAAATTTACCCTTTAGAACAGGCTTTCTGTGGAGTATCAGAGAATCATAGAATATCCTGATTTGGAAGTACCCACAAATATCATCAAGTCCAGCTCCTGGCCCTGCCCAGGACAACCCTGAAACCTGATGCAACTTTCTTTTATTCAAGGGAGAATATGGACAAAATGGTTGCATGTGCTGTGTGGCACTGACGTCTCCCTGGGTACTCCTGTCACACAAAGTGTACAAATGGCTTACTTTCAGCCTGCTTCTCCACCTTAGGGCAGCACTGAGCCATTGTGGCCTTTCTCCTTTTGGCACCTGAGGCAGCTCAGCTGTCCGTGTTTGGCACTGCAGTGCTCTGGGCAGATCCGCACCAAGGCACAAGAAGTACAGCATTTTATTTGTTAAACACAGCCTCCAAAACAACTGGAAGTGGACCCCTTTTTTTACTTTGAATGCATTTGTGAAACTTGTTAAATATACTGTGAGTTTGCTAACAACAAAGAATTTACCTGGCTGTAAACATGGCCCTAGCTGTCTCTTACATCTGAGTCACAAGATATCGAGTTCTCTTATAAGCAGATTTGTATCTTACATATAATTATGAAGTGTAGTTCTGGAGTGAAACAGAAAGTCAACAGAACTTTTGCATTTGTACAACATCAAAACCAGCAGGGCTTTGGGTTTGTGAGACCATGGTTTGTGATGAATAATGAAATACCAATGAATGAAAATCAGACTACATATGAATCCTGGGTCTATTGAAACCAGTGGACATTTTGGTACTGGCATCAGTTACATAATGACTTCTGCATCTTTTCTTACATTTCAAACAAAATGCAATCTTTCAGCTCAATTTAAGAAGTGGTGGGAAAAGAATTCAATAAATTGCAAATTTAGAGCTTTCTTTATTTGCTTCTTTGTTAAAGCCAGTTGAGTGGAACCTATAAAATCCAGGATCGTATAAACAATTATGAAAACATGGCCAGTGAGGTTTCCTGTTTAGGATTAGGAACAAAACTTCAAAATCCTTGGTGTTTGCCCTCCTGTCTCAAAAGGCTTAGCATTCGTGATGATTTGTGCTGATTTTTGTTTAAAAAGGAAAACAGAAAATGGAGTAGGGATCCTTTAGTTATACCTAGGATATGGCCTCAGCAGTATCAACAGCTAAATTTTTGAACCAAGAACTCTGCAGTGGGTGTGATTCATTTGCACAAACAGTGAAGTGGCCTCCTCCAAACCTTTGCATGTTGTCATGTAACTTACTAGGGACAATCTTGGTGGAACACAGCAATAAGGAAAAATGTTAAAACATATTAATTTACTCAAAAATGCACAAGAGTCTTAATTCTTGCTTACTGCTAAAAAGTCCAAGTTTTTATAACTCTCACATTTTCAGTTTAAGAGTTCATTACTGTTATGAGGAAAGTCACAGTACTGAATTGGGATGGGTTAAGGCTAACACATGACCTACATGCAAAGAGTACCTCCCTTGCAAAATCAGTGACCCCTTTTAACCTATAACCTGGCTTGGCATTGCCAACACATATTTCACCTCAATACTTGTCTTAACCTTGCTGTGCCATGGTTGCACAAACATGCTGTAGCTTTCCCTCACGTCAGATTTCTGTTGCTGCTTGTCCACTGGTAAGACCTCAAAGTTGTACTCTGCTGTTATGTTTTTGAAGCAGCTGAAAGACAAAGTGCAGACTTGGACAAGGAACCTGGTTTGCTCTAGAGAAACATTTTTTGGTGTTGCTTCTTGTTATATCTAGTTAATTGTTTTTATTAAGAGCTGCATGAGTCGTGTTCATAGCAGGGACAACAGGACTCCAAACAACTGTTTAAAACTGTGTTAAACTACAAGGTACCTGGATTTGTAAGGAAGACAGGCTGATCCCTTGTGCAGTGAGTGGGGCATCAGGGACCAGTGAGCTGTCCTGTCCAGCTGGGTCACTACACTGCAGAGGGGAGATCTTGCTCTGATTCTGCTGGGAAAGGATTCTAATATTTAGGTCCTTTCTCACATTCAGTTTTTAAGGTGAATTTGTGAGAAATGTTTGAGAATCTAAGACATGGCGAACTGGATTGAAATCTGCAGCAGAACCCTAGAGTACAGGTGAGGCCCAGGAAAGCTGTTGTATGCAGCAGCAAGGCTTTTAGTATGAAGAATCCTTCCCTTTTTAATGAATAACATGTTCTCAGGCAGTACCCCTGTTACTTACTTAAAGATTAAATTCTGTTGACTGGCTGCTTGTTCACAGTTTTGATTTGTTCACAGATGTTTTATGTTGAGTGCTGTCATGAATACAACTGGAACCAAGTAAGAATTAGGGAATTTTGGACTCACTGGAAAAGTAGTAATCTTTAAAAGTTATCAGAAAAGAAAGACTAAACAGTATGGTAGGCTGTACTGCTAAGAATCCCAGAAGGCAGTTCACAGTCAGTGAATAGCTTTTTAAAGAAATTGACAGATTCAGGAAGACCAGTCTAGAGCATGACAGTCTTAGCCCATATTTCCAGACTTGTTTTCCCAAAATAAGGAATTGAAAATATTTTCATGAGCATTACTTTAGAAAGCAAATAATAGTCCACAAATGGGTAAATAATCTCTTTGGGGTCTCTAATATGTAATCTTAGAGTACACAGACTCCCAAGATCAGTGTGGCTGGAGTTATTAGACTTCCTCATAGACACTCAAAGAGTTTGTCTGGGGATGATCAAAAGCACAAGTTTGCTTTTCAAAGAGCCAATGATGAAATTATAATAAAAACTCATGCATGAGCATCAGGAGGAAATATCTGTGTTACTGTTATGATGTCTAGACATGATCCGGACACAGTTCTGGGCAATTGGTTATAGGAGGCCATGCTTGAGTCCGGGGTGCAGACAAGATGATCTCCAGAGGTCCCTTTGAACATCAACCACTCTATGATTCTCTAAAATTATTATATATATTAAAAGAGAATTATAAATTTTAAAATTCAAGTAGTTTTAAAGGCTGTGGTGAAGTTACAGAGAAATGAGCAGCAATCAAAACAAGTAAAATATTGCCTCTCTTTTTTTGCTTGATCAATGACTGTGTTGCTTCAGTAGTTATGTCAGCATAACCCTACTGAAATCAGCTTTTTCTGACACCCTGGGGTTTCTACATCTAGCCATTTCCTTGTCTAGCAGTTTGTTACAAAATCAAGGAATCTCCTGTCATGTAAAAGCAGGTTAGTCCTTCATTCAGTGTTGATGTTTTCAAGAGGAAAAGACAGAATTTTTCTATCACCAGCCATTTTCCGTTATTCAAAAAAATTTACTGTTCAAAGAAAAATCCATCTGTAGTCAACAAAAAACTTGCATATATGTCTGCCAGGAAGGCATGTGACTTCTTCATGGGTTTGTGAGTTTTGGGTGAAAAAACATGCCAGATCTTCTAAGTGCCTGGGACTCTAGGTCCCATTTCTGTACTGGTGTGTATTCTGAGCTGGAATCACCTTCTCCCTGTATCAGTCAGAAGGGCTGCTTGACACAGTTACAAGATATGGGAATTCTGCTAAATAATAGGGAGACACAGTAACCTTTAGGTCAAACAGCACTGCAGCGACTGTCAGTATGTGACATGTTGTTGACCTGTCCCAGTCAGCCCACTATGAGATGATAATGGCCCAGTCTGGAAGACAGCAGACGACAAGGAGCATTCACAATATGCATTATGGAAAAAACTGTGTCAGGTTTGGCTCCTCCACCCTACACAATCCTCCAATGCTATCCCAGCAGACTTCGTACCCTCAGGCAATTTCTCAAGGCATGCAACATACCAAGGCTGTCAAAATCATGTTGTCAAACTGTGCCCCTGATGGGTTACAACACAGCACTTGTATAATTTCAGCTGAACTTGATGAACTCATCAGAAAGTGTAAGGCTCAGGAGAGGTACAAATCCAAGCACCGTGTGGTGTGGACATGAGCAAATTGTTCCACTTTAACCCTACTTTATCTTGCAGTATGGAGCTGGCTCTGCTTGATTTTGCAGTCTGTGTGCGACCACGGGGTCTTTGACCTCCAGGCTTCCTGGTCCTGGTGAGAACAAGAAATATTTCTGCTGGGGTAGAGGGAGCGATCAATCTTGTTAAACTGTAGAATTATAGAATATTCTGAATTGGAAGGGACCCAAAAGGATCATCAAGTGCAACTCCTGGCCCTGCACAGAATCACCCCAAAAGTCACACCATGTGCCTGAGAGTGTTGTCTAAATGCTTCTTGAACTCTGTCAGGCTTGATGCTGCAGCCACTCCCCTGGGGAGCCTGTTCCAGTGCCCAAACACCCTCTGGGTGAAGAACCTTTTCCTAATATCCAACCTAAACCTTCCCTGACACAACTTCAGGCCATTCCCTTGGATCCTGTCAGTGGTCAACACAGAGGAGAAATCAGTGTCTACCCCTCCTCTTCCCCTCACAGGAAGTTGTAACTGCAGTGAGGTCTCCTCTCAGTCTCCTCCAGGCTGAACAAACTAAGTGACCTCAGCCGCTCCTAAGCACCAGACAATGGTGTAGTTTTATCGCCTGAAAACTTAATGTGTAACAAGCAAGACATTCCTGGTTGAAGCCTAAATGCCTTTGATATGTATCAGGCCAAATTTGATGATCTAATAGTTCCTTCTGACCTTAACTTGGGTGAGATATGCTGCGTAGGGAGGTGTCTCACCAGGGGGCACTGGGTAGCCAATTACAGCCCACAGAAGAGTGGCCTGAATTGTTTCCTTTAGCAATTTTTTGGCATGACACATTACCATCTTTTCAGGTAATAAATGACAGGGAAAGTCTTTCCTTGCCTAAGAAAAGAAATGACACAATTTATGAGAAAAAAAAGAAAGTAATAAGAGAGTGCTGTGTTAAATAAGGTAACAGGAACATAACATCGAGAAAAAATATTCCTGTAAAATCTACTGGCATGCAGCAATGATTGTAATGTAGGTGTTACCTTAGGTGTATCGTGTTGGTATGTGTTGCAAAAGAAACACAAAAACTGTGATCATAGCAAACAGGAGATTGTTCACTTACAGCATGCAAAGCAAAAAGTCTCTTCTATAATCAAATAAACCTGACTTAATCATCAAGATGTCATCAGGTGCACTTGATGAATGGCCACTTATACCACACAGGACACAATTTTGGCCCAGTATCACACTGGCAGAGTACCAGTCCTGCCGTGCTCGTGAGGCAGGCGTGTGTGACTCAGCGGAGACATCCATCAGTGTTGAGTGACTGTAGGCTCGTCTTCTACCAAAACCATTTGAAGTGAGATCTTTTGTGCTGTGAATGGGAGGTGGGCACACTCTGTGCACATCTCTAAAGGGCAATCTTCCCAAAATACTCATGATGTGGTTGCTGGTGGTCATTTGAGCTCTGTTTCTTCTTTGAAAGGGCAAGTACTAATAATAAACAAAACAAATAATTGAGCAAAAGGAGGAGTTAAATGGACAAATAAATAGTGCAAACTAGTTCTACTTACCTCCAATAACACATATTGCATTGCACTAGGATACTGCTGGTCATGAAAATGCATCATGTAAGTATTTGATACGTCATTAATTAGCAAATAACAGACAAGTTCATCTAAAAATACAGGAGGAAGATTTTAAGGCATAGAGCTCCAGTTTTAAAAGAATTCTGTTCCAATCTACATAACGGTGAGTGCAGTGTTGTTATTACAGGGCTTGCCTAGAACATGGTAAAGAAGAGGATTTTAAGGTTGAAGAATTTTAAGCTTTTGACTTTGACCTAAAAGAGTAGCCAAAATATAAATCAGTTGATCTCTTTAACAACCTACCTCTTTAAGATTGTAGGTTCTATGGAGAAATCAAACCACCGTGAGTTGAATCAGGAAAATTATGATTTATCTATTAATCCCTCTTCAAATCATAGCATTTTTTATGGTGCCATCATAATCTAATAATGTAAAGCCTAGTGATTTAAAGTGAACTTCACAACACAATGCCAAAACAGACAGATATATTGATATTCAGAAATAGTGTATATTACATTTATCAGAATCTAGCCCCATTTAGAAAACCCCTCCTAGAAGATGTCATCTTTGGCACTCAGGTTTCCATTATCCAAACTTGGTCTTAAAAATATCCAGAAAGTTAAAAATGCTTGGCAGAACTTGAATCAATTTCAGTAAGTGATTGGCACACTTCCTTCCTAAAACCCAGTATTGCACCATTGCTACTTAAAATATAATGAAGGTGTCCCAGAGGTTAATACTTATAATAGTTTAAGGCCAAGGTGATAGAGAGGCTTGGAAGCAACAATACCTGGGAAAACAACTCATCTTTCTTTAAATAATCACTCAAAGCCAGTCTTACATTTCTGCATATCACCAGGTACAAGGAAGAGACGTCAAAAGAAGGATTAGCCCACAAATGGGATATCTGGCTCACAGTGCTGGGTGGATGCTGCATTCCACTAGACTCTCTGTGGATCTGGGAAAAACCATCAGCAAGAGCACATGATGTGCTTTATCTCAAGCTTTCCTTTCATAAGCCTGTCAGTTTCAGAGCAGAAATTGGTCTCTGCCGACCTTCTGTTACCTTATGGAAGAGAGTGCATCGGCCAGGTCATTCAGCACCTACTCCAAGGGAACAGGAAGAATTGCAACGACTTAAAACATTTAAATTAAGTAGTTTCTGTCTCAGAACAGCATTACCAAAGGTTTAGCAGGACTTGAGGATGACACTCTAAGACCCTCTGGGAACCAGTACACTCACATTGGAGCTAGTGAGTGGTGACTGGTGAGATCTTCTCTCAGTGGAGCACATGGGATGGGGGAGCAGCCACATGGACACACAGCCATACACCTGATCTGAACAAGGGATAGAACACGGGTCTAGCAGAAATGCTTTAGAAACAGGCTTGATTTTTCTTTTGGTCTGGAAGGCTGATTTTAGGGAGGTCCTTTTCAAAGATACACTAATCAAAAACCATGATCTGGATAGAGCCTGGCAAAAAGTAGCAAATTTTTATATTTGTAAGCATTGGAAGCCTTATCAAATGAAGTCCAAAAATTTCTGAGAGGACAG
Source organism: Corvus brachyrhynchos (assembly GCF_000691975.1). NCBI lineage: Eukaryota > Metazoa > Chordata > Aves > Passeriformes > Corvidae > Corvus > Corvus brachyrhynchos. The sequence goes on along the minus strand of NW_008236769.1, from coordinate 6,816,289 downwards.
AGCTATCCGGCTGTCTGAGGTAGATGTTTTCTCCTACTTGCTATTAAAAAATGCTCTTTCAGTCACTTGTCCATATGGGTGTACCACAAGATCTGTTCTCTGCAGGTGGGCCATGGTTGAGATGAAGTGGTAAAAAGTCCTTGAACTTCTTAACAGCTGAAACAGTAGGAGCTGATAGCAGTTGATGATATAGGTGTCCCCCAAGCTCCCCATGATTTTTTCTGGAAAAACAGAAGTGACAGGTAAGATACACAAAACAGATCATACAAAACCTGTACCAAATTCCAGTTACTGTGACAGGAGCCTGATTGAAAAATTCAACTGCCTGTGCTTTTTTCCTTAAAATGCACTTTGCTGGCTCATGGAAAGAGCGTTGACTCGAGAATATACCACAAATTTGAACTATGGACTTTCAAATAAAGAAATGTTCATCTTCTGGAAAAGGTAGAATGAAAAAGATTTGTGAACAAATCCAGTCATCTCTATGCAGTCTTCTCTGTATGCATTGGAAAACTGTCTGCCTCTGTCCCCAGGCAAACTCCCTGCAGACCCTGCTACTCTCCCTGTGGGGGTCCCAGCCTATGTGCCCACCTCCAGCTCTCCCAGTGCCTCCACTGAGCCTCCCAACTCTGGTGAGGGCAGGCACAGTCCCACCAGTGCGTTCTCCAGGGACCAGAGTGTCACAGGCCAGGAAGGGTCAGTTGGCAACCTTTGTTCTTGCTGTCTGTCTAGCTGCTGTGACACCAAGCCTTGTTCACACCAGACACGTAACTCAAGCAGCCCCATGGCCCAGCACAGTGACATGTCCAGCTGTGCTCTCTTGGGTCTTACAAGACAGCCCAACTCAGCTGAGTTGCTTTGTATCCCGTGTGGGCCTTGGCCTCCCTTCCTTTTTGATATTCCATAACCAGGTCCAGAGTGATAATGTCAGCTCTGAGTGTTCTCTTTTCCAGGCTAAACACCCCCAGTTCCCTCAGCTGCTCCTCATCATACTTCTGCTCCAGACCCTTCACTAGCTCTGTTGCCCTTCTCTGGACTCACTCCAGCACCTCAACCTTCCTGAATGGAGGGGTCCAGAGCTGGTCACAGAACTCAAGGTGTGGCCTCACCAGTGCTGAGTACAGGGGACAATCATTGCCCTGCTCCTGCTGGCCACATTATTCCTGATCCTAGCAAGGTGCCATTGGCCTTCTTGGCCACCTGGGCACACACGGGCTCATGTTCAGCTGCTGTCAAACAGCACCCCCAGGTTCTTTTCCACCAGGCTGCTTTCCAGGCACTCTGCCCCAGCCTGTAGCACTGCCTGGGGTTGTTGTGACCCAAGGGCAGGACCCGGCATTTGGTCTTGTGGAATTTCTTACCATTGGTCTTGGCCCATTGATCCAGCCTATCCAGATTCCTCTGCAGATAATGGCTGGAGAGATGGTGACTCGAATCATCAATGGTGGTCAGCCTCTCTCCACTGCCCTGCCAGAAATGCTCATGTGAGAGGATGAAATGACAACACTATCAAGGAAGACTGTTGTGGGTGTACCCTCAGGCAGAGCTGCATCACCAAGAAACCTGGAGCAGCTATGCTCCTGGGAGACCTAAGTCATGTCAAGCGTTGTCTTTTGAGTTATCCCTGTGCCTCTCATGCATTCTGCTGATGGCACATCCCTCATAGCCCTCGAGACTCTGCCCACATTGCCAGTGCAGGACTGGCTCTGCAGCATGACCAAACCTGTCAGCTGCACCAGGCTGCTGCAAAACCCAGCAGCACTCCCCTGCCAAGGAGAGTAATCTAATCACCTTGAAAGACCTTCCCTTCATATCAGTCCTTTGTTGGCTCAGCTGGTCACTGACTCTTGCACAGTCCAGCTGTGATATTTTCTGTGCATTCATGGTTATCAGGATAGGGTCAGCAAAGCTCCAGTACTAGATCTTTGTACAATTGATTTTGCTGCCTTTTTATAAACTGCTGTCACTGACTTCCTTAACCTAGACATTAATAAATCAAGTTGTGCTGACCACAATAAAGAGGAGTTGATTTAACTTGTTTTGTTGGTAAGTCATAGATGATCTGGTCACCTGATAACGGCTCATTTGTTCATATTTTGTTACAGTATCAAAACCATTATACAAACCTCCACTGTTTTCAGCTGTGAATTTTTCTTCACTGATCAAGCACCAAACTAATTCTTTTAGCGCTGTTCATCTCCTACAATGGCCACTTTGGCAAGTGCCAGACTTCCAGTGCACACATCTTTTTCCACCAGGTCCTTTGTCCTGCCTTGCAGGTTGAGGACTCACCACCTTGTCTTTGATTCAAGTTAGACCAGACATGACTTTCTCTGCTCTTATAAGGAAATTCTGTTACAAAATTGTCCTTAAACATAGGCATATAAATATAGTAAAAGTCTATGAATGCATATTTGACACTGCCTACCTTTTCATCTCTTTATTTCAACGTGGTCTAACAAAAGGTGTCCCTGTCCACAACGAGGGGTTTAAAGTGATTTTAAAGTGACTTTATATTTAAAGTGATTATTTTAAAGTCCCTTCCGACCCAAACCATTCTATGATTTTACGTTTCTTTTTGCCTGCATATGTTCTAGCCCTCAGTGGCCCTTTTCTATATAGTAAATAATGAAGAACGGTGTTCATCATTATGGTGCTACACTGATCTGAGGCGATGTACTGGCTGTAAAACCCTTGCCAAACAGCCTTGTTCCCCGTGAGACACACTGCTTTGTGCTGTGGGATGTCCCTCACTGGCAGCTCTGGCCAGGGAGCAGCAGCAGGAGCGCAGGGCTGGGGGGCGTGTGGGGACCGCACCGACACATGAGCAGGGGCTGGCCGGGGCTGTGGGCTGCCCTTCCTCCTGGGCGGGCTGCATGGTGCCGTCTCACGCAGGAACAGGTAAATCATTCCCGAAGCAGAAATAACTTGAAAGTGTCGGTCTGGGCAGGTCAATAGCTGGAAACGGAGCGGGAAATGCCGTCGGCAGCGCTGTTCTGCCACCTGGCGCTGGAGCACCGTCCCGGCTGGTCCCCGCGGCTGCCCTCGTGCTTCCCTCCGTCCCTCCCTCCCTCCCTCCCTCCCGCATGTCACCCAGCCCGGGCGACAGCCTGCCCCGAGCGCCTCTCCCCCCAGCAGCCCCGGCAGCACAGCCAGCGACCCGGGACATGCATTCACCACGGAACTATAAAATCGTTCTTTAACCCTGAATGATTTTTACTACTTATAGATATAATTCCCCTTTGCACAGGGCAGTCCTGGTGACTAAATTGTGTCCTAGAATGTGATAACTACTGGTTGCAAAGATGTGACTGCTACTTACCCATTATTTAGAGGCACTTGGGGTGATACTTGGGGCCATCCTGTGCAAGGCCAGGAGTTGGACCTGGATGATCTTTGTAGGTCCCTTTGAACTCAGAAATTCCAACTATATTCCATGATTCTATTTCCATTTTTAATGCCTAAAAAGTACCAAATATGTACATTTATGATCCGATTAGGTGTGTTCTTAACCCCTTCCTTACCCTAACGTTTCTATTTTGCATTTTAATATAATGCAGGTGTTTCTGTACTTGTAAACTGAGGCATGGCTTAGTCTGCTGCATGCATTAAAGATTTGGTTTTTGACTGCTTGGAAATGGATTGTCCATGAAGATGATAAAAAATATTCAGCAGAAGGGACTGTTTTCCATCTCTAAATAGATGCTGCTGAGAAATCTGTAGAAAGACTGTGTCTAAATACCTTATGCTTTAACTTACTTGGCTGCAGCTTCTTCCCCACACAGTTTCCCCATCCTGGAACCACTACCCCCACCTTGTGAGGTTGTACCTGGGTGCAACGGGCCCTTCTAGAGTCTCTGCACTGAGAAAGATACTGAGAACCTTGAGCAGAGCAGCAGCAAGCCAGTGCTGCTTCCCTGCAGGTCAGTGGGCATATGAAGGGCCTTCAAAGGCAACATATGGAGCAAGCCTGTGCTCTGCACAAGTCATGCACAGGTTGCAGGCTGCACACAGGCAACAGGGTCCAGGAAATAAAAGTTGCATATGCCAACCCAGAAATCTGGCCTGCCTGCAGAGCATGAGAATCCCGGCATAGATATCTGTCAATATTTATTTGGCCGTAAAATTCATACCTGGCTACCCTGAGAAGATTCCCCCTTCCCATTTTAATGCCTGCAAGCTTTATAGAGTAAAGCAAATCCACAGGCAAACGCTGAGGCCTGACTGACATGTGAAGCAACTCTCAGGTAGTCAGATCCTCTGACAACCCAGCCTGAATGATGCTGATAAGCTGTGCTTTCAGGAGTTGCTAAATACAGGTGACTCCCTTGTTCATGTGGGGCAGACTTGCTGGCAATCACACAGACCAAGCAACTGGGAATGACAAGCAATTCTGGGTGTCATAGAAGAAGCCCTTTTTGGTGTCAGGGGTAAATTGCACTTCAAACTTTTATCTTTCTCTGCAGGAAATCAGAACTGACTGATCTCACTCAGAAACAGGCATGGGCTGACTGGTCACAGCACAAGCTGGCTGGTCTGGGCCAACAGCCCCACCGCTCCCAGTTCCATACAGAGTTAACCCAGCTGCCAGCTAACCTACAGAGTGGGAAAAGGAACAGCTAAGCCTGGCTTGTATATTGAGTTTCTCTCAGGTCAGATCAGAGAGAGCTAATGAACCATGATCTGTAGAACTTCATAAAGATACAGCCATTTTTGAAGCTCTTCTCATCAGGATGTAACTGTTATTACAGCTCCAGGACTTGGTATTTCAGAAAAAAAGTTCAGAATGATTTTAAAGTGAGGCTTATTCCTCAGACCTGACATGATTCCTGCAAATCTCAAGCAACAAGGCAACAAAACATAAAGTTCTTAAATGAGGGATCATTTAAGGTGATAGAGAAAGCTCAAGTACTCAACGCTTCCTGCTTTGGTTTTCACAGACAGGCCTGCTCCCACAGCTCTGCATGTGCCAGTGTGCTCCGGAGAGGAGCAGCCATCAGGAGGAAACAATGTTAGGGTCTACTGAAAAACTGGATGTATTGAAGTCCATAGGGTGGTGGTGATGGGACCAATACAGAGCTGTAGAAGTGGTTGTCCCACATGATTATGAGATAGTTAAAATATCATCCATGAAACAGACCATGTTTATCATGGAAGGGCTCTGATCACTGGACAAAGACCTTAGCTCTGAATAAAAAGAAGACTCAAGGAATAGCGGCTAGTTTGCATCCACTGCAGTCCCCAGACAGATGAAGGTACATTTCCCCTTGGAATTTAATCCTAAATACTTGCAGGACACAGGAATAACCAACATGGACTTGTCACAGGCAAATTAGACTTGACGACTTGATAATTCTGCATCTCACTGCTGACAGCAACGCAGATGAGGTGAGGGAGATGATGCAGCACATCCAGGTTTCAGACAACACCTCCCATAGCAGCTTTCCTTAGAAGCTGAGGTGTGTGAGCTGGAGGAAGTCAACAACTTAACATCCAACTGGGGGCCAGCAGATAGCAGAGAAAATATTCCAGGGGGCCAATACCAAGGGCACAGTGTTCTACCTTCTCCTGCTACTAACAGATAATGTAAATGAATGGTCACGCAATACACTTGGAGTCTCAGGTTGGATAGTAGGAAAAACTTAAGTGTAACAGATTACTCAAAGAGGCTCCATGATCTCCATCCTTTTAAGTGTCTCAAGACTTGATTAAAAAACAGAATATAGCTGACCTGGTCTCGTATTGCCCATAGCCCTACTTCATACTTGAGATGAGGTCTTTAGGGTCCTTCCACCAACACCTCTATGAATTGGTGTATGTGATTTCATTCCTGTCAGCAAAAACATCGGTATTCCAAACAAACTGCCTTTAATATGCAAAACACATGCATTTATTCATTGCAGTCTGATGATTGTTATGGGTCCCTTCCCACTTGAGATATTCTACGATTCTTTCACTGCTTAGCTTAATTCCCAAGCCTCTCTGGGGAGCTTTGCACTTCTAGAACAAGCATCTGCTGTATATATGCAAACTTGTGACTTGTTCTCAGCCCAGCCAGTTAGCTGCATGATTCTGCTCCCAGGCCACTGAAGGCACCTTTTTCTCCTCTGTGTACTTTCATCACAGAGATAGACATGGCTGAATTTACTGTAGGGAACAGTTTACATGAGCAAATCCTTTCTTGTGCCACAACCATGAAACAGTACCTGCAGTGACACACAGGGTTCTCTGCTTAGAAATGTACCTCAAAAAAAAAATCAGTTCCAGGTTGAAGGATTCTACATCTTTGCTATTTTGCTTCAGAAAAATATTCACGTAATTAAGATTTTAAGGCTGCTACCTTCACTCTGAGGAACTCTAATTATTAAGAGCAAAAGCATTTGGCAGAGGAACAGAGGTGTCAGAACATCTATCCATAATTCTATTGTGTCTGACAAAACAAACAACTTCCATCTCCAAATAGATCAGTGATGCCCTTTATTTTTCCCCTCTACCAATTGCCAATTAAAGAATTGCATTTAGGATCTGCTGATATTCCACACAACAGCTGCTGGTAAATTTCTGGCTGACTGTACAGACCAGCTTCTTGGAAGGCCAATGTGCTGTACAAGCGTGGCAGAAATGGAACAGGCAACCAGGATTAAATCACAGTTAAAGGGGGAGGGGAGAGGAATGCCTGCACTACAGCCTTGTGAGGAATTACCGGTCACGTTAGTTCTCCGAATCTACTCCCGGCCTAATTAAGCTGCATTTTTACTGTAAAGCAGGCAAACTGCCAGCCACGGTGAAGTGAAACCAGCTTTCCAGTAACTGCCAAGAGGAGCTCAAAAGCATATTCATGTTTAAAACAGAAGCCTTTAGTAAGGGGGCTTGAGAAGCTTGAGAAGCTATGCTTGAACAGGGCTTGGACTAACATTAAAATACAACTCTTAATATAGCAATATGTAAGGTGCTTTGGGGTTTTTTTAAGGTGTGGGTGTTTTTGTGGGTTTGTTTTGTTTTTTAATTTGCATCCTCTGAGCCTGATTTCATATTCACGTCAAGTATCACTATTTCCTTTTGAAATCACTGCAATCTGTACAGACCATCCAGTCTTTTTTTCCCGTTTCTCTGTTCCAGGGCAGGCCAATCTGGGGCAAACACAAGTAATGTAGGGGTCTGATTCAGAGCAGTACAGCCAGGCCCCTTAGATCAGTTTGTGATGTGTGTACACTGGATCAACAATCAACCTGTGCTACGACATTTGGTCCAAGAGCAGACTGTATTTGCAGGTTTTTTAGTTGGGATTTGCCAGCCAACTACAAAGACCATATTAGTTCTTATGAAATTAGAAGCTCAGGCCATATGCCAATAAACAAATCCAATGGAAGCTGAAGCACGAGCAGTCACCCTCCCTGCCATCCAAACACAAATGTCAATGCAGGGTTTCTAACTAACAGGCATTCCACAGGAGCACTATTACAAGGTCCTTGAGGAATCAAAAAATTGCTCAGCCTACACATCACCGATCAGGCACAGTGCACAAGCTCTGATAACTGCTTAACTCCTCCTCCCCTCCCCCTTATAATTACTTAAATGACAGGGATTCAACTACCACATGAACCCACTAAGCAGATTCACCAGCAACTCTTCCAGATCAGACTCAGGAACAATGGATGAATTGCTTGCTGCGTCAGTCCCTCTATGCAAGCTTTAGGGGCTAGACACTGAGAAAACCTCGTTCATTTGGATCCTAAGCCAAATATCAAACACATCCTTTTCCAAAACTTCTTTTGTCCTTGCATTGTTAGTAAGCATACATGCAAAACTGCTAATAGAGAGCCACAGTGAACACAAAGAAATCATGGTGCAAAATATCCACTTCTTAGATTTTTTTTCTTCTATGTCAACTGTTCCACTGCAGATGTTGGTTTGCAGGCTAGGAGAGATCTGATCACCACTCCTAAAAAGAAATCAACATTTTTCCTTTTTAAAAGACGTTTCACCAACATTTCATTTTTGAAAGGCAATTTTTTTTTTCAGCAATTGAGCAATAGTCCACAGGATGAGAAGCAGCAAAAGCATTTTATTTGCTGTATTATTAGTGTCATTAGAAATATGGTAAAAAAAACACGCAAGTCCACACAGAAAGGAAAGCTTAATAAAACCCAAAGACAACTGGAAAGGTGGTGGTGGTAGTGGTAGAGACTTAGCAGAGAAAATACTTTTTGAAGTCTTCCAAGTTTCTAGACAGCAACAGCTCTTTTTTGGCCATCAGAGATGGTAACAAATCTTCCTACTACTTTGCATCAGAGTGTCCTCCTCCACCCTTGTTGGACTGCTAGCTTCAAATCACTTAAATGTGTTGTGGAGTGTAAGAAGGGAACTAAACACAACATCAGGATCTCTTCGCATGAGATAACGCTTTCATGCAACTGTTCTGCACATGCAAAGGCATAAAACTTACTGAGCAAACACTATCTTCTCAAAAATCACTTCAAGTCATAACAACACTTCACTTGGTTTAATTCCTGTATTTTCCAAAAGGTGGTAGAAGTACTGCATTTTATAAACAATAACATGCTTCTCCTCCTTCAAACAGAAAATATCTTTAATCTTTGCAACAGAATGATTTCTTTTCTCTGACACTGAAATGATGAGACAGTCTTAATTCATGAAGTAACAATTGTGTTTCTGAAGTTGCCACAACGATTATTTGTAAACATTATACCCACAACAGTAAGTACATTAAAATCCCACACTTCCACCTTAAAATAAACCACAAAGATTTGACATGAAATACATAAAAAGTTTATTATGTATGTACCCCATCTTCTTATCTGGAGGAGAAAATCTGAGGCAACAGTTTGGTGCAGTATAGAGAAGCAAAGCACTATACAGTAGCTGCACACAGCTTGATTGGTTTCAGACCACAACTAAATACTCTTACTATGACTGTTAGTACAGAAATGTTCTGTAATTAGAAAAAATGAGAAGTATTACTCTCATGCTGTACAGTCTTATGCTTCTTGGTTAGAAAAGAACAACTGATTGAGTTTGAATCTTTCGTGCCTGAACCTTGCACACCAACTTGTTCGGCTGTTGCCTCTGGAATGTTCAGCACAAAGGTTAAGCTCCAGACATAATTTAAGTGCTTTTCATGTGCAAACTGTTACTCGCTAAAGCTTTCAAAGTACATTTAATTACAGATATGAACACCCTGTAAAGATATGAGGATATGACAGCAGACCCAGAGGCCAATACAGATTCTTTAAGAGAAATGCTATGTTCCACTGCAGTAGTTCTAGTCCCTGATTAGGTCCTTCCAAAGAGGGGGCTTATTTCAATTGTAGGAGATAGACCACTCTTTAACAGAAGCATCATGGGATGTTGTTACCAGAGTATGTTCATCCAACCACGCCAAGCCGCTTACATGATGTAGTCTGTGAGCATCTGTATCGCAGTGCAAAGTAACAGAAAAGAATTAGGAATGCTGGGTTGACAAGGTAACCTTCAGCACATTCCAAACATGATTTTTAGCTGCATTAAATACTAGTACTGGATTTTAAAAGTAACTACAAAAATAACATAACAATAGAATTCCAGCTAATGTGACTAGATAGAGATTAACATAAAGGCTAAATTATTTTGGGAACATTCAAAGCCTGCTTACCATTAGTTTAGAAAACAGGAACAGTGTTGGATTTCAATAACTACTAGCAACTTTCAAAAGTAGCATGTTGAAGAAAACATACCTGGTATCTTGACTCTGGTCTCTGGATCACTCACAGTCCAAACATACACCATCATGTCCATGCCTCCAGAAGCAAAGTGTTCATTATCTGGTGACCACGCAATACAAACAACTTTCGCATGGTGTCCGTAAAAGACGTTATACTCCTATTTGAAAATTCGGGAGACAAGGGTCATTCCAGTAGTTAAATCTACTTCAGGAAATCACTAACTTTCAATGTGCAGCATCAGAACAAGCTACTGCAAGACTCCAGACAATGTATATCTCAGGTGCAGATGGATACACTAAGCAAACCAACTGGTGGCTTCATTTTATGTGATTTATTTAAACACTTACTAGGCCAATAAAATACAAACCTCTTGTAAAAAGCCACTAAGACGTTTTTCTATTAAAGCCTGATCTGTTATATGCATATGCAATTTAGAGGCTTCTAAAATAATCCCACAGATATTTCTCAAGCCAAAATTCTTTCAATTTTTACTTAAAAAATGAAATGTTTTTTGTGGAATCCATCCTGCATTTTTATTTCAGTGCTGTTTAGTCAAAGCTTAAGGACTTTACAGACTGATACGCATTGACTGCTTGGGCTGAAAAGTGGAAATTGCCCATTTTTTGGTTCTTGGTTAAAAGACAGATTGGCAAATAAAGCAAAACTCCCTCTCCTAGCACATCCCTTTCATTGCTTAGTCCTTACCATGGTGTGCCAGAGCCAGCAGAATTTTATTGCCAAGTCTGCTTTATTTACTTCATTGAATTTTATTGTACTTCATGATTCTTATCAAACTGAGCCTGCATTCTTGTCCATTTTACAAAAATGCACACAAATTCTCTAAAAGACATGGCATGTATTTTTTTTTAAATTTCCTTTAAAAAACCAAAACGAACAAACTAGTGGTTCAGCACACCCAAAGGAACTTTTTGTATTTAACTACTGCTAGTCTCTGGGAATCCATCTCCTTCCCCTTTTCAACTATGCATTTTTTTATTAGGTGGGTTTCAGTGTTTTCCCAGCAGCCAACCTATGCTGCACATTTCCTCAGCTATTCTTATGATCTGGAGGGTTCACATAGGCTGCTGTAAACGCTAATACTACCCCAAAATAGCAGGTAAACAGTGACAGAAACATCAAATTTACATCAGTGATTTACAATTAAGCCTCAGCAGCTATAATATACTTCACCACAACAGTTTTAGACATGAGCTGTCAATTTGTTTTTAAACAAAGTCAACTCTTGCTCCAACAATTCTTACCGCGTAGCCATCAGCGACGCTAAAGACAGTGACAACTTTGTTTGCATCACAGACTGCAAGAAAGGCACCATCGTGAGAATATGCCAGGTCAGTAACAGGACCTTTAGCTTCCAAAGTCTTATCATCACTTTTCAATGAGGTTCCTTGGATTGAATACAAATGGACATTCCCATCCTGCAAATTAATAGCAAAGAAGAAGAAAAGGTAGAAAAATAATTTTACAATAGAAAGAGGAGTTTCTGGAACTTTTTACACTAAGTCTATCTGGTAGTGCTTCTGTTAAGAAGAACTTTAAATAACCTGTCACATGCTGGCTACAATCCAACAAGTGTGGAAATAGACCCATTTTCTAGAATTTTCTAACTTCAAGAACACACTGGGTAAAAATTTAGCAATTTAAAAACAGCAAATACAAGAAAAGATTAAATTCAAAAAGAAGTGAAATAGACTTTAGATCACAATTGTGGTAGAACCTGGGGAATGAAAGCCCAGGAACACCAAATACACACAACTTACTTGATACAATACTGATGTTGTTACAAATTGTCACCTACTACTTCTCAACAGAACACACCTACTATTATTAAATGCTTCTGTTACTTGCTCCAGTGCTCAAAGTACTACAGTTTTAGGAAGTGCAACCTTACCGCTCCTCCCACTGCAGCTGTACCTCCTGTGGGGTGAATGGCTACAGCTTCTGGCTCATAGCCAAGGTCTTCAATTGCAAAACATTTTTTCTTATCTTTCATCAAGACAATCTGTAAGTAGAAAACCAGAAACTAAGACCCTTCTTCAAAGTACCAAATATAAAACTATACTAAGCCACATTGCTTAGTCATAAATACAAATGCCCTCTGGTTGCTCAGAAATTTATTGTATCTCACCTTAAGGGAACAGTTTAATTCTTAAAAAAAGCCTACATGTGGTGACTAACACATATAATCTGCTGTACTGGAGTACTCATGTTCTAAATTATGCAGTGCAGGGCATCCTCCATTGCCTTCAGCTTTGCTTCACTTGGTTTGAACATGAAATAAACAAACCAGTATTTTTAGCAATGCTTACTCCCTTCCTGGTTCACTGTTAAAGGGAGGGAGGCAGGACCAAATTAGTTGCAAGTTAATTCTGCAATGTTAAACTTTAAAGGCTATTTCCTATCCAGTTCTAGTCTATGGATAACTGGCATTAACTCACATGAAAACAGGTTTGGACAACACTATCAAATGTCCCAAGCACAAAACCAGCACCCATACAGAAAGCATAAATCATTAGAAGTTAATATTTCAGTACAAGAGAGCCTTGGTGCAATGTCTCTGGTTTTCTGTGATCTGCATACTAGTGGCAAGCAAGCTAGAGCTTCTTATGTTGTACAACAGCATTAGTTAATTAATTAGTTGGATTAATTGCAAAAAAATAAAATGCAGGAGAAAAACATCCTTTTGCCAAAATCATGTCACTGAACAAATCTGGCAAGAGCATGAGTCTGACTGGTTTAACCTTCCAGCACAAAGCTGTATTGATAACAAATATAGATACACCCACACAAGGGACTTTCTGAAATTTAAATATATACATAAACGCGAAATTGGTACAGGATGAAAAAAGACAAGGCTATAAAGT
>NW_008236769.1:6791977-6803563 GCF_000691975.1 Corvus brachyrhynchos | reverse complement strand
TGCTGAATTATGTTCCCTACAGCTCTTATTAGGAAATTCTGCAGATGTACAAGGTAACCCCACACTAAATATCTGTATGTTACCATATATGGCATTATTAACACAGCAATTGTTGATAATCCACAAGTTAATACTTACTTGTCCAATGCATAAAACTACAGTATAACCACCAGGACCCACAGCTAAACATTTTGGTTGAACATCCATTTTCACAGCATCCTGGCCACTGGAAGAAGACATGCCAAGGCAGAGAAGCAGGAAGGACAAAGCAGAAAAAAATTATTCCATCTCTACTATTATTTAAAATTGCCTATTCAAATAATCACCCACTAATCATCAAGAACACACATAATTTAATTTTTGAATGTACTAATCTGCAAAGTTTCCTATTGTTTGTTTAAAGCTTTACTGTCTTGATCAGGTAGCACACCTTTGAAACAAAAATTAATGTTGCAATACTATAGTTTAATTTTTAAACTAACTAGATTATCTTAACAGGATTCTTTAATTTTTTTTTTTTTGCTTAAATTCTGGTTTCCATGAAGAAATAGCTGTGTCTCGCCCTTCCTAACCACATTTATCACCACTATCTCTGGATATTTATGAATCACAAAGCAGACACCCTTCCTACAGCCCCTAACTAAGTTGCTCAGTACAAGATAGGTCTCCCGTGGAAGGGATAAAACCAATTGAAAAGCCTGGGATGCATTTCTCATTGTCAGAAAAAAGCATAAGGTTGATACAGTAATGATGTCTACAGTTTCCATGGTAACATAAAACCTAAATAAACTCCAGCATAATTTTTTTTACCATATAAAATCAATAAAACTCTTGCTGCAAAACAATTATACTGCAATAAAAGGCAACATTTTAACTAACCTGTAATCCCTCTTGCTAAGGTTGGTATAGCGCACAGTGTCATCCATACTGCAGGTAACCAGCTGGTCCATTTCATCCACTGCCATTCTAGAAACCTGGTTTGTGTGGCCTTTCCCAGAAAAGCCATCATTCTCTCCAGTTTCAGAATCCCAATAATGTGCATAATAGAATTAAGGAACATTTGAAGATACTGGTGCAGTCAGGTACCACACCATGAAAAGTTAAATAAGTGAGAGAACAGCTAAGGTTAGAAAGGACCTCTTGAGATTTAGTCCAACCTGCTGCTCAAACTGGTGTCAGCTACGACAGGCTGTAAGGGTTCTGTAAGGTTTTGAGTATCTCTAGGGATGGAGACTTTACAAGCTCCATAGGCAGTCTCATAATATCTATTAAGTGAGCCTCTGATGTTCTATAGTGAGCTAAATGACCTACCACAAACAGTAGCAAATAGTGGAATAATTAGCATTAGGTCTGAGACTAGAAAATACTTTTTAAAGAATTTTAGTTTGAAGTCCTACAACATTGGCTTTCCCTCATGTAACATGGTTGCAGGTCTGCAAAGAAACAGGGCCTATATTTATAAGGGTTTATGCCAACATGACACCATTTTAAAGGCAGGATGAAGGACTGTAGTTGCAATTGTAAGCTTCAGAATGCTGGAAATGTAACTTTCTGCATATTGTGTCATAAGTGGAAAATATGTATTGCTATTTCTTGATGTTACAAGAGGCTAATTTGTAGATCTACTTGTTCCTCCCTACTAACAAGCTACCTACCATGAAGAAGCAGCAACTGAAAATTAAGAGCTGGCTTATATTTAGCAGGAAAGTGTGAAGGCAACTAGAAAAACAGGTATTAGGGGAAAGCAAAATAAACTTCTTTAGACAAAATATTCACTTGTGTCCAATAAACTTTGGGCTTCTTTTTCACCTCTCCTAATGAGCTCTTTAAAACTGTAAGACTATAAGAATTATCACTTATCATTCAAAGGATATTAATATGACCATCATTACTTCCAGAGTAAATATAGGACTTTCCACCATTTTTGTGCACCGTGAGACACTGAATTGATTTACTATGACCCTGTGAATGGGACATAAATAATTATTGATGAGCAATTTTTAACACATACATACACCTACTTGAGAAGAATTATAGGTTATTCAGAAAATAACATGCTATTCACAAGCGTTAAAAGTCACCCAGTATAAAAACCACTATTTTGCAGTGTAGTCATTTAACTGTTAGAGCACTGCTATTGCTATGTCCTTGAAGAGAAACAGTAAGCATCATGGATGTCCTTATTAGCCTGATGGGCCAAAATACTTTCATTGCCTTTTCATCACTGCTTTTCAGGCACTTTATGATTCAGGGAAGAGGACTAAATATGGTCATGTACCCACACCAACTTGCAGAATTATAGCAGTGATGGCAAAAATCTGGGACATTGTTTCTAGTTCATGTAAAAATGTAAGTTCCCATGAGAAGAACTCTTGTGTCAGTGAACTCTTTAAATCCTAAAATTAAAGTTCGATTGCACGGTAACCCTAGTCACCTTGTCCACAATACACTAGTTCTGGGGGAATGAGACATCACTGGTAGTTTTTTATCTATGCTGTATTTCTTTTCTCATCTCAAGAATGCTTAAAAAGCTGCAACGAAAGATAAGTTGATAACATTAATTAAAATGAAATAGTCTGTGTATTTGCACAAAGCACAGTCACACATGTAACATAGTAACTTCTTGATTCATATAACTTCAAGAAACAGTCATGCATAGCTTGTTTGGCAATGCTAATTTAACAAAGCTATTCTTCAATAGCTACTATTCCATCTTGACAACTTCAACCACTGAGTCATTTATTGCAGAAACTCATGCAGTAACAGAACTTACCTTTATGACACGTAAAGGCTTATCTGGATTGTTCTTGTCCAAATAATTGATATAGCCAGACAGAGAGAGAGTCAGTAAGTGGTCTTTCTGCCACAAGCAACCCAGCTGCTGATCCAACACGTTTGATCCCATGTTAAAAGTATTTACAATAGAATTAGCACCGACATCCCAGATTTTAGCTGTTTTATCTCCAGAAGCAGAAAGCAACTGACTACTGTCAGGGCTCCAACTAATCTGTAAAAACAAATGTCACCACAAGACAGCAAATGCATTTATTAATTCAAGACTTTGTGGTTCATGAGCTGAGTAATGAAGTATTACGGATCATTTGCACAAATGAAGTAATACTTACAGCATAAATACCTCCATCATGTGCTTTGCCTCCACCAAGAGCACACACTTTCTCTCCAGTCTTCCCATCATAGACAAAAATCTTAAAAGAGCACAAAGACATACAACTTAAAGGGAAAAGCAGTAATAGAAAAACCCCCAAGATAGTGTCTGATACTTTGATACACTAGATTCCTTTTTAGGGAGAGGCACAAGCTACGCTGCATTGAATAATTAAGACTAAATGATTGAGATGAAAATTGTAAATAATCACAGCAAATCCCCTGTACATTGGATCCAGACATGTGAAATTATGGAAGATGTTACAGTTTTGACTCCTGCTGTGATGGCAGCTGCTTAACACTGCTGTCATGGGAGTCTGCCCTCCAAGAAGGACAAGCTACCTGTGGTAACAGTATCATTGTCAACCTGCCCTTATCAGTAGGGAGCACACATGGAGCTATTTGCTATCTATGAATTCACTATTTCAGCTAGACATCCCAGGACCATAAAGACATACATATTCCAAAAGTACAACATGTTCCTGCCAAAATAACCCGTAAGAGAATGCTAGGGAGATGGAATGGGGAAAAAATCTGAGTAAGAATAGTCTGGTTATTACCAGTTATCAATTATTACAGATTTACAGGAGGATAGTTAAAAGTTTAAACCAGTCATTTTTTGGCATAAAAAAAGAAGCAATGTGAATTTTACAATACTAATCCTATTCCCAAAATGCACAAGAAAAACTTCTCATGCTAAAATCACTACAAAAAGTTCCCTGTTTTTTACCTGCCCATCTGCACTAGCTGTAGCAAATCTGTTCCCGTCAGGAGAAAACCTCACACAGTTCACAAACCGTGTATGGTCCTGTAGGAAGAAAGTAAGAATCAGAAAACAAAATAAGAACAGACTGTTTTACATAGAAGACAACCTAGTAACAAAGAAGTTCTCTTATACTTGAACCATAAATTAGCTGTGTAGGAGATGCTTGCTGTAGAGAATTGCTATGAGGCAAGTTTAGCCTCTATCTGAAGAGAATCGTGGGGATCAAGAACAGTCCAGGGAAGACACTGTGACATCATTACTGATGTAGTTAAAACTCAGTGCATACCAGGAGAATGAGTACCCGGTTTCAGGGATAAGTAGTAAAAAAAAGTCAGATGCAACCTACATGCAAACACAAGATTCTTCCCCACAGGTCATTAAATTCTTCTGCAACGTTCTCCAGATTTCAACTCTTGCTTCATTGCGCAGTGAGTTTTATACACAGAAGAGTATTTTATCCTTCTTATTGCAAAAAGAAACCACAGGCATGAGGAATAAGTTACTATTTTACTGAAATTCCATTTCTGGGAGACTGCATTAGTGGTAGTTCTGTGAAGTAATGAGGCAAGACTGATGTATGCTCCCCAAATAGACTATTTACAAGTAGGAGACTATTCAAACCATGCAAACTAGAAAACACACATTAAATAGGGAAACACCACAATGAGGCCAAAGCTCCCATGCAGAGAGATTTGGAAGACTATTTTTAGTATTGTGGAAGGCAGGTTCTAACCTACTTTCTTCAACTATACTTTTTTTTCCCCCCTCGATGATACTGCAGGCTCTAATCTAAACCATATAACAGCCTATACCAGAATCCCATATATCAACCATATATCACTTTAAAAGGAAGACTGCATCACATACACAGACTACATCACTGCAGCACTGGTAAGTAATTCGGACTTCAGAGTTCCAAAAGAACCAGCTTAGCAAAATGCAAGTATCAGCTTAAGTACAGAAATATATTAGGCAACTACATCATTTCATTGGATCGCAGAGCTCAAAACAATTCCTTTTCTAGAACTGGAACGGCATCCTTACTAAAGTCATCATATGAAGACTACTCAAGGCTTATATGTAAGAAAATAAAAGGCATACTACACTGTTTTTAAAACTAAAATACAAAATAAACATTTTTAACCTACTACTGCAATAATCTCCAGTATCTTTGCAATACTTTTTTTGAGGCAAGAGACCTCCTGCCATTAAAACAGCTGCAGAAGCTAGTGGATTTTTGTTTTCTTTGGCCTTAAGCAACAAGGGATACCTTAACTGTGGTAGTTCCAGCCTTCGTTTCATTTAAGAGATTGTAACAAATACAATAAGAAACAAAGTTCAAAGGAATGTAGAAACAGAAAACTGACCACACAAGTCATTACATACCCATTCCATGTGGTAGAAATTAAGTTATGCTTTCAAACATCTACACTCACCCTTTCTAAGTGGCCCTGGGATTTCAGATTTGAGCATTTGTTATCAGATTGGAAAATTCCATTAAAGTCACCACATTTCTTGAATTATGCACCTTGGAAAGTATTAAAAAATTCTACATGTCTGCACTGAGAAACAGTGCTCTGAAAGCATCAATAGGGCCACTAAAACACCCTACTTCACCCCTTCCATAACTTAGTGACAAAGAAAAAAGAATACTGGAAAAAGTGCTTCAGGTTCTCTTTTTAACCAGTCATTTATTTCAGTTTTCTTGGACTGAGATGAGCTTTTGGCTATACATGATTTTAAGAAAGCCACTTGACACCATCTATGCCTCAAAAAGGGGAACTGAGAACTTTTGTTATAACAGCTAGCTGCGACAAGAACTGCTGCACAGTTTAACAGAGCCACATCTAAACTTAAACTCACACTTAGTGTAAACTTGAACTTGAATGGCGGTCCCTCAAAGAAAGCAGCACAGTTGTCATCACTGCCAGTTGCCAGCCGATATGGTCTCGTTTGTTTAATGTCCACGCTATTGATCACTTTATTGTGCCCAGTAATCTCGCCAACAGAAGAGCCGCTATCCCACAGGAACACTGCTCCGAATCTAGTTAGGAAAGCACACAATAACTACAATTCATAAAAGTTACATGCGGATTAACTCCTTGAACATCTGCAATCTGCAGATTTGAGTGCACTCAAAGAAAAGAAATTAGGTCATCTCATTAAATCTCATGCAAGCACATCATAGTTCCCTGCAGGCTATTTGAGATCTTTCTGGTGAGAGAATCTAATCCTCAATAGGAGACGTTTGCTGAAGGGGACAAACAATCAAGTTTTGCATATAAAGCTTCTAACGTTCAGAGATCCAATGTATATTCCTCACTAAGACTGTTAGTTTATAAAAGAAAGCAGTAAATTATTCCATCTGCCTAGCCACTACACAGAATGCAGAAAGGTAGGATAACAATGACACTGGATCACAGTTATCTATCTGGCTATTTAGCCTAGATTGGGTAGCATCACTTTACAAATATTACTACTTAAAGGTTTAAGGAAGAAGAGTTTTAAAAGCATTTTAGTTCTTACTCTAAATCACCTTAAAAACCCCCTGGTATAATCAATACAGAGGCACTGAACTGCCAGAGCATTGCTATTTGAAAGGCCTTCTTTAGAATCTCTTCAACAATATTCTAGACTGAAAGCACATCCACCTAACAGGAAGCTGGCCAAGTTTTTGAAGGAGGAGAGCTAACTCACATTGTATCTACCCAGGAGCAGATGGGGCAGAGGGAGTAATGGAGGACAAAAAAAAAAAAAAAATCTTTTTCAAGGACACAGTACTTGACAGGGATTAAAAAATGGTACAGGGAATCAGTGAACAGGACCACACGATGCTTTTTAGTCCTTTACGCAGAAGACTACCTGGTCTGGACTCCACCTTCAGGTTCTGACAGTCCTTGAACATTAAAAGGAGGACACAAACCTGAACAGGCATCTCATTTAGTCAGGTAAAGGACAACCACTTGTGATTTCATTAAACTACCACAATAAGGCCTAAAAATATAGACATGTTGCCAAAGGAGAAAATTCAGATACTTTCATTTTTTAAACTTTTATTCAATCAATTGAATAAGACCACGAGTCCAGTAAGTGCAGGAGGAGGGAAAATAAACCTTGTGTTTTCTCCTTCCTACCCTATCAGAATTTGACAAAAAAATCCACCAAACAGCTATCCTTGAACACAATACCCACCTACCTCTAAGAAACAAGTCCCATACAATTTTTAAACTAAGCAATTGTAACAGAACTGTATTTTCCAACTAATTTACAGCTGTCAAACACTGCATAGAGAATTTTGTTGCAGAACAGCACAACTTGAAGTCTAGACAGGGAAAAAGCAATGATTACCTTCCACTGAAGAATCAAAAGCTTTCTGCAAGGAACTTGCTTTGTTAGAATACAGAGGTTTACAGTAAATGTATGTATCTATATATAGACACATACACACGAATTACTCACTTTTCCCTTCCTTCTCCAACCACAGCAATTCTCTTGCTGTCTTCAGTCCATGCAAGGTCCTTTATTTTTCCTGCAAATGGCTGATACTCATACTTCAGTAGGTGTTCCTTCTGTGTAGTATCCCAGATTCTCAGCTTTCCAGAGACATCTGCCATAATAAAACAAAATATAACTATTGTTCCAGCATGACTCAGTCACATGACTCAATCTGCCAGAGTACAGATTTTCAGCTACACTGAACACTTGTACTAGGGACCTACTACCTTACCCTGTTACAACTACTACAAATCACTTGATTTAGGAATGCTGAAGGCTATATCCATTTCACCAAATTGGGTTTTTAACCAGATATTATGATTCAAGACATGCAGCACCAAATACAACACACAGAGAAAACACTTGCAGACACGTGAAAGAACTGCACAGTAAGAGTAGGAACTTTAATGTTGTCAGCTGGTATGTGTTTAGTATCACAAAGAACAAGCCAGCCCAGCCCCCTGCCCAGCAGCTACAAGACAGCTCACTGACCCTTCACTGGGAAGTAGGAGACCCTACATCTACAAGAAGGGAATAGTCCAGTGGACAGTGGTTGATGCACTACAATTTGTACCTTCAAAGGAGACCTGTTTTGCATACAAATACCAGGCATATGTAGAAGTACTAAGAGATTTCTGTCCACAGAACTCAATTCATGCACACCCACCAGTGTACTTTTTCTATACAGAAGCATGCATACACTTAATGGTGCGTGTGGATGCCTGCACTATCTGGAATACTACACAGGAATGCAACAGAATATTCAGGAACAGTAATGTCAAAAGCAGCACACACAGCACAAGCAGTTAACAATTTAAGACTTAAGATAATGAAAGCTCCCTGGCTCACTGTTTCCACTCAGTATTGTACAACCCAAGAGCTATTCAGAGCAATTACTGTGCTGCAGTATTGTAACCGGAGGAATTGTTCTACACACAGACAAATTTACAGATCTCTAATGAAACCCACACAGCAAAGTCTGTGTGTATTGTACCCTTCAAAAAAGCCACTGTTTTAGAATAAACCACATGCTAAAATACGCGTCTTTCACCTCAGCAGAATGCTTAAATTCTGTTCACCATTTATTGGTGCATCTTTACAGTTCAATTTAAACATACAGCAACCCTGCATTTTTGGGACCTGGTCATAGACTGATCTTCTAAATCATGTTCTAAAAGGACAGATTCAGACTTTCATAGAGACAATTTGTTATTGAAGCAGAATTTTAATGCAGACTTTAAAATTCAATTGTTTTCTCCATCTATTAATAGATGAGACACAGAGCTTTAACTTTGCAGTATCTCCCATTACTACATCTGCTATGACTGCTATAAGAGAAATTACCATAAAAGCCAAAAGCATATTGCTAAAGGTCTGTCTCATGAAGCACATGAAGTATTAATGCAGTCTGCATGGTTAATGCAGATTTATAGATAGAGAAATGAATCTTACATGTTATACTTAGAAACAGCTTAAACAGCTTGGTCATCTATCTTCAGACCCCATGCTCAGCAGTATCACAAAACTATTTATAAATGACATACAGAACTCACTTTTTAAGGGAAATTTTGCAACCTAAACTCTTTCACTTGGGTATGACAAAAATTCTGAGAAAAATCAACCAAATACTTCCCTAGCACAGTATCTATTACTGTTCTCTTACAAAGGACTGGAAATCTAAAAGACTACAAGAACAAATTAGATAGTTATTATGAGGATTAAGTGCTGCATAAACCTAGAGCACCAAGTTTGTAGAATACAGAAGAGGGTATTCAATTTGACACATGGTCCACACACAAAAGACTGAGCCAAGAAATCCTGGCTGTGGTCCCTTTCAGACAAGAATGTGAGAAAAAGAGAAAAAAAAAAAAAAAGAAAAAAAAAAAGCTGTGCTATCAGTGTTCTTAAAGGTTCCCTAGTACTCCAAAATACTTATTTTAATATAGCTTTCTGATATGAAGGAAACCAAGAAGGACAGAACATTTTACATTTTAAAAAATACAGTTCCCTTGAAATTGCTGCAAGAGAAACTCCCATTCTACTAAGACCTTTGCAAGAAACTGTACTCTCTTTCTAAGGGGCTCATATTCAGAATGTTTTGTTTTCAGATATATTACTTTGAAAATATGTCTGTATTTGGGCACATTACTTGCTTCTGAAGCATTTCTAATTGAAAATGGCAAGCACTTTTTAAAAAATCCATATATTAGCTGCAAATCTTTGTAAGAAATACAAGTTATAGTATTGTATTTATCAATATTTTTCACTGTACACTAGTCCTCCTGAAAAAAATATCAATTATTAGATGCTAGCTTCTAGTAACTGGGGTTTGTTTAGTTCTTCGGTAGTCAAAAACTGCTGTAATACAGGAAATTCACACTGTAAAAATTTATGTTGCACATCCTCAGACTACTGATTCATATGCATTATATGGAAACTGAGACCGAGCCTCGTTCCCTGCTAACTTGCCAAGAAAAGCTTTTTTGGTTCAGGTTAAAAGGTAACAAAAGTCATAAACGTTGCCAAGTTTGGTCAGGAAGAAGGGAGAAGGGAAAAGAAAGGAGTACACACTGTTTTAGAATCCCTCCCCTGCACAAAATATCAAGGTTTATTAACATCACAAAGAACAGTCCTGTATTTCAGAAATAACTTTTCACTCTGCTGCATTTACACAAGTCTTCATCACACTAAGTATTCAGGGTTCCTTTCCAGGTTTTTTTAAAATCGAAATAATACATTTTAAAAAGACCAAGAATGTCACTAAACTCACTGCCTAAGGAAGAGGTTAGAGGAATAACAACAGAAATCATTCCTCCTTCAGAGATGTGTACATAATTCCACCAAAGCACATCACAGTGACTGCATATTCCATACACACACGTGAAGTGTTACTACTGTTTTGCCAGTAACTTCAACAGCTCTGTCCACACATCTCATACACATGGATACTTTACCTCCGGATGCTATGTAGAATCCACTGGGAGCATACTTGGCAACTACAACCTGGTGGGCATGCTCAGTGTAGATGTCAGCAATTGCGGGATTCTATTTTAAAGGGAAAAAAAAGGTACTAAGTTGTATTTCCTCCTTTTCAAAGGAATAAAATCAGAAATTCAAAGATAAAATCATACTATCTCCCTGCACTCCCCACTCTCACACCCTTCCTTCCAGCTTAAATTGAGCAATTGTCTAAAAGTGAGAAGTGCAGTACACATTGCAGAACACTGCTGAGACCACTGGAGCAACACACTACTTTCTAACAACTGGCACAAAAAAAAGATTTCCTCTTAAGGAAGCCTGAAGTGCTGGGACCCTTTCTTCTCCAATACCTGCTGAATAATAGAAAAACACTCTCCAAAATAACAGGCCAAGCATTTTTTAGGGCTAGCCCAAGAATAAAGCAGTTACCCAAGCAGAATACTAAATATGAGCTGTGCTTTGCAGCACACATCTAAAGTTCTACTGTAGTCAAGTATGAAACTTGAGCCTGCAGTTAACCATCACCATGTACCCAAAATCACTCAATAACCAATGAGGTGCACTAGGCTTGCTCTTTCTTGACAATTGCAATCTGCTTAAAAAGCCAGCAGACCAGAACAGGAAAAGGTGTTTTCCCTTGTATCAAGAGTTGTACAGGAATTCTGAAAAAAATTCACTGCCACTCTATCATAATTTTATCTCTTCAGTCTTAACTACATTTTCAGATGCTTCACGTTGGACAATAAAATGAACTCAGTGTCTCAGCAGATCAGTACTGTTACACAATAGAAGTGCCACACAAATCAAAAAAAGGATGACATCAAGGCAAAAAACTGCTTTCAAATTAATTGTATAAATGTAATTCTGCATTCCTCCCAATTATAATGTATATATGCCATAACAGTAATGCACTACTCTTTAGAAATGCTTTTCTACCATTTAACAGGCTTCTTCCAGCTCCAGAAACTTGACTCATATGATCAAAACAAAATTACATTTTAACTGCTATAATTAATACAGATTTATTCAATCCAACCAGAAAACCACCTGATGTTATGGTATGACTCAGCCATCCAATCAGGAAAAACTAAAACACCCGCTCTGTGTTGGAAAGCGGTCTCCTGCTCACAGGAGTTCTTGCTGTCGCAGTACTGTTACATCTCCGGAGACAGAATACTGCT
>NW_008236769.1:6788854-6791959 GCF_000691975.1 Corvus brachyrhynchos | reverse complement strand
TTGCCATTGCTTGAGTGCATTGTAGCCCTACTTAAGTCACAACCATCTGCACTTACAGCATGCATCCATCTTCATTTTGTGCCCAACTGGATTTCATCTGAGCAAGATAAGATAATGTTTTCCCTATTCTACATCTGCATCACCTACATGTTCAGGAAGCTCAAATCCCCCCCTCCTCCCCATGCTGTTATTAATGGCATACATAAGTAGGTGCTACTTTACAGCAAGAATCTCCAAGAGTCTGGGAAAGTAAGCTGAGAGACTAACTTAAAGGGTTAAATGGAAGAGTCCCAAATTTAAGATATGGTAAATAGATTCCAGAAACCAGGTAATAAGGTAGAGCTGTCAAATTGTACATTATTTATTCAATAGTATTATTTCTGCTTGTAAAGTCAGTTTTCTAACTTGCATGTTGTCCACATCAAGCCCAAACCCCAAAAAACACTTCTAAAAAGATATTTTAGGAGAAAATTATAGTGTGAGCTGGGACAAATGTAGTACCTAGATTAAACCAGCAGTGAGCTTATGTGGCTTATTTCAAACACTGAAACCAGAGCCACATATGAAAGTGAGCAGTTTCAGTTCCAAGCTTCAAAGTAGTCTTAGACCCATGAAAATAAAATATTAATGAAGTATGAAACCTTAAAAATATCATTAGTCTTTCTCACAGTGCTTTTCCAGCACTGCTCCAGAACTACTTCTGGTTAAAGGAAGTCTCTAGATCATGCTCAAAGATCAAGCATTAACCCTGAATGCTATATTCATCTGATTAGCTAATGCTAGATAGGTTTAGACTTAAGGAGAAAGGTGATCACTGCATTTTGATGACCTGTTTTTTTTTTAATTCGAGCACAACCATTCCATTGGAGAACTGTTCATGGAGGGAATACACACAAACCCCCCAGCATTTCATTTGGTTGTTACAAACTATTAGACAGGCTTCTATATCATTCATAAACTGCATAGCTCTTTACTGAGAGTGGACACACCTGCACATCAGGTTACAAACTGCAACATTCTCCAGCACAAAAGCCACAGCACAGGTTTAGGTCAGTTTTTGTGTTATTGCTACAATATATTCTGTAGTCACCTGTCAATTATTAACAGAAGCAAACTCGCCTTGTCAGTTGGATAGGTCTGCGTATCAGCATGAATTGCACCATAAAACTGAAGGATTTGTGACTTCTATTCTCACCTTTCCTCGGGAGTTTAAACAGTTTAAATTTGAATTCCCACAACCCCACCTCGCCTGTTCTCAGGTCACCATGTGCCCTACACCCCGCAGCGCATGCTGGGGCTCACATTTGGACTGGGCTAATGTTTAGTGAGCTGATTCAGGCAAAGCAAATTGCTTTCTTCCAATTTAACCTCCAAATCAGGGTCAGAAGAGCATTAATGACAGTGCAAGGGAGGAGGTCAGCATTCATGACTTGGGCAGAAACTGTAATGTAAGCAGAGTGGCTTTTCCCTCTTCTCTCATCACACTGTGTGCCATTACAGGCTTTAACTGGGGCTTCTGGTTTCAGAAACTTGAACTTTTCTTGATACCAAGAGCAAAACACTATTACAAAGACATTAAACCGACATACTGAAACCAGAGTGCAAGATTATTTTTGGTTTTAAGTGGATAAATTTAAACTGATAGCAATCAAGAAATCCGCAAGGAATTTAGTTATTAGTAGCACTTTTCTATTACTACACGACAGTGAAGAAATGTCTGAATAAAGTGGGGGTGATGAGGTAAAAGAGGGAAACAGCTCAGTTTACAAAGGTGATTTAGAGAAGCAGCCATAAACAAATCCATTGTTGTGGAGACCTAAAAATTCCAGAGGTATGTCCTGCCCCTCCCCCCGCAGCCCTTCCTGCTGCAGGCCAAATCTGCAGTAGGAAAGTAAATCTAGGGGAGAATTTGATTTCTAAAGAATAAGCAACCACTTAGAAGAAATTTATTTTTTAAAAACCAGTAGTAAGACAATGGCCTAAACATGCAACGTTTCCTCCATGCTTTTAAAAGGGATGCCATCTTTGAAATGAAATCTTTCAAATAACTCTTACCATTTCTCTAGTTAGCACCAGAGAAAAAAACCAAACCCAAACCTCCACACTACTGAAAACATTAACTGGGGCATTCTAATATTTAATCAATGAGCAAAATGCCCTGTGAGCAGGGGTGAGAACTTGCATCCAGCTTGTTATGGAGTCCAGCAACTCATAACTGGTCTGATTCCTCGAGCTGGGGCTGGGTGGGGGGAAAGAAGCTGAAGAATAATTCGTTTAAAGATACGGGTTTGCAAGTATTTACATGCTTCTCTGACAGGCTAAGGGCCCAAAACAGCAAAGAAGGAAGAGCTCATTTATTAGGCAAACACAGCACTCAACTTCATAATAGTGATACCTAAGAAGATAAACAGGGCCAACCAGAATATACCAGTCTCTCGTCTCTTAAGTCCTATGCGAAGAGGGAAAGAACTGCACATTTTACCGAGATTTTCTACATGTTTTTACTGTCGCTGCCTATGGTTTTATGCCTGAGTCATGCACTCTACTTATTCTCCTGCTGCTGATCAGGGATCTGTGACCTCGATTGAAATCACCAAGACTGAATGAAGCACAGGCTGTTAAAGGAGGGGCAGGGAGCGAAAATGAAACTTAGCGAAAGCTTTACACTAGAAAACAAAATAAATCAAGATACATTACATCAATGTTTCTGATGACGACACATTTTCCATTGGTATAAAGAAAATTGTTGCCCTTAGGATCACCTCCAATAATTTTGGAAACGCCTCGTTCAACCTGCGGAAGGCTGGCGAACACTTTTTCTACGAAAAATAAAGGGAGAAATGGGATAAAAGGAAAATAAATAATAATAATTTTTTTTAAAAAAATCAAAATAAAAGGAAGGCGCTTAATGCCTCCGCGCTACGGGCACACGCCCTGCCCTGACGGCGGCCACCGTCACTTGTTGCTGTCAGGGCGCTGCGAGGCAGCGCCGGCACCGCGCCATCCCGCGGGTCCGCACGAGGGTCCGCAGCCCGCGGGGCTCCCCGTCCCCATCCCCGCCCGGAACCTCGCCGCCCCGGCGCGCCCGCCAGCTTCCGGATCTCG
>NW_008236769.1:6732233-6788043 GCF_000691975.1 Corvus brachyrhynchos | reverse complement strand
GCCGTCCCTAAGCGTGGCTGCTCTGCGGACTCTGCCCAGCGGTAGCTATTGGGATACCGGGAATGTGCCTTAAGCTACTGCGACGACAGACCTTTGGTTTTGCTTGGGAAGCATCGTCCTTGTCATCAGGGATTGAGTCGCCGTAGTAACCTCCTGTGGGAGAGGCTATGCAGGTCCCTGAGTTCCTCCTCTTACAGAGCTCTTGGGAAGGCAATTGCTGTCCACAGACAGTATTTCCTTTAAGATCAGTCTTATCTTCATCCCTTATATATTTACAATTATAATATCCTATAGTTTTATGCCATTCAATTCCAGATGCTGCTGAGATGCTTTGCCAACTGCAAGTTTATCTCCTGAGTTGTCCCCTGAGGCCAGGTTGGTTGTCTGTGTAAATTAAGCTGAACTACATACAGCCCTTCATGTTTTCTATATAGCTTTGGATAAATTGAAATCTTCTCTCCTTCCAATTTATTTATAATATTAATATAAATCACGGGTACGATCAGCTCTGCATGATACAGCAAGGCAAAGCTATCTAATCGGCAGAAACCCCTGAATTGTGTGCTACTTTGTGCTTTTGTCCCTTTAACTTGTTTCATTTGTAAAGTGACTGAGTTTTTTCCTATCAAACGGGGAAAAAAGCATCAGGATAGATGGGCATGACAGGACTGCCTTGCACAGCATGTGAATATAGAATATAAAAAGAGCAAAGCTTTTGGTGTGTTCTTGGCCCACTGACCTGTAAAACAGGCATGGGGGAACCCTGTGGGATTCTCCTTTGGGGGCTGGGAGAACAGGTTGAGAAAGAGAAAAGCTTCGGATTCTCAAATGCAGGAAGAATCGGTGCAGGGGTGTAAAGCCTTTCATGCAGAGAGGGGTAAGCATTTCAGCGTGAAAGGATGCTGAAATTTCCCAAGAACCAGTCTTGAGTTGGCTTATGCAGCCATTCTACTCAAGGGGCAGTAAAAGCTGCACACAACTACACTGGGACTGTTGCAAGAGGTTTAGGTATTTTTCACTTCTGTGCTAAATGTATTTGGATTTTTCCCTTATTCAGTGTTCAAAGAGCTACATTTTCCTGGAATAATTGCCATATGCCCATTAAAAATCAAGTTATCCATGTTAAACCAGCTGTTTTTTCTTCACCTCCTTGCATCTTCTAGAAATATATGAATCTGTATGTATTTATTATGTCAATATTTCATGCTAAAGACTAAGTAGAGTCTACATTTGCCATAAGCTGGTTTTGTGCACAAAAGCTGCATTATCTTTTATGTATGTAAATAGAATTTTACATGGCCAGAATCATGTTTACATTTTTGCAACTACATAGAAGATATTTTCCCTCCTTGTAAGGGTTGCCTTTGTAGTTTCTTAAAGCACTGGCCTCTTCTCACATCCTAATATTTTTAATATAAATTTGATATTTACTTGGGATTATGTATGCATTATAAATATCCTATTCACTAGCTTCTCATAAATAGCTGAATAATGGCCATGGCCTGGAAGTAGCAAATATGCCTGCAGAAACTCCTATAAAAAATCGAAAGTCAGTTTCAGAAGCTTTTTTTTCTTTTTTTTTAGGTGCCGCAAGTATTTGAGAGTTGAGAAATCCAAATCTGGATCTTCTCAGTAAAACTCTGATGGTACTCCTGAAGTTTCCATTCTCCAGCCCGTAGAAGGGAATTGAATTAATGAATTGTTAGTTTTCCCTCTGTAAAGATTTTATTCAGTTTTTAATTACTTGGTTAGCAAGTCTTAGTGATTTTTTTGTGTTTCCACAATTGTCCTTGTGCTTTATGTCTTGGGGGTTTTTTAACAGAGATCTTCATTAAGCTCAAGCTGCAAGTGCTCAGCCTCTTGGGGAACCACAGCCGGCTCATATTTGGCTGCAGATTTATTAGGAATAGTTGAAGAAGTTACTGCTCCCAGATGTCCTACAGCTCTTCACTTGAATGATTGAGCACTTGAATGATCTCTGCAATGCCACTTTGCATGGTCACGCCTGAGGAGATGAAAATTTCTGCTGTCCTTGGGCTGGCACTGGGCACACATGAAAACATTTACCAGTTATTTGGAAAACCCGGTTTCTCTGCATCTTTTTCAAGAGTGCTTCATCTTCATAGCAGTAATTACATAGTGATGTCATGGACATCATAGAGATGCTTCAGAGAATGGTCGAATGTTATTGTTTACTTCTTATTATTTACCTAGTGGATTGCAGATACATACATGGCTTGTGAAACATGTAACGACTGATTTCTGCTCCAGAAGGCTCAGTTCTCCAGGCCTGTATTTATTTACCATTAGGTGATATCAAAGATGTTCACATTTTGAGAGTTGAATAGTAACATTATGCTTAAGATTCTGGGCCAGGAAAAATGGAAGTTTCTGTGAGGAAGGTGTTTGGACTTACAGCTGCACTTCAGAGCAGTAGCTAAGGAAGTCATGAAAAATCAAAGTTTATGCTGTTGCATTGCTCAGAAAATGGAATTTCTAAAATTCATGGCAACTTTTCACGTGTTTTTAGCTTTATTTACCTTTCTCCTTTGCTGACTAACAGATGACTTGAATACTGATGAAAACACGCCCCTTAAATTTGCAACTCAGCAGTATAGCCTCAGGCACGTGTTAGCAACTCCTTAGAAAGTATTTCACAGTCTTTTGGTATTTCCACATCACTTAGCATAGCCTTGCATTTATATACAAGTTTTGTCTGATGCTGAGTAGCCATCAGCTTTTGTAAAAGGAATTTAAGTAAAATACGTCTTTATGCTGTGGTTTGGGTTTTTTTTTTCTTCCAGGCTGCAGCTGTTTCTCTCTGTTTTGAAGTCTAAATGGTGAAATCTGCTCCCAAATAGTCAAACAGAAATGGTACAAGAAGTTTGAAATGAGAATTAATCTTACACAGCCATAGCTGCTGCTATTAGGACATCTTATAATGCACCAATTATAGAATATGTAAATATTTAATAAAATATTTATTACAAATACCAACAAGATAAATACTCTTCTTTAAGACTTAACACTTAATTTTAATTCTAGCCAGATTTGTGTGGAATCAGTGTCAGAATGCTGATCATCGATTTAATGACAAAAGACAAACTGTGATACACTGATATACTCTGAAAGCTAAAAAATACAACAACTTGAGTTGCTATTGTCATAAAAATACTATGACAACATGATAATTCAATATACAAAAATGCAAATATACTAAGAATTAGTATGAAATTCTGTTTCCACTGACCCTTAAAGGATCAGAATTTGTTCCAGATCGTGAAGATCAAATACCCTGCAGTTTAAAATAATGTAATTGTGCGTTGCTGCAATCCAGCACTCGTTTCCCCAGGCCAGCCCTTATTCCACCATCCCTTGCTCAGATACTGGCATTCTGTGTTCCTATTCCTAGATCTGAGACCTGAACCGGGCCAAACCAAATGAAAAAGTTGCCAGGTTAGATTTCAATTAAATGAGTATTGGCCTGTTTCACAGGACTGTTAAACGAGTGCAGGAAGATTGCAAAATCAGCAATACAGTTTTAGATTAGCTTCAGCTGTTACAAAGCTAAACCTTGGTTATTTCTCACTTTTACAGGTTCTTAGCTTTGTCAGAAAGATGAGGGAAAATCTGAGGCAAAGCTTCAATGTTATAAGACAATAGGAATAGTAACCACGCATGCACTTCACATGCCCCAGCAATAAGGAATGGTTGCAGAATCCCTCTCTATGACCTCTCTGTGTTGGAAAGAACCGTGGGAGCACTAAAAAGCCAATACCAAGTAAAGGCTGTTGACATTTTAGGCTGAGGAGCGTATATAGACCTTTAATTTCTGTGCTCTTCTTGAAGATATATAATATTAATCTCAGAGGGGCTGAAACACCGTGCATGTTTAACAGATGTTAAAATACTCTTGTTAGTCCCCCTGCTCCAGAAGCTACATCCCTTTTTATGTTTGAATCAATACAGCCTTACCTGGAGCGATTAGTAATACAAGGATATGATGTTAATAAACTAAATCCTGCTTTGGCAAAGGTAATTCTTGTCAGTATCATTGACAAAATTTTTTTTTTCTAGTACCCTCAGTGCATAGAAAAAAGGAAAACTATATGTAAATTTTTTGGTGAAAAAACCCAAATGAAAAACCCAGTTGTATCAGCCTGGTATGCACTTTTACCAGTAATACAGCATTCTGTTTAGGGCATTTTGTCAGAAAATGTATAAGAAATAATCTGAGGCATTGACAAAATAATTAACAAGTGTGGGGAAGGAAGGAGTTTTGATCCAGTTAAATTGCAAATACAGCGCAGGCTCATAAAAGGGAATTTCACAGGGATAGGCAGTTACAAGTGGTCTACAGGGAGGCAATTAGATCCTTCTCACTCTCTTAAGGGGACAGACGTTGAAATCAAGAGGCAATTGATTTAGAAGAGATAGAAGGAATGTTGCATAATTAACCCATGGAATTCTTTGCCCCAGGCTAACTTCCAGTCGAATTCCTTAGCTGAATTCAGTCACTTACAAAGATAACATTTAAGATGTTATATACATTAGAATACTCCCTGTAATTGCCTTAAGTAAGAAGAAAAGTAATTGTTTTCCTGGTTAAAGGCGTAAGGTATACACCACCTGGAAGTACAAGTAAACTTCCCCATGTGAAACATTACCTGAAAATGGTGTCTCTGAGCACAGAGCTTTGACTGGTGTCTGCAGCCTTATATGGGTTATGGGTTACTCTATTTTACTGTATTGAAAATTATCCTGCCTGAAACAGGTGTCATGGAGGCTTGGGAAAACATGTATATTTATACCTCCGTATTTCACAACGGCTTAAACCAAATTAAAGGAGGCAATTTGCAGTTACCAAATTTGTTGAGCAGTTAAAGCTTAAGGGGCGTATAAAAGGATCTTTACCCTATATGGGAGAACAAAACAGAGTTATCATGTAACAGAGCACCTTCTACATTTGTTACAATGACTGCTATGGTGTAGAAACTCTTGTCAGCAATGTTTCCAGGTCTGCTGCCATGAACAGGAGAAGCCATACCCATGTTACTCCCAACAACAAAAGGAATACATAGCTTCTAAACCAGGAAAGCTTCTGTTCATCCCAGAGACAGATTATACACTGTCTTTTAGTGAGACACAGCTACAAACAAAACATATTCCTTTCTAAATGCTCATTGTTGATTTGGTGTGACAAGAAAGGCTGTAATATTTGCTTACAGTGCTGTTACATGAGGAGAAATGTGAGAATATACTGGAAAAAAATAAAAATGAAGTTTCTCCTCATACAAAGATTTTTAGCTATTAAAAAAAAGAATAAAATTAAGATCATTATGACCAAACAAAGTTTTTAAAAATGTAATGACATCTGTCACTCATGTACCTGGGATACCCCTGAGGGTTAGGCAGTATCCTTCATTTAATGAGGCTTTTAATGCCTTATATGGGATTCAACTTTGACATCAACATTTTATTTTGAGTCGTGGTGCTCTTTCCTACATGCTGTTTTTGCAGCTAATAATCGCCACTCCATTTATAGTTGTCACGTTTTGCTGGTGACCTAGTCTCTGCTCCCTGTGGCATACCACTAATGCCACTGGTAAGAGCCAGAATAATTCTGACTGCCATGTGACGTGCACACGGGAAGATACAGCTCTCTGGGATGCAGTAGCTTTCCCGTGCCATTCCTGTTACTTGCTTGGATTCGCTGTGCTCTGGTTTCTACCAGCTTGAATCCAAACTAAACTTGTCAAAGCTGAGTGGGTTAAGGAACGCCATTTAGGCCTCAAAATAAGGTTGCCTCGTTTCCAGGTGCTGTGAGCACATACACGTTTCCTCACCCCCATTAAGGGAGGGTATGGTGTGTATGTGGCACCACCATAAAAATCAGACCTATAATAGAAACAGCTTAAAGTAATTACCTCAAGGCATCTACATCTGGAAGTCTTGATCTTCTGCCTTCTGATGGTAGCATATATATGCTTAAGGTTACTATAGCATCGTTAATACCATAGGGAATATTTCTCATGTCTTGGGGCATGGGAAGTTTTTTCCTTCTAACATTAATATTAATCCTGTGCTGGAGAATATACTGCTTTCCAAGAATTAGAATCATAACACAGTTTCTCCATTCTACATTAACAAGCTCTTTAGAAATTGGGTTTTGTTTTCATTAGTAGAGCAGAACCATACTCTTAATTAAGCAAATGAGGGAGACAAAGACTAACATATGCAAATTAAAAAGAAGCCTGGTAGGCAAGAGGAACAAAAAAAAAGGCAAAAGACTTCAAAAAAGCAGTAGTGTCAGAGAATAATTCATCTAACTACAGGGGACTTGTGGAATGGCGAAGAGGGATTTGCATCAGAAGATGTGACAATGTATCCATAAAAAATTGTAATCCCAAAAGTTTACTCAGAGCTCTGGAAGAGGGACTGTCTCATCTCCACTATATAAACCAGCAAAATGTTCATTTATGTGGGAGATTGCTCAGTCTAGCAAAGGGAACTCTCAGTTGTGCAACATTTATGAGGAAAGACTTGAATTGAACCAGTAGACAGGTTAGTATCATTTTCCACATAGTGAAAATCTGATTCCAACCTATTTAAGTAGCCTTCAGAGATCTTTGTTTTCCATGCTTCTCTCAGCTTGATTTTTAGTAGAGTCTGCCAAGATGACCCCACCAAAAGGAGAGTCAGAGCTTCTTAACTGAGAAGCTCCTTAAGTGAGATTAGATTAACTCCATTTGTAACCAATTTCTTAAATTACTACAGTTGGGCTATTCAATGTGTTAAGTGTCAAGAAACTCTTCGTATTGAATTGAAATTAGTTCTAATTCCAATGGTTCTAAAGCCCAATAAGAGTATTTTCAACAGCTTTAGGTCCATGAAGTTCAAAGATCTACCAATTTAATAGTTGCTAGACAGGACAAAAAGAACTTTTTTTTTTTTTTTTTTTCTATTTCAGAATGCTTTAATGCACATGTAAAAATTGCAATGCAAATTGGCAGAACAGAAATCAAATCCCGCCAGGAACTTTTACATGGGCTTCATTGCTCTATTTTGTCTCTGTGCAGACATTATGATAGAAATGTTTTTCTGATGGTGGAGTTATTTATGCTTTAGAAGTGGTTGCTAAATATAGTTGATAATCATCCAAATTTCTCCTAGAATTTCTGCATCATATATAATGACTAGCTTTTACAGAACCAAAAGAACCAAAAGCTAAAATCATCAGCATTTAACTGTCAGGAAAGCAATGGTGATCTATCTACTATAGAAAGACAAAGGCTTACATCCTTAAGGGAATTAAATGTCTAAATCCTGTTTAAATTGCCTTCCTTCCACTGAAACCACTGAGAATTAGGTCTTTAAATAGAACTTAAAACCTAAATCTCTGTGGTGTTGAACCAATGTCATCATCTGCAATATCTGTGTATATAATGGAAACACCATAAGGAGATATTAAACTGGTTTATCAAGTCATCTATTGATTGTTGTACAATCTCTGGGCATCTTTGGGCTACATAATGATTGTAAATGGGGAAAAATAACTTTTGAAACAGTTTACCTGTGAGCTAACATATTAGCATTACTGTAGGCATACACTTTTTTGGATCACCTCATGTTACCATATAGGGAAGAATTTTTAATTTTTATAAAGAGAACTTCCTGATTTTGCTGATGCTTTTGGCATGACTGCTAATGATGACAGGTTGTCAGGCCTGTCCTTAGGAGGCCTAACAGCATTTACTGGGGGGGACATTAAATTGTCTGGGGGTGCTGTTTGTTAGATGACAATTAGGTGACAGTCCTTATTAAAAAGGCAAAATTCTAGAAATAATTGAATTGGTGACAGAGTGCTTCCTGTTCTTGCTCACATCTTCACTTCTGTCATAAAAGAACCATGCAGAATCACTTGTTGTGGAGATGAAATCACTACAGTAATGGTAAAAATTATTTTAAGCCAGAATTAATAAAAAATTGATCTGCTGATTTCAAGAGTTAATGAAATTAAATATATTAACAAAGGAGATACATTTGCCAATAATGCCTTCTCACATGTTTATGCTTAAGTATCCTCTAAAAACCACAGCAGATGGAATCGTAGTTCCTTTGTAGGGGTTTGGGGGTTTTTTTTCCCCTACAGGTTTAACTAATTCTTCTTCAGAGAAAGTTTTGGGTTCTACTCTTTGGTTCTTGCTTTATCTCTGCTTTAGAAAATCTAGGTGGTGAGTGATCCTGTGTTATTTGGCCCATATGAATATAATTTTCTCTGCTCCTGACAACTTCCTCTAGGGAAAAGGCAGAGGGAAATTCACACAATCCTGCTGATGAGAGACAGTTAAGTGAGACATACTTATTAAAAAAGAAATAGCTTTGACTACTAAGTAAAGCAGGGGAGTCAGAACATGAAATCTGTTTTTATATAAACTCACTATAAAAAATAATCTATCATTTGTACAGCTCTGTGAGATCCACTGATGAAAGGCTTTTCCTAAATGCAGAGAATTATAATATAAAGTAAGCTGTCAAGAAATATTGTCATGCTGTAGAGATCACAAGTAACCCATGAAAGAAGGCAGTGTCACGTGTCATTCAGAAACCTTTGTGAACCTGGAGTGACTCTTGCTAGGCTGGCAGAGCTTACGTGGGCTGGCAGAGAGTGTCAGTGGTGGGTTGCAATCATCCCCAATGCACAGCTGCACCCAGGGCTTCCATGGTACTGAGTGAGGGCCTGACCCGTATGCTTCTCTAACTTATATTAGTTATTTGATAATAAAAAGGTCTGGATGTTGGATAAAAACAGGATTAAGCGACCTTTGGAGATGGCCTGGTCCCATCCTCCCTGGTCAATACAGGGCCAGAGAGTATAACTTTAGTTAACCCACAACAGACCCCAAATTCTAAGAGGTAATGATTTACTCTTTAGCAAACCATACATTAATTGCATGCAGACACAGACATGCAGAGGTACATACCTTGTTCATTCATTCCATTTCATTCAAAAAGGTATATAAATAACACCATATGTTCATAAAAGGCTTTTGTTCATTCATTCCATTTCATTCAAAAAGGTATTATAAATAACACCATATGTTCGTAAAAGGCTGATGACCACATCTGAGTTATAAATAAATGTTTATTAATACCTGTGTAATATTGCATGCAGCCTATGTTTTGAACTGTCAAAGCCTAGTTTCAGTGAACTCACTTAAATGGAGGACATGCAGAGAGCACCTGCCTCAGAGATTTGTGATACAGGATCACACCACAGGCATTTCAGGAATTTAGAGTAAATTCAGTCTTGTTGCTTTAATAGCATGACTGAATTATTCAGAGGATGAATTTTCACCTTGCTTTGCATCACTGTTGGTTTTGTCTGGCAACATCCATTCTTGCATCTTTATCTGCTACCCAGCTTTTACACACATATAGGAAAGCAACTAAGAGTGCATTATCCCCCCTCCTTGTCAATCCAAATTACTCTGGCAGCATGTTCAAATTTAATGCCACACTCTTAATCGAGGGCAACCAGTACTGATTTAAAAAAACTTTTAAAATCACCCAGTTTATGAGTCCCAATATACCACAGTAAATTATGTGCTAAAAGCTTTGGGTTTGTGGGTTTTGTTTGCTTGCTTGCTTGTTTGTCTGTTTTTCTGTTGCTATTTCAGGAATGTTGAGGTTTTATGGTCTAAAAACATTTCTGGCAGAAGGAATTGTTAAATCATTCAGATGCTGGTTCTCTTGATACAAGAGCAGCCATGGCCTCCAGTGCCTAAAAGCCATTATCTAGCACATCAAGCTTGGCAAGACTCAGCACCAGGAAGACAGTGACAATCCTGCCATAATCAAATACACTGCTGTATTGTGTCTGTAAAGAACCAGATACTGTCACAGGAGAGTAGAAGTGTGCTTAACAGAGGCAGTTTTGCTAGTCATAGCTTTCACATGTTCTGTGGACCTCGAGACACAATGACCAATATTTTTGAGTCCCCTGCTAAAATTCGCAAAGAGTGGAGCTGTAGAACATATGTATTTTTGAGCAAACAGTTCTATGAGCCACCATGTGTCCCCTTCAGGATGTTCAGCTCATGAATTTTTCACTAATATTTTAAGAGTCAGGATTTCACTAGCCAGTAGATTTTTTGTCCCCTTTCTCATACATATTATTTACCTAAAGAATACAGTCAAAAATAAGCACATCAGGTGAGGAGTACCAAGGGCCCTCTACAGTTAGTGGTTGTACTGTTCCAGTGGGGTGAGTGAACTCTGCCAAGGAAGGCTTTCTGGTGATAATGGATGTCTGGACGTCTTCCAGACGGGGGCTATGCTAAAACTGATGTAGCATCATTTGTGCTGTTATGATATTTATTGACAGATCACTCAGTGATGATACCTTAATGTCCAGAGGCAGGTTTAGAGTTGAGTCAAGAGAAGATAGCTGCTCTGCTGTATCAAGGAGATCAGCAGAATTTGAAAGCTCTAGGGAGTGGTTGAAGATGTTATACCTCATCTCTGACTGTGGTCTATGTCTTGGAGATTAGTCTAGAACTGTGCCCAGCTCTGACAAATGCTTACCAGCCACCTTTTCCATCTGAGTGACTCATTCTGAAAGCAGAAAATAGAACGCCATTTGGGCATCATTTTTTTGCCTGCATTTTTTTAGGTGTCTGATCCAGCTGCTAGTGAGCTTATTCTACTGAGTTTGGGAAGAATTGCCTGTGGAGTCCTTTGTTCTGCCCCACTTCATCATACCACTTGGGAATATAGGACTGGAAGTGATCCTGTGTGTATCAGCTGCCATCCTTTACTGTTATAGATACGGTACAATGAATGACTTTCAAACCCAATTTAGTAACAGCTAGGTTGTGCCTTTTCTTTTCACTGACGCCCTGGGAGGGGGGTACCAAGAGGCCTGATAGTCCCTTCTCAGCCCCGTGGACTCCCCCTACACTGCCCAGGATGCCATTTCAGCCCCTATTTGGGGATGTCCATCCCAGCCCCAGTGATGCTGTTGGATGCTGGTGTCCAGCCCCCTTGCCCACCCACAGGATCCCCTGAGCAAGGCCCATCCATGGGCTGAAGACTTGGCCTCACCTCAGGCTGTTCCCATTCCCAGGGAGGTGCCAGATGCCCAGGGTTGAGGCTGGCTGTGCCCCCAGCTGCTCTTGGGAGCCCTGATGGCCCCCCTGGGTATCTCTCACCTGACCTCGCTGTGGCCTGACAGCACTCTTGTACCTTCTTGTTGCATCTGGAAGACTGTTTCACAAGCTCAGCTTACTTCTTGTTCA
Organism: Corvus brachyrhynchos; assembly: GCF_000691975.1. Lineage (NCBI taxonomy): Eukaryota > Metazoa > Chordata > Aves > Passeriformes > Corvidae > Corvus > Corvus brachyrhynchos. The sequence continues at coordinate 6,776,743 of NW_008236769.1, read as the reverse complement.
GAGCTTTCTTTTTCTAATTTTCTATCCTAAAGCTATTTATTATGACCCTATAATTAGTAGTGACAAATTGTTCTCTCACTTTGGCAGAATTTTCTTTTCATAACAATGCAACGATGTATTTGTAATCAACCATCATATCAATTCTCAGTTCTGCTTGGATGGATTAAATAAGCCAAGCCACCCATATATGATAGGGTCTCCAAATTCAGGGTCATTTTGGCAGTTTTTTAGTCTATGTCTCACGTGTGAGTGATTGGAATGAGATGCATTACCCCAGAGAAGACAGCAGAAATGCTTCACATAAGAACATTGATATTTTCCTCTCTCTGCTTGTAATACTGTAGTTAAAACATCCGAAGGTCTTTGCCTTTTTCAGAGCTGCCTTTCATTATCAGTCTGAGTTATCTTGCTATTTGGCACATCTGGATCCTCTCGCCTCCAAACCATGAGATTCCAGCTTAAACATCAGTCTGTGTTGTAGGAGCCCAAGGACACAATCATCTGTTTTGTACCTGTTGTGTCCTCTGCTCCTTTATAGTGACAAGAAATGGGACAATGAAGAAAGCGAGGAGCACAGACAGCGAATTCCCAAAGAGTTCAGGAAAGTGACACAATACCCTAGGGAATGCTGAGCTATGATTTTGAACTGTGCTTTGTAAAAAATATCAAGATACTTTAAACAGAATGTTTCTGATCTCAGGGAGGTCGGTAACTGCCTGGAGACCACCTGTGGGCCACTGCTGCAGGCTGTGGAGACACACTGGTTTCTGTACAAGTGACATTTCACATTAGTCACTGCATGAATAAGTACTGACTAATAAGCACGTCTTCCTGAGCTTTGCAAGCCTACTTGTTTTCCTTTCTCTTTTATTTTTCATAAATGTGGTTTCATAACTGGCAGCTTAATAATTTCAAAAAACATCCTAATGGTTCCTAGCGAAACTCTGTGTACAAGATTGCTGCTGCTCTTTCACAGCAGTGCAGAAACAGGAACTTGTAAGTAATCATGACACAGCACACAACTTTGATCTTAGTACAGATTTCTTTTTGTGCACACATGAGAAATACTTTAGATAAACTCATATTAAATAATCCTTTTTTTTATATGTACCAAAGGACCTTTGAAATTTGGGCTTGCAACTGTTTGCCAGAAGTTCAACAGCAACACTCCTGTGCCTGTTAGTAACATCAGTAGCGTTCAGTATTTGAAGACTACAAGCAACAAAGCAAAGCACACTTCAGACAAGCTTGTTCATCCATCATGCTCTTTTTATCTGCTTTTACCTGAAGAATTCCAGCTCAGACAACACAGGTACAGACCCCTTTTTTAATAGTGAAGTGGAAATTCTGACATGAAAAAAAGTTTCCTTAAATGACAAGATTGAGGTTCTCGCCTCTTAAGGGAAAAGAAGACATACTTTCTACACCAAAGTCTTGACAGGAGAAATTTATTACACTAATGATGGAACTAATAACATCTGAGTTCTAAAACCTTGTGTATTATTTCTATACTCTTCTCACTGCATTTTGTCAGCATTTTCCCATTCTGTACCATACCTGCATGTTCTTTGCACCTGAAATGCCCCAGTAATCCTCACTTAATAGCTAACCATCACTTTCACACCAAGTCTCCTTCACACTATCTGAGGAAGCTGCGTTCAGAATGGAGCTGTGTTGATGCTGTTTGGTTTTGTCAGGCCAACAGAAGACTTGAGTTTACACTGGGGCCTTTCCTTGAGGGACACTAATTTTGGTTGCTTTTCAAATTGTGCACAGACATTGTGTAGGTGTGACAGTTACCAGTGCTATGGTTTGCCAGTGAAGAAAGAACCTTGAGAGAAGAGGAGAGAGTCTTGAAAAGAAAGGCAGAAGAAAGGCAGGTTTCCTGTGGGTTCTCAGTGTTCATGTGAATGCTCTGTGTATCTGCCATCTGTGTGTCTGGGCATGAATATAAGTAAATGTGTCATATATGTATGCTCTGTGTGCATGCACCTACTAGGAACACATCTCAGCCTCACTGCTGGTTGGACATGGAGACATGGATGGTGCAGCCTCCCCTCCTGGGCTGTTAGATCCAGCATGGTATATACTGTCTTCTAACAGTGATCCTTAGCCTACAGATGGTAATGCTTTCAAATGTCAGAGCTGGTCTGTACCCAATGAAATATATTGCATACAGGATATGTTGGAGCACCGCCTCAGCACTCTGAAAGGCTTCCAAGCATAACAACCTTTATTTAATAGATGTTTAATTTCCTAAGTGAAGGAAAACAGTAGGGTTTTTATGATTTCTCAAAGAAAGATGAGCCATTGTAAAAGGACCATTTATAATATATAAATATTCTGACTGTGAAGGCATATTTTTTCAAGCAGAATTATTGAAAAGGACCAAAACAAAACACCTCTACATGCTGTGTAACAGCATTATTTGGTCTTTGATGTAGACAGACACCATCTGATAAGCCTCCCACATGTCAGAAAGCCTGACTTCTCTCAGGGAGTGGGCAGAGGCAATGCTGACAGGCAAGCAAGCATCAGGGAGAAGCAACTCTTACTTCTGACATGGGTTTCACCTTACTTCCAGGGCCTTTCTACCAGACATACAGAGTTCTTTTAATATTTAAGAACTGTTTCCCTCACAGATCTGTGAGATTAATGTCAAGTGTCAGTTGATGTGGAAATGAGTCCAGGATCATCTGAAACTGTGCCATAGTCTAAAAATAAAGGAGAAAGGAGGGTTTTTTCCTTTTTTTTTTTCATTCAGAAAGCAGTCATGCAATATTAACTTTAGCCCAGCAGAACTGTCTGCATGTGAGCAAGGGGACTTAGAAATGCAGATGATGCAAGAACATGAAGTGTGTCTGAACCAGGCAGGTGCCAAGAACACAGAGCTGAGTGAGCAGCTTGGGAAGCAGCAGCTCTGCCACGAGGTCAGTGTAAATTTGAGGGAACAGGTTTTCCCTCAGTGTACTGGGCTAGGGCTTTTCTGCAGGAGCCATGGCTTCTGTAGACACTCCCAAGTAGGTGTGTAACTATCTTGCTGGTGTACTCCTGGCTGCAAAGCACAGCAGCCTGAAAACACAGGATTTCTTCCCTGTGTTAAAGTCAGGTCAGTCATGTTCCCTGCAGTCATCCTGCAGCATTGCAGGGGCTGATGTGTTCCACTCTCAGGAACCACAGCAGGAAGCTCAGCCTTTTGGCCTGCATGGAAGGTGAAATCTTTGGCCTTTCTGAAGTAAGCAGAAGTAAGCTCACAGTGGGGCTGAGGGAAGTATGAGTGTTTGTTTAACAGTGTTACCATGACATTTTGTTCTGGCAAACCAGAATCGCTACAGCAAATTAGATAGAGTATACCAAAGCAAATCCTGCTGGTTAAGCTGATCATTCCTGTAAAGAAAGAAGTCCCCATGATGACTGCTCTTGCACCTTTCTGGAAATAGGGAGTGTGGCTGGTGTGGAGATGTTTACTAGATCCCTTCCCTTAGTTGCAGAAATGAGTGAAGAAGACTGCCAGTACTTCAGATCTGGCAAAGTTAATGTAGTGCATCCTTATATGGGTCAACATCATGGGTTTGCATCACTGAACCAAAAGGAAAAAAAGTCCTTTTTAGGAAATATTTAATGTTACACAAAAAGGTACACTATGGCATAAGGATTATTTTGAGAATAAAAATAAACAACATGAAACTAAAGATATAGTTTGAGATGCTGCCAAAATACTGTTCTGCTAGTGCTGCCTGTAGATCAAGGAGCATTAATAAATTTGTAAAAGAAGGAGTCCTTCTGAAAAATCAGAAAGAGCATAATGAGATTGTCACAGTTTTAGGGAAAACTATCCAGAAGCAAAATGGAGAAATCCACTGTCAAAGCTGAAGAATGCCCGCTTTATGTCTCAATACAATTTATTTGTAAAAGGACATGTCTGGCAGATTATGCCTGTTAAGCAGATGATAAATAACTTGGAATTTTTCTTACAAGTGGTGCAGTGGTCCCTGTGAACAATAGCTTCTGGTGACATCTGATTTATGAAAAACCTAATCCTTGAAAACACAGCTAAAAACTGCAGATGGCAGCCCTGAACCTCTGAAACCACTCACGGAGATTTAACTGAGTAGTCTAATGATTTTGACTACCTATCTGTGTCATTGCTGTGAGGAGAAACCCTAATCAGCAGCTTTAGATACCGCACACATTGATAGTGAGAGGCTCAGACAGATGGGGACAGAGACAAAGGTGAAAAAAGGAATTGTGTTCTTCCTGATTCACAGAGAGAGGGATAAAGGCACAGGGGAACTAAGGACTTGTGGCACTCTATTCTTGTACTAGCAGAAGCATGTGCCAGACTATCCAGAAACTAAGGCAGATGCACTAGCATGGAGCTGGATCTCAGAGCAGCTCATGAATTTGAAAGTTGCTCTCAGCCTCCCCCTCCCCCCTTGAAGCCATCTCTTCTTCAGGCTAAACAAGCCCAGCTCCCTCGGCCCTTAGGGCAGGTGCTCTGCTTCTGACGTCCTTGGTGATCCTCCTTTGGGATGCCTCATCTATCTTTCTGGTAGTAGGTGACCCAAAATTGGACACAGTAAAATCTCTTTCAGACTCTTTGGATTCAGAAAATGCACCACTCAGTTAAAAAAATTGCTTCTTGTGAAGCATTCTTGGTGGGTAAGGACTGCAGTATGAAACTGTGAACTTCAATGTTTGCAGGGTACAAAAATCTAGTTAATCAAATCTTAGAGTTTCTTGCTTTTAAAAATCTTTACGTACCTCAAGAGAGTTCTGTGGTTTGTAAGACCAGAGTTTCTAAAGATATAAATTCTCTGTATTGGAGTAACTTACAACCTCTGATTCTTGAGGATTCAATGCAAATATTTCCTGGAGACAGTAATTCTCTAATCATCTACAGCATCACTTTTTTCTGCGTTCTTAGAAAAACATTATTAGAAAGGTATTAGGCTAATTGGATATTCATTAATTTAATTTTTCCTCTCTTTAACATTCATCCACCTTCCAGCTGTGTAGGCTTGTTTTTTATTTTTAACTCATCAGAGTTTTTCAGGATGTAACCTTAACACAATATTTCCAATCGCCCTGGCTACATCTGGGTCAGCATGAGCGAAAACAGGGGAATTTCCTTTGCACCGTGCTGAAGGATGATAGAGGTTTAACCCTGCACATGAACAAAATGCTGCTATGACTGAAGGAAGTCCTTCATCACTCTCAGAGAAAAAATGCAAGGCATGCTGAGTGTGAAGGGGATGCTGCCCTGTGGTTCTCCAATAGCAGTGCACTTGGAACTGGAGCAACGGGAGGCCCTTCCAGCCTTCCTGCCAGAGATGTGAACAGGCAGAGATATCTACCCACCTGCACCTTGAATATATATACAGACAGAATGCAAGGGCAGAATTGCAGCATGACATCCCTTCTGCCTGTTGGGGAATTGCTGAAGGAATTGAACCTCCCTCCCTGACCAACCCTCTCTCTTCAGGTGATGCCTTTTCCTGGTCTTAAAATCAAGAGTCAAACACGATTAGAAGGGAAAAAGGGATTTTACCTTGGTATTTATTTTAAGGATCCTTAGGTGCACTATGTCCAGGTCGAATGCACCGAAATGCACACCGCAATGCACACCCCCAAAAGATCTGGTATTTCATTATAGGTCTTACTAATTAGCATACCTATCAAAAATTCCCCAATGAGAGGCTTGAATGAGCCCCTCTCCCCAAGGAACCTTCCCCTGGATGGTGCAATCTTAGTTTACAGAATGTGTTCTGGAGAGGACCTTGGGGTCTGGGGCACACTGTCCTCTACCTACAAAGCTTCTAAAATGTTTAGTCTTCTAGTTGAACAAACAAGTCCAAGAACGTAGGCAAAAAGCACCAAGAACACAGAAGTTGTAAAAAGGTATAACAGTGGTATAAAAGAGAAGGCAAAAAATCTTCATGGCATCAAGGTATCACTCTGCATCGGAAACAATAATACTAAAACCAGGGAACAATAGTACTAAAAACAGGCTGAAGGAAAGGGCGAAAGTATTTACAGCAACAAGAACAAAAGGTTTATATTCCTAAGTACTGCAAGTGCCAGCAACGCACTAAGGCAGCCCTGCTGCGGCAGCCGGCTCTGGTGCCCCGGAGGTGCAGTGCCAATGACACCTAGTGTCAGGAGCTCGGATAGAGGCTTCAAACCAGGAGTGGCTCGGCTTTCTTCATGAAGTCTTTTGTATTTAGTTTTGTTTCTAGATAGTATCACACTTCATGCTGCTGCCCTCCTCTGTCACCTTCCCCCTCCTCCCTGTCATAATCTTTTTAAAACTAATTTTTCTGTTGGATATTGGATTTGTGGGTGCATCCTCCATAGTCCATGGCAAGTGTCTTAACTTGTGCCTCAGTTCTATTGTGTTAATCACCTGCCTGGGAGTGCTTGGTACAGAGATGGGACACGCAGCACATCCCCAGCTGAAGTTACAAGGAAAAGAGTCACCCATGTTCAATAACCATCTTGTTGATGACATATTCTCTTTTACTTGGTTATAGAAATTATGACCAGCTGACAGTCATGCTGGTCTCTGCCACCTATTTTACTGTTGCTTTTATCCAGTCAATCTGTCTCAAGCTAGGGAGACAAAACTCATGTTTCCAAACATTTGGAGTGTCAGGGTTGACCACATCCAGGATGAGGAGGAAGAGCTTTGTCTTTAGAATTGGAGAAAGGGATTTTCCAGCAGCAGAACTACCACACAAGACAAGAGAGTTCTGGGAACCTATAGCCTCTGTAACCTGATCTATCTACCTTAAAACGTCTAAGAAATAAAGTATTTTTACTGTGTGCTCAGCAGAAACCTAATGTTTTCTGCAGGATTCTATGATTATCTTGTATGCCAAGGGAAGAAATGTCTCTGGCACAAGAGTTTCTGCTTGAAGTATCATAGCCTTCCTTCCTCCAGTCCTGGAGATGGGGAGAGAGTCGACAGACTGACTTTATCCAGTAACATAAAAGTATATGGATTTCTTGGGAGTTTTACTTTTTAGGGATTATGCCTAAAGATAGTAAAAATGAGAACTTTAATTTAAAGAAGTAAAAAAAGCAGTTAGACAACATATTATGCTTCTGCTTATATCTGCTTGACACAAATTTAAAGGAAGTATAAGCTTGGATATCAGTGTGAGTCCCCTTATCTTTGCCGGACACCCTAATTTCCAGTGCTCATCCCTAACCCTTCAAGTGACCTTGAAGGCTTTTCACAATGATCAGGATTTCAGAAATCACCATCATCTGTGCTTTGGACCAGGTTAAGTCAGTGAAGACATAGAAGGAATTAGTCAGTCATCTTTAAATATTCCTAGACAATGGAGACAGTCCAGCTGTGGGGATCTCTCTAAAACAAGTTGAAGTCTGACTCAGCCTCTTGATGAGGATATATTTTAGTCTCATTAGTAGAGTACCACTGGGATACACAGATAATGAGATACGGGAAAAAAAATGTGAACTGTATGAATGTGAAATGTAAATAGTTTAGAAGCATAAACAGCAGTGGCAAAGACATACAGTTTTCCAGTGTGCATGGATTTTTCTTCATGTATGATCAGCGTGATCTCTGCCACCTCATAAAATTTTCTGCTCAAAATCACAATTTTTTCAAATGTTGTGTCAATGTGCCACAAGAAAACAGGAAAAATATCAACCAGTTATGGTCTCAAGTCTTGTGTGCAAATATGACACAATGAAGCAGTGAACTCAGTGAACTAGGAAGGACACATAAATTCAGTTTAAAATGTTCTTGAAGTCTGAAGGACTCTGTGGCTCAGATTTCAGAGGATGGTATCATTAATCAGTACCTGTCTGCAGGGAGTGTCCTTGTTCAGAATGACAAGATTCAGAATTTACTCTTCCCTGCTGCAGTCACTGTTAAAATGTAGAGCCAACTGCATATTAAATACTTGTCTGCATCCCTTTTTACTGAGACATGGAGACATTCCAGTAGATTTGATTTCTTTAAACTGATGCTCATTTACTTGCCAATCTCATCCTTGCTTATGTTGTCTTCTTAGATCCTAGGCCAAGTGTTAGGATTTTCTGCCCCAAGCAAAACTGGTGAGTTCATATGTCTGTGACACTGTTCCCAGGGGTGTTCTTGGTATCCCCAGGAGTGTACACCTGCCTTCCAGGAGGCAAGAAGCAGCAGAGATGTCCTCTGAAACAATTTCTCAATAACTGCTGTTAACTGTTCTTTCTTACAGAACAGACAAGCAATACAGAGAAATTTTACTGTGTTTGTAAGAGTTGGCCTTCTCTACTAAGCTGACTGCATTTTAAAATTTCTGTTATTAGAATGACATTATATTCTGTTATTGGTTTGTGGGCTTTTTGCACCTTTTGTTGAAACAGCAGCTCCAGGTTTGCTTGAAGGGCTTTTTGTTGCCGCTGTTAATCTAAATGCAAAGTGTGAGGCTGCCTGCTCCGTGCTGGGTAGGGACACTGCCTGGTAGCTGGTGTTCCACTCTTTCTAGTAGGACAGAAAAGACATGGGTATTCTTCTGACACTATTCTCCTTGTCTGGCATTACCCTCACTTTCAACCTATCTCTCTTTCCGGTACAGGAATTAAAATCTGCTATACTTTTATGTAAATTGCTGACATAAACTTTTCAATTCCTAATGAAAAAGGTGATGACAACTCTTGTATTGGGTGCTGTTTGCAGGTAGGTACGAGATTCCTCCCCTCAACAATGCTGTGGCTGTTGCTGCTAGCCATTAACCTCTGGATGGCTGATACTTGGAGAGCCGAAAGGGAGAAGTGTCTGTTTAGCCTTTGTCCCTAATGAAGAGAGTGACAGCTATGTTAAATGTGTTTCCTATGTAATAATGCTTGTTAATTCTAAATTAATTCAGGTTTCCAAGTTATCTTGAAAAAAAAAAGGACAGTGGTATTTTTAAAGCTTCATTGAAAGGACATATATTAGGATTATATTGACTAATGCCTATGCTACATGTCTTAAAAGCACCCCTCCATAAGGCAGATTAAGACATGGAAATCTTGCTAATCATATTTCTCTGAATGAGGAACAAGTTTGCTTAATTCTCTTTCTGAGTATTTGATTCTGTTAATTTATCAATTTTTTACAAATTATTTCTACCTTTTTTACTTATTAGCTAATAAAACCTGCCTTATTAGAATATCTTATAATACAATTTCCTACTATATGCATTCAAATTTTTAAAACAGGTTCATGAGCTTTCTTGTAACTCACACTTTCTTAGAATTTAATATAAAAGATGTGGAACAGGTAACTTGTTTTCCTATATAACTGTTGACTGTCTGATCCATTTTCAATTATAAGAAAAATACAGGCTCATATTAGGAAACAAAATCCATCTTGCTTGTGTTAGACAGCCTAGGTGAAAATAAACCAGGAAAAGTGGGAGTTGTATCACAGCAGAATTACTAACATTATTCTTGGTATATGTTTTTGAAAAAAACTTTTGCGTTCCTTAGGCTGAAATTTGATGAATACAAATTTGATGAAACTCAGGTCAAAAAAGTCTTGAGACGAAAATATTCATGTTAATTTTGCAAAACCAATTAACTGTAAGAAGAGACTGGTAGATCAAATATGCTGAAACTGTAAGGAGTGACAAGGCTTTAAAGACACAAAAAGCTTAGGCATAGATAGGAGTCTAACACAGAGCAAGCACTATTTTCCTGGTCAGCAGTGAAGACCTTGCAGACACTTGCATGCTTTAAATATAAACTGAAGAAACTGTTTTGCAGTCTAGAAAAGGATGCTTGCCAGAGGTGATAGAAAACTGAAGGTACCTGGGAAGAATCCAGGCAGTCCACAGAGCTGGTGCACAGCGTGGGCCAAAGAGAGCAAATGTTCTGAAGGAAAGAGAGGAGTTTGTGATATGGAGCTCAACTCACTATTTCACATGTTAATCCTGGAGAATTTCTCAAATTATTCCAGTTATTATCACTGGGGAATTATGAATCCACTCCTGTCTTCATGCTGTGTGTCCAATGCTGTGCTGCAGAACATCCCTGGCATGGCAGTGAACGACTCCCTGGCAGCTCAGGTGTAACACAGTAGTGACACCAAGCTTCTTATTTCTTGCCCTTAATCCTCTCGCTGCTGCCTTTATCTGTCGCTGTTGACAACAGCTCCATCCTGTCACTCAGACTTTAACCGAAGGAAGCTCCTCCCTCCTCTACATCCTGACTTGGCTGCAAAAGTCTTTCTGCTCCTTCCCTCCTCCAGTTTAAACACAGTTTAACCATAGCCACAGTCTTTCAGATATTTTTCCTCCCTTGATATAACTTCTTGTCTTGCAGTCTCACTGGGAGCTGTCTCTCTTCACTCCCCATCGCTCAAAACACAACACCCTCCAACCTCTGCCACTGTTTCTCCTTTTTTCTTGTTTCCTCAATCGCGTTAAATGTCTCATCTTTGTCCTGAAGGTCTTTGTAGCTCCATCTCGATCAGCAGTCTGATCTTCTCTGTTACGTTGCTCCCCTTGCTTCAGTAATGTCTCCAGTCTTTTCTCCAGGTTGTTTTCTTCCTTTATTCCTCTCTGCAGGACTTCTTCCACACTGTATTTTTAGAGCCAGACCTGCCATCCGAGGTTCAAAGCTTTCATAAAAAGTTATACTTTGATAACGTATTTCTAGGAAGCTGTCAGACACTGTATAAACTTCACACACTATCAGTTCTTTAACAAGGGACTGGTATAAAGGCTTGAATCTCTGACTGGCATCTCCCGCTCTTAACCTATGTCCATCTGTAGGACTGCAGGCTTTTCAGGGCTGGCTCTGACTCCGGTCTCTTTTATGAGCCTAACTTCCAGGCTTCACAAGTTACTTTGTGAGAAATCTGGCTACATATTGCTATAGTTTTTTAAGATACAAGATATATTTTTTTATTACAATGTATACATAAGCAACACTTTTTATACACAGGGTGACATATCTTGATCTGTTGAGATGGCAATTGGGAATGCAAGTGCAGATGTTAAGAACAAATTTCAGAATAAATACCCTACTGCACAGTTGTTGCTTTAACAATATTTTTTAATTCAAAAGTTTGATTTTTTCTTCTATAAGTGTTCCAGAAAAGGAGCTGAGAGATCTCTCTCTCCCCTGTATTTAAAATATCTCCAAGTTTGTGTGAAGTCCTTTGGTGTGTCTTGTCCATTGATTCCATTGTATCTGAATCTCATAGCTGATGACACGGATTTATTAAGGAAGATGATGCTCCTCCCTTGCAGCATGAATGATGTAATTTTAATTTATTAAAATACTATCTTTCATCACTTTTCCTGTCAGCTGAATGTGAGACTATACATGGATGGTGGAGCCTGGTGACAACTGAAGTACAATGTCCAGTTGTGTTCTGCAGTCTAGGAAAGCATTAGTGTTCTCCCCATCTGTTCTCACTTACATTGCAGTGGTTTGCCTGCCACATAACAATAAAATGCTGACAATCTCCAGCGAAACACAGACTGAATGTTTGTTCCTGTTCTTATCATGTTCAAACAGGCTTAGTTCTTACTTCACCATCACAAACTGAAATAAAACACTCTGATTTAGTTGCATCATTCCTGTGTTACCATGCTTGTACCTGTAATATGCCTCATAAATCAGTGCTTAATGAAAATTAAACTGGATGAAAACTATTTTATTTATATGTTTTGTTTAGAAAAAAATAGAAATTTTATCAACAGACATGAAAGTCAACATCGTACACAACTATGGATGCAGAAGAGCCCGAATCCAATATATAAGTACATATAATAAATTGATTATAAATAAAGAGGTTTATAATATTATATTAGTGTTATGTCTATTAAAGAAGTAAATAAACAATGAAATGTTTTCTTTACTAGTTGCTGTAACTTAATTATAAAGTCCTGGCTTTCCCAGCCTGGTGAGTGGCATTCCCATAGCAGTATGTGCTGTTTGCTAGACCATAGTAAGTAATTGTGAACAACAAATCTGACTTTACAGTGTGTAAAATAGGGAGCTCACTCTCAGTTAAGAGTGTGCAGCTTGAATTCTAAATAATTGTGTGAATTGTGTATTTAATATCTTCCCTTTTCTCCATTCCAGAACTGGTTTTTAAACTTTTTTTCTCATTACAAAAATGCAGAAAACATAAGGTACTCAGTGTATGCTGTTACTGCTGTGAAAAATCAAACCATCTGTAAACACAGAGTTAAACTCTGTATGAGAGAATATATATGTATTGTGCTTATCATACCAGCCCAGTGTGTCATTAGGCTGTCCTGGGTCAGACAGAGAGTGTTCCATGTGGGATTATAGCAGGGGCTTGTGAGCAAAAATGGGACAGAGAGACAGAAGGACAGAGCTGTGTAATCAATGCAAACTCATTTATTATGTAAACAAGCATCTCTTCTTGATCCAGACGGATTTTCCATATGGACAGGTGGTGGTGTGGCCTTCCTTTTGGGCAGATGGGGTTACCAGGCTGATCTGGTTTAAAAAAATATGAGAATTAGGTTTGTAATCATGTTCTTTTATTTTTCTGGGTTTGACTCTCTGTTCTTAGAGGGGTGTGCACACAGTGGCTGATGAGCCCCAGCAGCCCTGCCTCACTCCACACCAGTGCCAGCCAATTCCCACCGCTGCACATGAGCTCTTATTGCAGGGCCAGGCACAGGTGAGACATGCAAAACACAGCACTGCTCTGATGGGTCAGACAAGGAGTCAGTTTGGCTTAAAGAAGAGTGTTCAAAAGCCAGGTCCTGTAGGTAGACTTCACTCTTTGATACACTGTTTGCTCACTGCTCATTTTAGACCAAGCCAGTTTTTTTAACCTGAAGATATTTTGCTGCTAATGGTGATGTACAGTCTCATACAGTAATGGCACCATGTAATTCAAGTCATGGCTTTTTTCATCCAAGATTAATTCTCCTTGAGGTACACATCAGATTTCTCCATCCTTCCACACATGTTTGGGGTGAAGTGACACACCCTCAAAGGTGAAAACCATTCCAGGTACCTGCCCATATTCTCCCATGCACCTTGCTACCCATGACCGTACTGCTTCAGGACATGTTCCTGTGTGAAATTCCTAAACAGGTGTATCTTGGGAAAAGCCAGAACAGGTTCTTGAGACACACTACTATGTACATTCTGATTACCCAACGATGCTGGAGGGACTGAGGAGCAATTGTAACACGGCAGAAGGTATCTCACCACAGGAGAAGGGAAAGATGCCATTCTTCATCTTGACCATACATTAGCTCTCAAATTAAAAAAGGGAAAAGGTGTAGCTGTTAATTGTTTTCGTGAGATGGTGCCCAAGGTATGGGGGTGACTGCAATGCTGGGCCCAAATACCAGATTACTCTCAAAGCCTGGGAACAAATGATACACAGCATAGCAAACGGCAAAAGCCAAAACCAGCCTTTCACACACTCTCAAATTTGATGTACAGGTAGTCATGGAGTGTGGCACAGAGCACGTAAGGCAACAAACAAGTCAGTGGCAAGAGCAAGTAAGTCAATATTACAACCAGCAACTGCTAAAGAGATACAGAATTAGGTTCCTCTACCATACTCTGATCGAATCTGTTATTATACTGAACACTTAGTGCCCTGTGTTGGGTGCCAAGAAGGACTATGATGGGCTCACCCTGGATGTCAGCTCAGCCTCACAGAGCTGCTTGCTCAGCTCTCAGTGGAATAGGAGAAAAAACCGGAATGGTAGAAATGAGAAAAGTCATGCTTTGAGATAAAATACAGTATAATAAGTAAAGGGATTAAAAAAAAAAAAAAAAAAAAGCTGCTAAACAAAACCAAATATCCCAAAGTGATGCAAAAACAATCACCTCCCACCAACTGACTGCTGCTGACCCAGCCCCTGAGCAACAGCTCCTCAGAAAACTCACCACCTCACACTGCTGAGCATGACATCAGATGTTATGGAATGTTCCTGGGACCAGCTGGGGTCAGTTGGGGTCAGATGTCCTGGCTGTATCCCCTCCCCTCCTAACCCCTTTCCCACCCCCAACCTCCTTGCTGTGGGGCAGTGTGAGAAAGAGAAGACCTTGTGCTGTACAGGCAGTTCACTTCAGCCAGAACCCACACAATACCATAACTCTGTGCTTGTGGTGTCTTAGAGTTTTAAGTTTGGAGTTCCTCTTGGCCACAGAATGAGCAGGGTCTTTGACGATGTCAAGAAAAAATGTTAGAGCCCTTCCTGAGATGGATAGAGCCCTGACTGGGTCTTGCAGAGAAGAACAGAGGGTAAACTCAGTGCCCCACAGCCTGGAATCACCCTTGGTATTCCATGTTGGGAAGAAAAAAGGCAGGTTTGGACATACTCAGAGGGGCAAAGAAACTCAAATGCCTGCCTTATTGCCTGCTATCTATCTCTACAATGAAACTTAATGTTTTCTTTTTCTTTTGCATGTCACATTCCATATTGCTTCCCCTCAGCCTGGCAGGTGGTGTGCACCAGCCACGATGAATGTGGATCAAAAGAAATTCTTTCAAGCCTAATCAGTTTTATTCCTTAATTGACCTGAATGTTAAAACAAATAAACTGAAATTTAGCTGGTAATTTTTGTTTGCCTGCTCTGTTGTGCTTGCATTGAGGGGAGTTTTCTTGAAACACTAAAAAGTCTACTAATTCAGAAAGCCATCCTTAGTTTGAAGCCTGACAAAACACACAAATTAGGACAATTACAGCAGCAAGAGTAAATGAATAAATTTTGAAGCACATGGAGTACATAAATAATTTGTACATATTTTAAGAATAATTGTGAAGACATGAAGCTACCTGGAAATTAGGGTAAAATGCAATATAGATACCATAGATGGCAGCAGGCTGTCCTGATAGCTATTCCCAGTTTTCTAGGGAAAGGAAATCATATGAATGTCATATGGCTTTCTGTAAACACTGTGTTATCAACCAATTTCTTTTGTGAAACGTGCTTGACATTTCTGTACAAGACCTTAAATTTTAGATGAATGGATGCTGTCAGGCTTTATTAATCAAGAACTCTCCTAGCAGCCTTTCTGTAGCCCAAAGGCACTTTATGGAGAAGTATTAACTAAGGCATAGAAGATGGCATAGAGACCCAGAGGAGTTGGCTTTAAGTCACAGGATGGATTAGATGCCTCCTTCCCCTTGCAGGTGGGTCATCACAGATGGGAACTGGTGTGAGAATGGATGGGGAACTGGTGTGAGAATGGATGGGGAACTGGTGAGAAAGGAGGGAACAGTGGGCTGTGTTGCAAAGGAATGTATCAGCAACAGTGACCAAGGTAGCTCCTTGAGCATCATTCCCAGGACTGCTCTTGTTCGAAATCTTCTCTGATGACTCTGACTCATTAAGTGCTTAAAAATGAAAATTCCTGATTGCATTGAACTTGGATGCACTGTCAAAACAGAAGAGAGCAGAATTTCATAAAGGAAGAACTAAACAACATTGACCACTGTACAGCTAGAGCTGGCATGAAATTCAGAGCACAGAATGAAAGGGCAAGGTTTTGTACTCAGGGTCTGGCAGATAGAAGTCTTCCTAGCATGTTGGTGTTCCATTACAAAGCAAACACAAAGAAGGACCTGAGAAGAAGAAGAAGCTGGATACATGTCCTGATCACAGGATAGGTATTGCTCACTCATTTTAAGTTGCCATGGAAAAGGTGAATGAAATTCCAGAATGTACCAGTACAAGCATTTCCAGCAGTGCTGGAACAAATGACACTGAGAGGGCCTGGTGAGATTCCCTGAAGACTGTCCTGGCAGGACCACTGATGTTTCAAAAGGACTGGAGAAAGAGAGAGGCTACTGAGAGAGCTGGGGAGGGGGAGGTTTAAAGGAGATCTGTTTTCCTTCTGTGAACACTTGTAGAAACATCCCAGGTGAAGAGAGGAGCTATTTAAGCTAGGAAGGAAGGTGGCACAAAAGCAGAGGCATATGTCCTGAAGATACTTCAGAAAGACTCTCTTTAGTTTCTGTGCTGGATCCCTCTATGCCTTCCCTGAAAGGAGACACTAAGGAAGCAGGATCCTGGCTGTTTGTCAGGATGCTTCAGTGTTGGGGTTTTAGTTTAGCCTTAGTTTTTTTTCCTGTTAAAGGAATTTTCTCCCATATGCATGTTGCTAGGGGGGGGAACCATCGCACCTGCCCTGCTCACCGGGAGCCGCCAGCGCCCCTGCCGGCTGCGAGCGGAACTGCACCCGAGGGGAAATAGCCTGACAGCCGAGAAGGCTGGGACTGGGTTTGTGATTGCTGTTACTGCCAGAGTTGTTGTTGTTTTTGTTTGACTGGTTATATACATATATATATAGAGTAAAGAACTGTTATTCTTATTTCCCACATCTTCGCCTAAAGGCTCTTGATTTCAAAATATAATAACTTGGAGGGAAAAAGGGTTATATCTGCCACTTCAAGGGGGGCCTCTGCCTTCCTTAGCAGACACCTGTCTTTCAAAACCGAGACATTCAGCCAGGAGAGTCTACCCAGGGAGAAGAGAGGCTTCTGAAGCAATGCTTATGTCACCCTAGCCCCTTTAGCTGACATTAATCTCTTAGGGTAGGTAAGAAGATTTAACCATTAGGCTTTTGATGGGCCTTAAAATAATCCTGATTTTTTAAAATGCTGTCAGTAATAGAAGGAAAGCTGGATGGAAAAGAAAAATACCTCTTTGTATTAAATACAGATTTCTGATCACAATAGTATAATTTCTTTTAGAGATATGACTGGTATTTTTGAACATTGGACATACAGTTGTAATTATTTTCCTCCTTAAAGTAGTACAATGGCTTTAAAAGAATAGGTTTTGGGTGAGTTATATGAGAACGAATGCAATGAAATGCCTGAATTGTGTGTTAACACACCTTCATACAAACCCTCATTCTTGCAGCAGATTATTGTCTTTTTCTGCCACTATATACAAATTCTCTGAACCGTGTAAACAGTCATTGACTATTTGGAAAAAGAAAAATAATGTATTTTGAGAAAAGGACAGACAAATGGTCTCCCAGTGCCAAATGTTCCCAGAACTATGCAAGGAAGAAAGACATGGTCTTCCCTTCCTTACCTTTTCTGAGCATTTTCATTTACAGACAGAGAAGATTTGCCAGATGATATAAACTGGTACACAATGTGAAAATAAAGATTGTCTGTTTTTGTGGCTTTGAAATTATCATTTGTATCTTGCTTATGGGTGGAGACAAATAGTGAAGAGGTGGAACAAACTGTCCACAAAATTGTCAGGTAATAGAGCTTTCCTCAAACACAATTGCTCATTAGTCACAGTATTTGCAGATGGGCTTACATTGAAAAAATAGCAGTCTGCAATTATGTGATAGAAATAGTTGTGGCAGAGATTCTTTGCTCTGTAGACAAACCAAACTTGCCTTTTGCTATACAGCAGTTAGTTTTTGAAGTCCTGTATTATTTGGAAAAAAAATCCAGTCACTGGAATTCCTTATACTCTTGTCTGCTGACATCCGGAATTAATAAGTGCATTATCATCCTATCTGGATCAAGAAAAATCCAAAATTTTAAAATAAACTAAGGAACAGTGGGCCCAAAACCAGTCACAAACTTCATTAGGTTCTTCCTGCATTACATTTTATTTCCTTAAAAATAACACAGAAAACAGACAAGTTTACAAGGGTGTTGGAGGGAAATTATCATACAGAAACCACTACTAGCAGACTAGTGACAGACAATAGAAAGGCCTGAAATCTTACAATCCAATGAATTGCAGTGGAATTTCCAAGTATCTCATAAAGTCAGTCACAGCCCCGAGGGCTCTTTTACCTTATACAAAGCAGCAGCACTGCAGTAACAAGAAGAAACTCCCTCTCTCTATCCCTCTCTACTTCCTGGAGGATGAAATCCTGATGCTCAGACCAATCTGCTAGAGGAGGAAGGGAGTGGATGAGAATAATTCCTCCCTGATCCTGAAAATAATAAACTAGGTGGACCTAATGCTTAGCAAAGGAGTAGCTGGCCAGTCACAAACACTGTTACTCCTTTGTGGCCTTTTTTAGTGCATGTCCAGAAACCCACTGCTAGGGTGGACATTATGATTTATTTGCTATGAAATCAGTGATCAACATGGGGAGGAAAATGCTTTTGTTTTATCTGGGGAAAAATGGTTATGTGGCAAGAATCCTGCATACTGACCCACAGGGAGAGGGGTTTTGCATTGCCATACAGAAGAGGAATGACAGATTAATTAGTTCTTTGGGCATTAATTATATTAGGGTTGATAATTCTAAGATAAAAGCTGCACAAGGACACTGTGTATATTTTCGCTGCAGAGTATTCCATAACTGAAATCTCTAAACCACCGCCACTTCTTTCTTTCATGATGCCGTGTTCTAAGTTTCATGTTTTGGACACAACTCTGGAAGGACAAAAGACCAATTCAGTGGAGACAGGTGTTCTTCAAAAAGTGCAGAGTTTCTGACTGTCTTTTTCACGTAGGAATTTTTCATCTCTGGAAATGCCAGGTATCTCCCATACAAAAATGGAAGGGAACTCATCCAGCCAATATGGTCACTTGGGCTGCCCACAATACTTTTCCTTCCCCATACAAGCTAACAAAATCTCAGCTGGTGGTGGCACACAGATGACAGGTGTGAAACACAAAGTGAAGAATTGAAGGCCAGTGTAGGCCCTTCCTGTTCCTGCATGCTTGCTGGGAACAAGACATTTTGCAAACACTACAGTGTTGCTGCAGCTTACAGTCTTTGGGTGTAAAAACCTAAAGTTTAAGAGACAGAATAAGGCACTGGCTTATTAATCCTGAGGAGTCTGGGATAATAAACAGTCACTGAGACAGCTGCTGTCACAAGAGATGAGCAGAAAGAGATATTGCTACAACAGCAGTTTTTGTCTTCCTACATAGCCCTAACTGCATACATGAAAAAATTCAAATATTTCTAAGCAAAGAGTAGAAGGTAATACAAGTTCTTTCTTCAATATTTTAAACGTAGCTCATCCATGTCCTAATAAGTTGTCCAGACTCCCAATTCATATTATTATTCAGGAGCAATGTGGAGCAGGATGCAATTTAGCTAGTAGTCTCTGGTCCAAAAATGACTGAATTCAAAGCATACGTATTTGGACTCCCCAGACATCCCTCACATTAACCACTAGAGCATGTAAAAAATGCATCTTTCCTGTCATAGAACAGCATTAATTGGAAGAGGAATATGGTCATAACTGTCACAGTCATTAATCCCAGTTATAATTGCCAACTGCTTAATGCAGTCAGTGGTTGTATTCAGGACAATTAGAGATGATGTCCATGGATAATCTATTGCCTGTTTTGGAGATGTGGTACCCTGTAGTGTAGTCCTTAACAACTTTAACATCAAGCTAGTGTAATGTCTCTAAGGATGTACAGAACTCTACAGTCCCTCCTTCCAGTTTTCATTTGGTCTCTCAGAGCTGCCTTATGGTGAAATCTCCTTCCAACATCTGCACCATTTTCAATTAACAAGCTTATAAATATTTTCTTCCAGCACTTGAGAGTTATTTGAAGGCGATTTAAGCCTGAAAATGCATTTATTTTCTCTTTATTGTCTTTTGCAGATGCCTACTAGATAATCCAGGAACATAACTGCTGATTTATAGAGCAATACTGCACATTACTGGTCTGATTTATTGGGTAGCCTCTGTTTCGATAGTTCAGCAAAACAAGAATGGTATTTTTGGGACCAGAAGTGCCAAAAACCATTGCTCATCATCAAAAATCTAACCGGAGGAGCAAGTTGAATTACTGAGGTGCCAAAGTAGCAGGGTTATGTCATATCCTTTTTTATGGTCAACTCTTAGATTAGAGCCACCACAGAACTCCAAGGTTAGCGTTGGCTCACACTTGCATGTCTCTATGCCTGTCTCAAGGAGGCTTGAAGGTCTAACTGGAGGTTTGCCATTATTGTGACAGGTTCTGGAATTATGTCATGCTCCATTTTATCCATCCCCTGTTCAAACTATGAATAAGTAGCAAAATGTGGTACTCTTCATAAGCAAATCCTTTTTCTGTAGTTGTATGGATTATATTTGAGATTATAGATGTGATTATGTATGAATTCTCTATTTGCTAAAGAGGCTTGATTTGATTTGATGCTTTTTCAGGCTACCTTATTTTTCTGAGTTGCAGCCTTTAAATAAAAATCCTCTTTTATATCTTCATTAGTCATGATATCTAACATTCTTTATATGTACAAACAGGAAGCTTAATTTTAAAAAATAATTAGCATTATAGACGTCAATCTTGCACTGAATTTGGTGCAAGTATCATGGTAGTATCATTCCTCAAGGAGATATAAAAACCCCACCCACAGTTATTATGTTAAACTTTTTAACTCATACTATAAGCTTTCTTCATAAAGCCCTAGAAATATTTTCTCACTTATCTTAATATTCCCTGTCTCACATTCTTAGTTTTTTTATCAGGTTTCTAAGAACACTGATTTCTTCACAATTTTAT
Source organism: Corvus brachyrhynchos (assembly GCF_000691975.1). Taxonomy (NCBI): domain Eukaryota; kingdom Metazoa; phylum Chordata; class Aves; order Passeriformes; family Corvidae; genus Corvus; species Corvus brachyrhynchos. Next base: position 6,756,265 of record NW_008236769.1, on the reverse strand, counting down.
GCATTTATTTTAAACAGTAACCGGTTGGGGAGGGTGGCTTATTTAAATACATGTATATCTCTCCATATAGTGATACATCTGGTCATCTGTATCTCTCTCTATAATGATATAACTGTGCATCTATATCTCTCTCTATAATAACCATTGAGGGTTTTCGTCTCTATACAGTTGATTCAGTATTTTCTCTCATTTGCTTATTTACTAATGTTTTTAAGACTACAGTGTTTAAGCCAGTTTGTTTACGTTCTTACTCTTTCCTGCTTCAGTAAGAGCAGTAGGTGACTGCAAGACTGGTTTCATTGTCAGTCAAAACAACAGTAGCTATAATTTCTTTCTAAGCATTTATTTACTGCTTGTTTTGATGAGTCACATTCTCAAACATGTAAACGTGTTATTGAATTTCATGGGTAGATTAATTCATGTCTGTACTTCTCTATGTACTGGGGTGTGATCAGAAATTACAAAACTCCATGCATGTTTAATTTTTGAAAGATACCCTAAAGAAATTTGGAGGAGTTCAGTCTTTTTATCCCCATGTGACACTTGGGGGTACAATATATTTCTGTCATGAAGAGAATAGAAATAGTAAAAAAGGAGTTTTTCTGCTTAGCATTTTTTTGTATTTTAATGGGATTTTTTTCACTGTATTATTTTAGTTGGTCAAATCTCCACCATATGCAGAATAATTATTACCTGCATAAGTTATTTTTGAGACTTTCAACTTGAGATTTGGAGATATGTTTTGATGCACAGGATTAGTTGTCTCTGAGGCACTCTAATCAGGTACATTTCTAATTCCTAGAAGGATATGTGATTTCTTGGTACAGTATTTTCAGAATTAAGATACCTGTCACTGCTCCTTTTTCTGGCGGTGTCTAACAACAGTTCAGGCATTCTTGGGGGTGACACAGGGCCAGCAATGAAGTGATTTGTTCAAGTACATCAACAAGCCCATAGGAGAGGTAAACAATTGCCAGGATTCCTGTGCATAGAGTCCCAGTGATGAGATTGCACAGCCTGCTTTAAATTTGCATGTGTTACTATCAGTATTTTAAACCCTGAAACCAACCAATTCTTTTTTGAAGAATATTTGGCACAGATGTTAGTGTATGTTCTCAGGGAGGTGCAACAGATCCAGCAGTATGTGTTTATATTTGAGTTCCTGCCCATTAAGGGATTGTTCTGTAAAATTAACAACTCTCACAATCAAGATGCCAAGGCAGTTTTCCTTGCATAATAAATGCAAGTGTTTGCCAGAGAAATGGCAAAAGAAACTTTTAATTTTGTATAGCACACTAAGATGCAGGCTCATGGCTGTCTATACTAATTGTTGTCTGATGCTGTTCCAGCCCTAAGTGTCCTAGGAGAGAAAGTGAATAATCACCCCATACATACATGAGCCTGGTTTCAGGGTTTTGCTCTTGTACCAAACATCGGCAACCACTGTGCCCACCCCCCCTGGATGAGGCTGAAGCCCTACTGCAGAGAGGGGAGCTCATTTTTCAGACAGTGCTTGCCAGTGTTGCCATCCATGTGTGTGAGCTACCTGCGCTGCTCTGAGATGCTCCCTGCCAGCGTTGAGCACAGCTGGGGGAAATTTCCCTCTGTGTTCTCTGGTCACAGAACCAAAAGGGGATTTGCCCAATAATGCTTTTTTAATGGCAAGTCCTGATGATCTGAGGCTCATGGAGGGACTGACAGATACTTGTGAAGTTTAAAAAGGCTGCAAAAAGACAGATATATAATTTTAAGAAATTGTGGTCCAAGTTCAGGGGTCTCAAAAGGACAAAGGATCAATAAAAATTTTGATTATTCTCTCAAAAACCTTGGGTAACTTGACAGAGCACTGTTCCCTCTTGTGCTTTTTCACTACACATTTTGGGGAGCTTTGAACTCTGCTCTAATCCACATCCTTCATGCAATACTGACACTAAAACAATTGCCATTTTGAACGTAGGCAGAAGATGCACTGAGATGGCATTTCAGCAGTTGTTTACTTGTCCTCAGCAGACAGCAACACCCCCTGATCATTTTACCACCTAAGCCATAGCCATACATGGTACAGCCAAGGGACATGTATGGCAGCTCAGTCTTGATCCAGAGGCAGTAGTAGCCAAGGGGTGCAAATGCTGCCCAGGAGGGCAGGACTGCAGGCCTTGGCAAGTGATGTTGCCCTGCATGAAATTGGTTTCATCTCAGGAGATGCAATGGAAAGAGGAGACCACCTCACAGGGCAATCTGGACTCAAATGTTCAAGTATTTCTGATGTTCTTCCAGTTGATCATACCATCTGCATAGTCAAGGTCTGTGAAAGTCATCTGGCCAATTCATCTTCCAGATCTTAGGTCACCTACTCACGTAGGTCAGCTACTGCCTCTGGCATGGCAAAATAATGGAAAAGGATGTAGGAGAGGGCTTCAGCTGCTTGTGATTCTTTTCCTGTCTTCTGCCTCTCTATTTCTGCCCTGTGGGAGAAGAAAATGACATTTAGCAAGAAACAAGCTTTCTGTGCCTTGTAGCAGCATGTGTGAGTTCTCCACAAAGATTATGCACGTGGTTTTTGGAACATGCTCTGCCTGTGTCATATTGAGGCCACAGCATATGATCATTCCCTTTCTGCTAAAGGGAAGTAAACAACCACACAAATACAAGAACTGCAATGCTGAGAAATGGCACACAAGGATAATATAAGCAGAAATATTGTCCCAAGAGTGATTATTATTCAGGCCATTTACAAGAAATCTGCTACAAGTCCAGTGCGTAAATTATCTTCATTTACAGGAATGGCAGGCTGAGCTTTTAGAAAATAGCTCTGAACTAGGCTGCATTGTCATCTGTGGAAAAACCAGCTGGTGGACCTCAAATTTGGTATTTTAGTTTCCCACAGCTTCAACATTTTGATTCTTCCTGATACTAATATATGCAATTCAGGTTTCATTTCTATGCTGAAAATAGAGAGTAAAGTGACATACAGGAAGCATCAGTTCATTGCCTTGAGACTTGCAAGGAAATTGTTTAAAAAGCAGTCTAACAAGGGATCTAGCTTTCATATCCCTCACATTATCTGAAGAAAATTCCCCTTAATTGATGAAATATTTGAATAAAACACACTATTGGCAAGGCTCATAGTAATTTATAACTCCTGTCTCTCAAAGAGGGATCCACAAGAGGAGGAATACTAGGCAGAAAATTTTGGTGTGTTTCAGAATAAAATTGCACTATAACAATATCTATCATTGAGAAGTTTTCTAGCCAAATCCACCCACAGTCCTATGAAAAGTCATGGATTAGATTTCAAAGGCTATAGAGACACCCTGACTAGACTGGACTTGAAAACAGGATGTAAGTCACGTAAAGGGAAAGACTCACATTGTGCTAATAACTTCTACTATTCTGAAATGATTTAGGTCAGACAGAGCTTATCTTTCACTGCTCAGAAGCATGCTAATCTCACCATTTGTATTTTGTGAATGTCAGATTCACAGATGTAACTGTGAACTAAAATACGGCCCTTGAATAAATTGAAATCCTGGACAATTCTACAGCATTTTTGCTGAGTGTTGCAGTATAATGAACCCTGTGAGTGTTTTGATTCCAGAAGAATTGGGGCATTATAGAAAAAAAAATTAAGCTAACAGCCATACCGAAGAAAATAAGGACAAATTTATCTTGGATAATTCTGAAAAATCAGTTAATGCAAATGTTTAACCTTATGTGAAAAGACACTTACTACTGTCACGTAAATGGTGCTGTTTTAAGCAATGGCTAATCAATAGCTGTATTAACTTTCCAGAAGACAGAACCAGAATGGGTTCCAGATGGGCTGGGGGCAGGTGGTCTGGGAAAATAAAAGGTATCTTGAATTCCAGTTTAGAGGAACTGGTCTTGTTTGTTAACTGCATTAAATGCTGAAAATGTTTATTTATTGGTAAAGAATGATGTAGAAAGATTTGATTTGACGGCACTTCTCCAAGCAAGTTTTTAAAGAAAGGAAGAACATATATTTTAATTCTTGTCAAAGCTCAGAACAAAATGGACCCATTTAACTTTCTATTTTCCACTAAGGTTAAAATGGCACCTCTGCTCAGTTATTTACTTCTTTCTACACAAAATCTCCATTTCATCAAAGTTCAAATGTGCCAACAAGTGAAAGAATTCAGTATTCATCACATGAAAAATTAAACTATAGTGTAGACACATTCATGAAGGACTTCATCTATAAAACGTGAAGGCCATGGTACTCTAACTTCTACCTTGACTTTGTCCTCTTTTGATAGCAGAAATTGATATTTAGGTATAGACATTAGCCAGAAATGCCCATTCAAGTTTTTTTTTAACTTGCTGTTCTTATTAAAGCTGGTAATTATTTGGCAACAAAGGAGATGGTTGATGTTTCCAGCTGGCACTTTTAATAAAGCATTATAAGAGTAATGGAAGGACAGCTATTGGATCTGAAAATCTTTGCTGTTATTTTAGCAGGCTCCAGTACGGCTGTTAATGCATCACATCCTGCTGCTGCCAGGACAAGCCCATTTCCTGCCCAAAGTAACAAAGAAGTAGCTCAGGCATGATATAAATCTTATAAATGTTAGAATAATCTAGTATCAGCCTCTACAGTTTACATTTTATAATCATGATAAATATCATATATTGTCTCTTAAAAGTTGTATTGCTTTGTCAAGAACTCTTATCAATGTGAAGTCTGTAGCTGCAAATCTCTGGGCAAAGGAACAACCTCCCTTCAGTGTTACATTCCTGGCCTCCACTGATCAACTGATCTCTGCTACAGCTGCCACTTGAGTTGTTGTGATGCTTATCTGGATCTTCTTGACCACTTCCCCACATACTGTGATCTGTTTCTGCTTCATTTTGCACTACTTTTAGATTTGCTTTTCACTGTTTCAATCATCTGCAAATTTCATTTGCAAAAATCATCATGCTTGAGCCGTGTTTACTGGAGTTGGGGAGTAAACAAATGACTTGTTATATTAACTTCTCATTCCAGTTTCCTCTTTGGGGAAGTAACTGAAATCACTGTTTTACTTCCCACACCTCAATCAGTGACTTAAATTGAGGCAACTTTCCACAGCTGTGTCCTGACTGCAAATGTACATTTATTTGGCATTTTGTCCTCATCAAGAAGGTTTTCAATATTTAACCTTTTTTCAATAGAAATCCTAATTTCTTTTTCAAATGCACTGAAACTTCAGTTTAATCATTTGGACAGAATTATGGCTGGGGTTTGGTTCTATTCCAAACAAAATAGATTCCTCAGGCTCTATTCTTGCACAGGTCTGATGCACTGAATGCAACTGGTTGTTATTTACAGCTGGCTGACAGCTGTAATACATTTGTAGCCTTCACTATTGCAGTGTATCACTGGCAGGAAACTTTTAGCAAGTAGCATAGCTGGAGCCACAACAAAAAGGTTCAGTGATCTGTTAACACTCAGTGCACTGCATCTCACCCCACAAGTTTGCTGGATGCTGCTCTGGGAACCCCCTCATGCGCTGATGGAGTAGGGCTGAGCAGCATCATCAGAGCCACAGCACAGCAGGAAAACCAGAAAAACAGGAGAGGGCAGAGAACAAAAGCATGGGTTCAGACTGCCACTGTTCTCCAAAGAGCCTGGAGTGGAAGTAGGACACAGGTAGAGGTGCAGGCATGGAGCATCCTCCTGTCCCACTCTGCACCATTTCTCCTGCTGTTTTTCAACAGGGTTTGAGCTGGGACTCATTTGTAAAATTGTATTTATGCTACTCAATCTACAAGGTAAAACCCAGGAGGATCTGGCTGCATATTGACTGGATATGACCTTAATCCTTTCAAATACTTTTCATATGATTAACATGCAGTTTATAATGTATTACTGTATTCTTCTTATGAACTGCTGGAACTTTGCTTCATTTTTTTTCTTCAGTATAAAGCATATGAAGAATTTAGTCCTATTTAACTGTCTCTTTTCCAAGAAGTCTTTCTCATCTGATACAAAAAAGGTTTAACATGAAGAAAGTACTCAAACAGTAATGTTTCTTAGATTTTGTTTCTGTTCTGAGGTAGCTCATTCTACATTAAGAAATGTGAGACAATGTCATTTAAAGACAACACATTGGTTTTTTCTCTTTTCTTTTGTCCATTATCTTTCTTTTATATACCCCTGGTTGAGGCACATGCTCTGTTCTTTTGGTTATATGCTTAGTTCAGGTTGTAGTTCCACCTAAAATAAGATGCAATGGGAAGTTTTAGCTTGGTTTATACTTTTGTATGCTTTTAGTCTAACTTGAGCTGTAAGAACTGTTCCTTAATTAAAACGTAACAAGCTTTTTGTTGCATTCTAGCATTGTGAGCTTAGAGAGTAGTATATTTCCATTAGATATCTGAATTACATTTCCAATGCTGTTACTAAGTAGCTGTATTATTTAACGCTTATACGCACTTCTTTTAAACAGGTGACAGAATAAGTATTAAAATCATGACTGCTTACTGCAATTAACTCGGTAATGAGTATAATAATGATTACTGGATAGAAGGCATGAGAGGAATTCTTAATGCTTTCTAACAATTAACGAAAAAAGCGTGCTAAGCGGTATGAAGAAGTGACAACTGCTAGATATACCCTGGGGACTGCTGGGTGTCAGGCACAGCCCTCAGTGTGTTACACTAGCCCAGAGAGCTTCAGCTAATCATCAGAAGAAATATCTTTCTTGACTCATATGATCCTAGATCTCAAACTGACTTGAGCAGCTGTTGTGAAAAAAACTTATTACCAGCTGAATATCCCAAAACAAAATGGGACTGCTGGGACAAAATGTCCTCATTGAAAATTTCAGTTTCCTACCTTTAAGGGCAAAAGTTGTGTAATATTATCCAGAGGTTGATATCCTCTTTCACTTGATTTAGGTTAAGATAACTGGTGTGGAAAGTATTTATTTACAACTTCTCAAACAGCCAGGACAGCTACACAGTTATAAATGTTTATAAAGGACATCAGTGAAAAAAAGAAAGAAAAGTGTGCTTTTTCCTTTTTATACCAAAATTAAAAAACAAACTAACAAACCCGTTAAGTCTACCTGCAATCAGACAGCCTGTTGTAGGCTCTATGCTGGCCTACACCATCAGAAACTTCTCTCTTCATCCACGTTTTATGTCAAAGGTTACATTTATCAGAAAAAAATTCCTTTATTGGTCTCTTTCTTGAAATTCTCCATCTCTAATATCATTGGAGATTGCTGCGACACTTCTCCCCTAAACTAAGGGCTTTCTCACCCCTTTCAACAGAGCTTATTTTGTCAGATACATCCTGCAATTGACTGTTCTATTATGTTGGCTATTAATGAAAAAGTAAACATTCTCCAGCCTGTACCTGGTGAGCTCTGAAGTTTGTGTATTTGACCAGAATCCTCAATACAAACATGCAAATGAGATTCACCCATGCAGTGCATCATGGCACTTGGCTGAGAACAGCGTGGGAGGCACCTCCTTTGGGGTGATATTTGCATTGTGATGACTGAACTCCAGATCCTATCTTTCAAAGGTGTGGCAATAACAATACAACTTCAAATGCAGCAAGCTCTAAGGTGTACATCAGGCAGAGTGCCTGATGAAGGAGATAACTAAAGAAATGGTGATGGGAGCTGCTTTATTGTCAGAATAGTCATACAGGAGGAAATGTAGAAGAAATAAGGTTTACTTTACTTCATCTGGAAGACTTTTCCTGAAACATATGAAGCCTTTTAGGGAGACAAACAAAATCCAGTCCACTCAGCAATGGGATGTCCTATCTAGAGCATATTCCATCTATGAAAGAATAAAGAGACAGTTTCACAGGTCAACCATTATTGCCAAGTATTGTACATTAAACAGGTAGAATCCAGTTATCTACGTACTCTGGAAGTGACTTTTTGTGTATGTTCAAGTGTCATTTTTTTAAACACTGTGGAAAAACTAGTGACCTTCATTGAGTCATTGGTTCTTCTTTGTCTCATATAATAGGCAGTTTCACAGTTCACTTTGCCATCTCATAGTTTTAATTTCACTGCTGAACTGTTAAACATTTCCAATGCATGCACACCATCACAACTGTTGCACTCTGTTTCACATTGGTTTGGTAATAAACCACTGGGGTAATAAATCACACTGTCCTGTGGGAAAGTAGAAGCAGAAAACAGAAAGATACAAACTACTCTTCAACGTACTTAACCTGAGGATTTGATAAAGGAAAACTCTTTACATAAAATGGCTGGATCTGGGAGCAAAAGGGAGAGGATGGCAAATCAGAAAGTGCTCCATCATTACAAAAGGTGAGGGAGGTGGTAGCCATGATGAAGTGACATTACTCAGACATTACTCCTCTGTAACTGGAAGAGAGGATGCTGGAGCAATTTCTGCTCTTCCTTTGTTCCCTAGTAGGGACTGTGTCTGTTATCTACACTTTATCTTGTGTTGTCACTGTGTACAGGATGGTTTACATACATTAGATACATCTCTGCTCTATTTGCAATGCCCGGCTCCCCAAACCAGCTCTTCCCAAGGCTGCATTCCTGCACCGATGAGTCATTGACCTTCTGTGGTTTGTGTTTCCACCCAAGCTGGAGCCTCTGCTCTTGGCCTCTCTGGCACTCTTGGGGGCTTTGTGATGTTACTGTGAAAGCCAACAGGCTTCTGGCATGCAGTGACAGATCTTCAAAGGGCAGTAGTGTCCCAAAGCTCAATTTGCTAAGCTAATGCATAGCAAGCCCCAGTGCCTTAGCTCCCTGCACAGTCAGTGTAGAGAGATAAGCAGTCCAGAGAGACATTCAAAGTAGTGAAATTGGAATTTAATTCCTGAACCTGTTTCTGAAGGACCCCAGCTCTGACTGTTAATGCTAGAAGAAGCCCAAGATGTTAAGTCAGATGTTAAGGAGGTTATATCAGCCTTTGAATATACAGCCCACATCCATCATCCTCCACCTACTGCCTCCACAGCCTTGCAAAGGAAGTGTAATTGTCCTGAGGAACAATCAATGCAGGACTGCTGAGCAGCACTGCCAGGCTCTATGAGCAGTAAATCCTCCCCTAAATCAGTTCAGCCAAGAAACTGAATTCAATTAGTGAAGATACAGAGAAACACTAATACTTGAAGGACACTTTATTCCCAGTAAAATCAAAGGAGTGAGTTTTACAGGCTTTTTGTCTTAACTGTTTTCAGTCATTGGTCGTTCTGCTGCTACTTCTGAAAGATAGTTTTGGTCAGACCTTCTCACTGAGCTTTTCTCACTTTATTCATAGCTTACTTTCCTAAAGAATACTTACACTGCTGTTCATTTCTGTGCTTAGTTAATGAAATTCTTGTCTCTAAGCTTCTACCTTATCTAACATCAAAAGGGTGCCAAGCTTTTGATCAGTTCTTGTGGACTATAAAGTTGTTTTTTAGAGGGATAGTATGAATAAAGATATGCTAAGTATTCATATTATATAACATTTATAAAGTAATTATGCTGTTTTCTGAAATCTGAGCCAAGTATCAACGGGTAACTTAAATTCCCATATGCTAAAGCACCCCAAATGCCTTTGGATTTCTAAGTCGAAATCTTGTTTTATCACCTGTAACATTCCTTCTGCTTGTGTGGCATCAAACCCACTTTTATGTAAGAAATGCCTACTGCTGTTTTTGATGGTAAAATCACTATCAATAACTTGTTATTTAATTCTAGTTTACAGATCCCTAGCAACAGCTGTTTGATGCTCCTCCTTTTTGACAGGTGGAAGGTAATTTGTGTTGTGCATCAACCTAATGCACAATACAAACAAAATTTGTTAAGACAGAAGCACAAAATTACAGCAGCCTAAGAGTATAAAAATGACACATTAAGCCAATGGTCCTTCTAACCCATCAATCTGCAGCAACCACCAGCAGATGTCTTGTGCAGAATACAAAACCCAGGGATCATGTAGTGGTATTTTCAGAGAGTGATGCCCCTTAACTTAGTCCCCTGTGGATATTTCTTCTTGCATTTGCCCAACCACTTATTGAATCCATATACACTTTTTCATTGAACAACACTATCTCTAGAATTTTTATAGCTTACTTACTCATTGTGTGGAAGATCACCTCCTGTTGCTTCTTCTGCATCTGCTGCCTGCTTGCTTTATTTGAGTGTAATACTGCTGTCTCTTCAACTGTTGAAAATGCAATTGTTCTCATTTATTCTCTGTGTTGCTAATGGCTGCAGAGGCCTCCATTGTATTCCCTTCTCAGCAGTTTCTTTCTCATGCTGGCACTTGCTCCTCACAGAGCTGGTCCTAACTTTGATCATCCCTGCTGCCCTTCTCTGAACCCAGTCCAGTCCCTGGAATAGAAGAGTCATCCCAGAATACCTAAGGTGCAGGCACATGGGGCTCATATAGGGAAAAAAATAATGTTTCCTGTTTTGCCCTCTATTCTTTTCTTTGTCATTTCTAGCATTTGATTTGTTTTTCTGACCTGAGCACTTGACAACCTAGTTGACATTGCAATAAAATTCTCAATTCCAGTAGCAGTCAGAGAGGCTATTATTTTATATATAAGATGTTCCTATGTGAATCATCTGCACTTTAATACTTTTCTCACTCCTGGTTTTGCTCCCAATACTCATGGTCTTTGTTCCAAATAATTCAGTTATGATTTTGAAAATCCTGTTTTGCTTCAGATCATTTTCAGCTGCTGCCTGCTTTGCATGTTGGAAGTACATATCCAATTATTTGATGTAAATCAAAGCTTCCAGGCTACTACTCAATTTAAATTCTCCTTCAAAGCCATGCCTTATTTGAATAGAAAAGGTTACTATCCCCCCTTTTTATGCAGAGACATATTTAATTCAACCAAGTTTTCATCATACAAGACAGTCCTAAGATTTCTACCTTAGACAATATGCAGTTCCTTTTTAAAAATAAATGTCCTTATACTTTTTTCCACAAAGAGATTTCCATAAGTGGTTTTTTTTTTTTGAAAGTTAGATCTATCATCTTTTATTCTATTTCCACTTTGGTTTCCTCATTGAAAATCCTTCATAACTATCTACTTTTCCTTCAGTAGCATGTGGATTCCATGTGGAATCTAGGTATCAAATTTGACTATTTTCTTTATTCTTGCTTTTTACAAAACTTATGTCATCATCTGACAAAATGCACTTGGTCATGCTGCAATATTTTTTTAGATTCAGGAATCTGAGGCAATGCAGACCTGTATAACATTCTGTATTGACACTAATTCCCCTGTCATTGCCTCTCTTGTGCATTAACGCCTTAAGCATATGGATGTGCAAAAGATTCTCTTCTATCAGTGTCACAGAGATGGAAATTGCAATAAAGGCTTTTCCCCTTTTTGTCCCGTCTTCTTCCATGACGAACCCCTTCTGTTCTGACCAAAAATTCACCATTAACTGCTTGGGGATAGTACTAAACATTCATTAAAGAAACCTCCCTGGGGAAAAAGGCTGTCAACAATTTTGAAGGCAAAACACGTAGTATTCCAATAGGGAGAAGAGAAGAAAAAAGCAGATATTTTCTGTCCTGAGGTTGTGGATAAGAGTCAATGCACTGAAACAATATTATACCTGATTCAGATTGTATGTGCAATTACACACTAAAGAGATAGTAAAAAGGCTTTTGAATTGATTTAATTTTTGTTATGACCATATCTCATTTCTATACTTGCAGTACTCCCGTGGAGGTGTACAGCACTACCAACTGAGTATATTTTTCCATTTAACTGTTTTCAGGCTTTCAGGACACTTAAAATTCTGATTGAAACAATCCCAAGAGAATTAATTTTGCTTTCTATTGAGTTTGTTTTTCCTCTTTGTGTTCTTGCAGTAGCATGGAGGAAAATATTGTAACGTGTGGGTGTTCTGTAGAGGCTTATTCATGAGTCAGTCTGCTCATTTTGCATCCAAGCATTCAGTTGCTAAAATCAGCAGACCCTATCTTGTATATGTCTAGACCTGATCTTGTATAACAGCTGATATGAGAACAAATAGAAATTTAAACAGTTTGTATAGATTCTTTAAAAAATCATTAGAATAAATTACCATGAATTCTAAACACAGAAACACATTTGGTAACTGACACTGATATGAATGGTTTCTTCTTTTGTGCTGACAGATATGATATTTGCATTAGAAGATTCTGTGTGTGTTTGCTGCTAGGAGGGACCAGAGGCCTTAGGAACTTTTGATCTTTTCCTCATGAAAGATAGTGTTAATTTAAGATCATACTGGGAGTATGAATAAACCACCAAATATGCTTTCTACTTGCAAAGGTTACGGTAACATTCGTGGAGATGAACATCAGCTAGAACCACATGAGGCTTCTATATTGACCCTTAGCACAGAAGTAAATTCCTCAGAGGAATTTACCATCCCAAGTTTTGGGTTACCTTCCTGGACTGACAGCTGACATAAATGGTCACTGATTTGGAGACAACAAAGCTGTGATGGTTTCTCACAGAAGGTCTCTCACCTGAAGTCTCATGTAGGTTTGTGAACTTGTGAGAATTATGGTTTCTTTTAGAAATGGTGTGCAAAGGTAATAGCTTGACTTCTCATCCTTTGTTATTCCTCATTTCAGAACTGGTGTGCCTGCCATGCAATGCCTGCTTCATATTCAGCTTTGCTTTACTCATATGCTGGCTGTCAGCTGTGCTTATCCTGCAGTTTGGAGTCTCTTCCTCTGATGCCTTCAGTTTTAACTTTTTTATTTTTCAAATCCTGTACTGCTTAGTGGGTAATTCTGAAGTTTCATGTGGCCTGTTAGCTGCTGTTCTCTCATGCTGGTTAGACATAGCAAACCTCTCTAGGTTTGCTCTTCAAGGACACCAGGCCCCAAAATGTGTAAACTAAAAGCCTCCAAAGGGGGACAAATTTGGTATAATTACATCATGAACTTAAGTTATAATTGGACAATTAACCCTGATATGCAAAGAACCAAACTTACAAAAGTGTGAAGAACTCAGGACCCAGGGTCCATCTTGGGTGTAGCCTTTGGCCTGCCCAGGGTGTACCTTTGAAGGCCCTTCAAATAAATACCTACTTTTGTTCTCTTATTTTTGTCTAGTCTCTGTTTTTAGTTGGCCATCTCAGGCTTCACCTCTGTAGGTGGAGACTCAGACTCCCCCTCTGAACAGATTCATTAAATGATGAGTGATGGGGCTGCTAGCAGAGTGAACACTGGTGGTGCCTTACTTTTAAAAGTCACTTAGTTTTACATAACCTATGTAATAATCCAACTGACCATGCACTTTTAAGATAGATGTGTGCATGTTGGGGTAGTAAGAAAAAGCAGAGACAGTTCAATTGCTGCTGACTTCAAACCTAGAAGGATGTCTATGAGAGGAAAGGGCTACACAAGACACTGGGCTGTTGGGCAGAGGGAAACAGCTGGAGGCAAGGATTTCCCTGGGTGGTCTGACAGGGCCACATAGTCTCACCCATGGGGTAGAACTCCCTTCAAGCCTATAGGTCTTCCCACTGCACTCTACAACATTGTGTACATACATCCATTTGGCCAACATCAAAGGTAATTGAAAACAAAGACAGGGAATAGAAATAGCCTTATGTTTATTTTCAAATGTTCAGTTTGTAGCAGGTTGGATCAAGAGAAATTAAGATCAGAGAGCTAAGGTAACTAAATGACACTTGCACAGCAGGTTGTTTCAGGTCTGTCTCTTTAAAATCTGCCTTTTGCTAGTGTGCTCTTTCATCAGTGGCCTATCCAGCACAGTGAGATTAAATGAGGATTTTGACCTGCTTCATCACTTCTGTAAACAAGGCAATTCAATGAGTTTCAGCTTGTTCATTGACATCTGGGGTTTGACCAAAGCCCAGTGAAAATCAATGGAAATACTTCCATCAGCTGCAGTGGATTTTGAATCCTGCCTTTGAAACTTGGAATAAAGATGACAGTGAGAAAGGAATTCACTTCTGAGCATAAAAAGAATGGATCATACATCCATAATTTGTTTTGATCAGTTAATGACTGACTTTTAAACACAGAATTGAACAGAGACATGATGATGTTTCTAATCATGTTATGAAGTGCCTAGAAAAATATTTGTTATAAAAAATTAGGAATATGAATTAAGTAAAGTTAATATTGGTAAAATTGCATTACAATGGAAAAGTGGAGCCATTTGCACTTCTTAATTTTAGTTCTGCAGAAATATAGCTAAAGGCACTAGCAATCTATGCAGCATTTTGTGTTATTGAATAGGTCAGTGATGGGGGTTGGGTAAGGGCTTTATAGTTCTGTTGGTAGCTGAAGAGGTAGATGGGGTCTTGGGGCGATTCAGGCTTTTTTTTTAAACAGGAGTCCAAAAAACTCTCATTAATAATATGAAAACAGAGTATTAATTTGCTTCTAGAATAAAATGGATGTTTAAATCTACAAGTCTAAACTCAAGATCTTATGTAGAAGAATAGTTAAATTTAAGAACTTAATAAATTTAATCAGTTTAGCTCCAGGCCATGTTTTAGCAATAATAGTGCAGATTAAAATGCACTACAGTAAAGTAACAGGATAAGGAGTGTCTCCATTGGAATTTTACTGTGTTGGTTCCCTTTATGTTGAATAGTTTCCAGGAAGGGAGATGAGGACTGTACTTCTTTTGAAAAAAATCTGCAGCTGCTAGGAAATGTATTCTAGTCTTGGAATTCTAACTTGACTAAATTCCCAGTTGGAAACCTCATTATTTTATGAAATTATTTACTGCAACTAAAAATATCACTAAGGATGCCTGTTGAGACGCTAAATTGACTTCAAAAAGCCAAATAAGCTCATTAGGTGTATTCAAAAGATTACCTGCATCCATTATCTGCTAAAAGTAAATTAACTGACTTTTATTTAAAAATAGAAATCCTTTCTACAACAGTGCACATTTTTTCAGTAGTGATTACAAGACTAAACGTGTAAAAAAATTCAGAATACATCTATATCTAAGTCCTTCCCCACTACAAGCCGTTTTTATCTATTTCCTTCCAATGTAGCTTATAAAACCCTCAAAAAAATTGAGGTATATCAGTCCTTAAACAGAAGCCCCCATGGTGTTTAATATTCTGCCAGCACAGTTCTTCTCCCAACCTGAGTTGTTCTCTGAACTGTCCAGACTGATGCCATCAAACCAGTCATAGGCAGTTAAATGGTGAAGCCTAAGAGATTTTCCCAATTACTCGTGTAAGCTCCCACAGATCACCAGATATCTCTGGCCTTGTGAGACTCTCTATAGAACTAAAGAGGTTTAAAGCTCCCGAGGGAAGAGACTAACTTTAAGTATGTGGGGTGGAAAGTGGTTATACTAAAAAGGCTTATTTTTTAGCCTCATCTCAAGTGATTTATTACCATCCTTCTCTTCTGGACACATGTAAAATAAAAATATCTACAGATGTAGTGTATAGGGAGCAAGTGTGACTATTTATTAGATCTTATTTCTGATAAACAGTAGGGATGATAACCTGGAATTCATAGTATTCAGTGTGTTGTACCTGATGCTTACAAAGCTGTCTTTCAGATATGTGAGCACCCAAGGCTTTTTTGGCTCCATTTTGGAGCTGCTTGGTAATGTGATGCAATGTTTCCTCTCACTATGCTTATGACTGTGTCAGAAAATCAAGGAATTAGGTAAGATTTCTTTTGTGATTGCACAAATAGGAAACATTACCTCTTCGTTCCTTAGTATTAGATTGGAGAGAGTGAATGATTAATGTAAAAGAGCAATGAGACTCTTTGAATGGAAGTGAAATGGTAGTTCACCACAAAGAGAGTTCAACAGACACTTGTGACTCATCAAAGTGGCATTTAAAATGCATTTATTGCTAAAGCTGCCATAGCAGCAGGAAACTTAAAAACCAAATGTCTTAAGTATGGAAAACTTGTGACTCTGCAGCATTTTCTAAAATTCACATTCTTTTGCATCAAAAGATAAATGGGGAAATAACTTCTAGAGTAATAGGCTTGCTGGAAGACTGTCCTAAAAACTACATTCTTCTCTTAAATTGTACGGGTGCAGCATTGACTCTCTTAACTATCAGATGTCAGAGATACTTTACAGCATCTACAGGCTTGGGAAAAAAAGTAAGCCAGGAGCTATAAAAAGTTTTAATCTTCTCATCTCTTTCTAAGACAAATTCAAGAAAATTAATTAAGAAATTAAAAGATGCCCCTTAAATGTGATTTTGATCCAAAATGAGGCAGTTTTGATACCACATCATGTCTCAGGGTTGTATTGAAGGGCTCATATTTCATAAAGCACATCTCATGCCATTCATGGTGCTCTGTGATGACAGAGCAGCTCCAGTGCTTTGGGATGTTAAGCAGCAGAAAGAAAATGCTGTTCTCAGGCTTGATGGAAACACATATTTACTAATTCTAGAACATTGACAATGATTAAAAACATTTCCTTCTACTAATTCTTCACCTTTACTTCTTCAGGAATTATAGTCCATAGATACAAAAGTAAAACACAAGTGATAATGATGACTTGGATTTCTGAATTATTGGAGAAAAAAAAACCCCAAAACGGCCCCCAATTCCTATTTTGCCCTTCTTCATTATTCTAAAGAAAAAGGCACTGATTGAGCAGTCTGGATTTGCATCATTACAGAATATTTTCGTTATTATGAAACTAAGATCCTTTTAGAAAAAGTCACACAGTAAAATTATTTTAAATAAAGAATGTCATTTAAGATCTCCATAGCTTTAACAGGGTTTAACTATGTACAGATTTAACAGGGATAGTTCTGTCTTTAATTTCCTCATAGATGACAAAACAAAATTTCACAGAATGGGTAGTTATCTGAAAAACCTCTTGCAATAGTTGCAATACCTACAGAAGTCTAAGGCAATGAAATTTGAAATCTGAAAGGCCTGAAAATAGTATTAAGACATGTTAATGGTATTTGGCTAAGCACCATTTCTCTAATTTCTGTGTCAAATGCAACACTCTATCTCAGATTTCTCCTGCTGTATTGGTTTACAGGACACATCTTTACCATGAACACATTTTACTGCTTGACTAAGACTGTTATTCTATCCCTAGGTAGTTTCAAATATTTTCTAAGGAATAGCTATGAGCCACAAAAATAAATGATGAGGGACAACTGCTGACTGATAACTGGGTGTGGTTTGAAGCTAACTGATTGAATATTAATTTTTGCTTTCACTCACTTGGTATCTCCTCCCCATTTTCTTTTAGGCAGCTGTAAGGTACACTGGAATGCTCACCAGTCCCCACTGTCTTCCTTCCTGGGGGCTGCCACTGGAGATGTGCTGGCTGACAGCCGCAGGCCCCAGGCCCTTATCCCAGGGGCTTTTCTTAGCTCAGCCACCAGGAGGGAACACAGTGCCAGAAGGGTCTCTAGCTCACCTTTGGTCTCTTTCTTGCAGGTAAACATTGCTTGCTGACCTTCAAAAAGTGCCCAAGCTACCCCCAGATTAATGACTGCACACAGCCTGTCTGTTGAAAAGCCATTGCAGGAGTTCCAGTCTCCTCTGGCTCAACCTCGTTCCAGTTTCTGCCCTGACCACACTCTCAGCTGGCTCTTCTTTTCTTCATCTTGACTTTCATCTGTTGACCTGACTTCCCAGAGGATCAAGGTTTATGTGATTACACAACCCACAACCTTCACCCATATGCTTAAATCTATTTCCCAAATTGAACAACTTGATAAATGAGCTGAGGTCTATAGGAGAGTGTTTCCTGTAAGACTGTAAAATCTGGTTGCTTGCTGGAGGAGCCACTAACTTAACCCAAGTAGCCACACTTCATCGCCTGCTAGCAGCCCATCCAAACGCATTTTGCTTGTTGACAGGCAGCACAGGCGCTGCCACGTAGCTCAGGAACACGGGGGCGAGGCTTTGGATGCCGTGCGCTTTGGGGCGGAGCAGAGGCACTATCTGTGGGGTGGTGAGGTCACCGACAAACGGGGATGCAGGTGGAAATACTAGAAATGCCGGCGCAAGAGAGGACAGAAAAACGCGAGAGACGTGTGTTTTCTCCTCCGCCAGGCTCCAAATGTGATTTCCCGAGGCAGGACGGGGCGGACGGCCCGCACAGACGCGCATGCAGAAGCGAACATCGTCATGTAAAACCTCCTTCTGACCAGTCTCAATGGCTCTAATGCCCTCTAAGCCAGCAAAGCAGCAGGAGGAAGAGATCTGCTTATCAGCAGCAACCTGTATCTAAAGAAACCTGCACTTTGCTCAGCCACTTGAAGAGGGAATGTATCAAACAGCATCAAATGAACAGCTGCAGAAACGCAAAGCAGCGACTCAGCCGGTTCCTTCAAAGTCCAAGCCTGCAATATGCGAGGCTGGGAAACTCAGAACTGAAACTTCTGCTCTTGCTGTTTTAAATACTGACTATTGCCATTGTGTGCAGATTTTGGAAAACAAAGATTGCATTTCTCTAAGTGCTCTGAATGCTTACAAAGTAGTATATTTTTACCCTGGAAGCCAAAATGTTCCACCCAACATAGTTTAGCTGTACAAAGTGCATTCCCTGAGTTCAGTAGACTGTACGATTGCATTACTGCAGCCTATGGAGTAAAAAAACATATCCACTTGGCTGTAGTTTTATCAACGTCCTGAAAGGGGGCAGGAGAAGCTGTTATATGAAGGTACTGCAATGGCTCAGAGAGAAATTCTGTTTGTCTCAAAAAAGCCCCCTTCTTCATTTTCAACTTGGGTTATCACTGCTGGGTTTTGGCTTTTTTTAGGTTTTCCAGTACATTGTTTTTTTTACTTTTTTGGGGGGAAAACTGGAAATGATATAGCTTTCCCTATAACTTTTCCAATTAATTGTTTTAATAAATTTTTCTAATTAATTGTATTAATTAATCATAAGCAGTATAATTTTCCACCCTGTCATTGTAGCCAGCATTTAGCAAGTGCTGGGAGGAAAGGGTTAAAACTGGAAGATTTGGTGAGGAGGGAATAGTTCTGCTCAGGATGTCAGTGTGGGCAAACTCCATTTATTATGCCTAGTGTTGCCCTCCACCTGCTTTGAGGAAGCAGGGTTCCTGTGCAGGGATAACACACTCTCAACACACAGACTTGAGCCTCCTGCTGGGAGAGGGAGAGATCAGGAAAGCACAGCCTTGGGATAAACTGTGCATGTGTGAAGCCCTTTGATATACTGGGGCAGGCAGTGAGCCCCTGCCCATGCTCATGGTCTGCTAGGATGAACTAAGTCTGACAGAGCCCGTGTCCTCATGTGCCTCTATTTCCCAGGATGAACTAAGCCTGGCAGAGCCTGTGTCTCTGCTGCATGGTGTTGTTTGTGAGGTAATGAAATAAATCCACCCTTTGCATTTCAGCTGGGGCTTGGTGATCACCCTGGTTACCTCTATGTGTTGATTCGGGTTTGCCACAAGCTGCTCTAGTGGGAACACAGTTTGGGAAAATTACTGAAACTTTAAGTTTCACTAAAACAGCTGTAACCAACCTTGATATGCTTCAATGATCTCACACCTGGGGGAGAGATATATTGCTGAAACTGGACACTAGGAATGCAGAATTTATGAACCACAAGGACATTTTGCAGAACCCTGAGATAAAGAAGAAACTGACAAAGTCATTTCAACAATTGTACTGAAACCCTCTGTATCTGGAAAAAAGGCAATAAAAAACCTAAAAATGTGGGCTAACTAGCATGAGAAGAGAGAAATCAATCAACAACCAGTAGAAGATAGAATAATAATTAATGAAGAGAATTATATAAATTAGAGCCAGTGAACATTAATTTCATTGTTTGCTGAAATGTACAAATAGTGAAAAGTTTTGAAAGTTCTTATGCATGTTCAGGGAAAGATCTGGCATGCATCCAGTGCTGTAATAAAGTAATGCCTGCAATCTAACACTAAAAATAGTGTTAAAGAGTTTGATTTATGCCAACGTTTTTGGTGGCAGAAGGGCTTGTGAATTTAGTAACACACAAAGAAAAACTGTTCCAAGAGAAGCACATAGAGCACCTGATTTATCTTGTAGCTCATTTACTCACCCCCTTTATTTTCTTTTATTGTGAACCTTCTCCAAACACAGCTCTTTTAGTTTTGTAGTCGAGCTTCAAAGCTGAAGGGGCTGGGCTTGTTCAGCCTCAAGAAGAGACAACTGACAAGAGACCTCACCAATATCTCTAAGTATCTGAAGGGAAGCGTCATCAAGAGGATGGAGCCAGGCTCTTCCCGGTGGTGCCAAGCAATAGAACAAGAGGCAATGGAGAGAAATTAATGCACAGGAAATTGCACCTGAGTATTGAGGAAGAACTTCTTTACTGTGTAGGAGCAGTGGAACAGATTTCGCAGAGAGGTTCTGGAGTCTCCCTCATCAGAGATCTGCAAGAACCATCTGGATGCAATCCTGGGCAACATGCTCTGGGCTGACCCTGCTTGAGCAGGGATGTGGGACCAGATGACCCAATGTGGTCCTTCCCAGTCTCACCCATTCTGTGATTCTGTGTTTCTGTGATTCTGTGATTCTGTCTACCTGTGGTTCTCATGGATCCACAAGCAACAATCAGCATTTCATATCAGATAATCTTGTTAGAGGTTGGAAAGGAATGCAGGATGGCAACAGGACAAGCAGTGGCAACTGAGGAACCATGGTGAATTCCTGATATGAGGGTGTCCCACAGCATGTGACAGGACCAGTTTCATGGACAGCAATGCTGCAAAGGATGCAGGAGGTTAAAGAAGCTTCTTGCTTGCATGCTGCTTTTGTTTGCCAATTAGCAGCCCTGCTACCAGCGTTTTCTACTTGGGTAACAAGCCTTGGCATTACTAAGTGCTGACCTTTCCTTTAGGACCCTCAGCAGGAGAGCTCCCAGCACTTCGGGTGGCTGAGTCACAGGACAAATTGAGAGGGAACAAACGACCAAGCAAGAGCTGGGAATTCGGAGGTCACGAAAGACAGCTTGCAAATGGAAAACCAAAGGGGACAGATAAGGTGGAAACTGCAGGAGAGTTACTCGCTGTCTGGTGTACTAAGTCGGTTCAGGGCTGGAGCCTAAGTGAGAAAGAGGTGCTGTGATCTGATCTGATCAGGGCACACTCATGTCTGCAAAGAAGAGAGTGTTCATGTGACAAGGAAGGGAAATTGAGTCGCTTTGAACGCAAGGTTAGAAAATGCAGGGGAGGGACTGAATTTATGTAGCTGGAAAACACAGGAAGATGCAGATTGTCTCTCAAGCTTTGCATAACAAAGCTTTTTCTGGATGACATTGTTTAGTTTCGCCTTATTTAAATACTAAATAATCTATTTGCATTTGTTAGACAAAATTGCCATTCTAACCTCAGAGCTGTCTAGCTACATATATCTAAGAAAGAGAGGTAAAAGTGCTTAATCAGTGTTGAGTATCAGATAACTGATTCCATTTTACTGATGTGAAGTATACTTATTGCAGTCTGGACTTTTTCAGATACAGATAGATGAGCTGAAAAAACCTGTTGGCTAGCAAACTATTTCTCGAATTATTGTGTTAAATATTGTAATCTTGTATTTTAGGAATGTTTCTAATTTTTCTGGCTTTGAAGAAAACAATCTACTCAGTGTAGTTCACTTTTATGAAAATTTGCAACAATTGGTTCTAACCAAGAGAGACCAGGAAATAAAGTATAGGATTACAAGAGTAAATATTTATTCATGTACATGAGGTGTTCCAGCCGAACTGGGTCACCCTGAATGCGGTTTTAC
Source organism: Corvus brachyrhynchos (assembly GCF_000691975.1). NCBI lineage: Eukaryota > Metazoa > Chordata > Aves > Passeriformes > Corvidae > Corvus > Corvus brachyrhynchos. Next base: position 6,734,566 of record NW_008236769.1, on the reverse strand, counting down.
ACAGGGTTCTTATACCCTTCAACCACTCCAGTACAATATGATTTGACTGATAACTAAGACCCACACTACTGATTTCTAATCACAGTAAATTTTTTCCAGGCAGCTGTATTTCTGCAGCATTCTTGCTGCTTGTCTATTGATCCAGATGTCCCTGGGGTCAGTTTTGCCAGATAACACTGGAAGGGTTTCAAAGACATATTAGAGTGGCTAGAATTCAGGCTTTATCTGGGCTGTCCATGGGTGTCCTTTATCTTTCGTGGACAGTTCTATGCTTCCAAGAAGCAAAGTCCTTATTTCCAGGGCTGGGCTGTCCTTTAGTTTGTTTTACTTGAGTATGAACAAACCCAAAGTCTCCAGTAAAATTCCACTATTTCATTCCATTTCACTGTATTATGTGAGCTAATAGACAGTAACAAAGTGAATATATATTCATATTACAAACACTGACTGATATAACAGTTAGGGAAGTAAATTGTCATAACACCCTGTAATAATTTTTGCAGAATAGCTGACACCAGTCAGTAATTGCAGATTGTCCCTGGTGGATTTCATTGGATCCACACACACAGCTTCCAGCTCTAACTGCTCACAATTACAATGATCACTCATAATTTTTAGTCCTTTGTTATATCAACAGTCCTCTTTTTTTTTTTTCAGACAGAAGCTTACCTAGCTGTTCCTTATGTGAAAGTTGAGAGCAAAGTACCTTTGATCATCCTTTTTACCTTTCATTGAACCTTTTCCACTACTATTCTGTCTTTCCTGAGCTGAGGGAACTTAGAAACTCAAAGAGCTTTTAAAATGTGTAAAATCATGCATTTATACAGCAGTATTACACTGCTTTGTTCTCTGTTCTTTTTCAAATCTCAACATAAGGCTTACTTTTATGAACTTGATTAAGCACTGAAGTGAGATTTTCACAGAAACTTTTTCTCAGGCCAAGATTTTGCTCCTTTTGCACAGTACTAGTCAGCTTAGAGTTGATTTTTTATTTGAAGTCAGGATGTTTTTCCTAACTGTGCATCACTTTTATCTATCCAAAATCTAATCTGCCCTTTTACTGTCTAGTTATTCAGCTGCATAATGTCCTTTTGCAGATCTTTAGTGGGATTTTGCCCTTAGGTCCCTCAATAGCTTGGTATTAGAAGGCTGTCACTTGAGTGCCCAGCTCCCTTTTCAAGTGACTTGTATGTTGAACAGGTCCAAGCAGAGATTGATACAGCAGTGCACCCATCATCTATGCTATAAGGACCACACACTCACTCCATCTTTAACCAGCTGTTCATAACAAGATACTCGGTCTTATGCCATTACTGTTTAGCTTCTTTGACAGTCTTTCTCAAAAGCCTTCTAGAAATCCCAACAGGCTCTATCAGCCAGAAGACCTTCTTCACAAGTTTAAAAATATTCAGTAAACTATGGTGTTCCAAATTGCCAATTAAGAGTGCGTTCTTACACTGCTGATCAAAAGATGTAACAGACCCTTGAGGGCAACATCTCATTTTGGAACTGAAAAATCATAGTTGAGAGGATTCTTTCCCCCCAGACCTCCTGTCTATAGCTTTCCCTTTTCTTTTTCCGTGACCTGAAGAGCCTATCCCAAAATCCAAGATCCCTGAAGATGTGTGTCCATGCCTAGACGAGATCAAGCACTCTCAAATCATTCCAGCAGAGAACAGATTGGAAAATGTAAGTTACTGGTTTTGCTTATCACACAAAATCCATACTAACAGAGCAATCAGCAACAGAGAGTTCAACTCTAAAGACATGTACCAAAAAGCTTCATTTCAAAGACCTCATCTGGCAAGACTTCTGGCCCTGCGTTAGATATGGTTTGCTTTTTAAGTGGAGTGATTTGATATTGAAGTGACATCAAAGGTACTTTATATGGCAAGGTGCAGTCAGTCAAATCCTCTTTTTCTCCCTTCAAATTTTGCTAAGAACACCTTATTTCAAAAGACATTCGGATTTCATAGGAAGGATCTGAAAATACGCAACTACTACACCATTGTAGTACTTCACTGAGCAATGCCCATGAAATGTATGCCCACACCATACTCTAGTAAAACACAACGGAATCGAGGATGTAGAGGGGTTATTGGGAACAACAGCGCATCCTTTGGCCTGTTGTGTCAGTGTGGAGGGACGGCCCGCGGCCAACAGCCCGAGGCTGCACCTCCGCACGCAGCGCAGCCCAGGGCTCTCGTCGTTCCCTCTCCCGCAGCCCGCTCCGCGGGCAGTGCCGCTCCCGCAGGGCGCTGAGGCGGGGCAGGTGCGGGCTCGGTAGAGCTCTACGCGCGGCGGGCGGGGCGGCCGTGAGGTCAGTTCCGCCG
>NW_008236769.1:6703657-6731941 GCF_000691975.1 Corvus brachyrhynchos | reverse complement strand
CGCACGGGCAGCGAGCGACCGAGGGAGGCCTCTCCTCTGCGGAGAGGCGGCAGCACTGACGCGTGCGTGGGCTGGATGCCCAAGAAAAGGAGATTCTTGGTGCTTGCTGTCTCGTGGACGCCATCAGGCCGCTTTGGACTCGTCTGGACTAAAGCTGTTGTCCAGGTTTGTCGTCTTGGTCATCCTCCTGAAGAAAAGGAGCTCTCGGGTTAGTAAATGTATTCATGAGCAAAATACAACATCCTGTGTTTTGTGTGCAAATGAGGTTCTTTTGAGTATTTGGGCATAAGATTGGCTTAATTGAATTCCATATTGAATTTTGTTGCAAGACAATTTATCATTGTAAAGTGTTACATTGGACCCTTAAAATAATTTAGACGTATAAACCCATTTTCTTATAAATAAATGATCCAATGTTATCGTAGATGTAGCCAAAGTGTTCTGCAATGTACGTTTAATTTAAAAAGTCTGGCTTATGTTTAAGAAGACTAATGGTGTTTTACAGGATTTTTCTAGCAGTCTGTTGTGCATTGTTACTGCAGTAGGTGGTTACAGTCAAGGCTCTTTTCTTGCACATACAAATAGTATGTGGCTAATTTTAGCACGAATGAAATCAGTAGAAATCCATTTTAACACCTACATGACTGCTTTGAGATCTGGACATCAAGAGATGGATATGTGCTTTTAATGGGACTCTTCCCTCTCCCATTTTCTTCAGTGCCATACTTCCTTGCTGTGTTTCCTATAGGCCTTAGAGCTTGAGAGTAGGGTAATTCTTTATACTAGTCAGTATGCTCTGGATATACAGAAACACTTTGAAAATCGTTGTAAATTGTGTGAAATGATGGAAAGAGCAGCACAGATTAAAAAAGTTGATTATACATGTAATGATAAACAACTCTATAAACGTCTCTGAGCACTCTCTAGAATACTGCTTTTGATATGGTAGTTACTTGGGAATGCCTTGTTTAGCTTATTGCAGGAAGACCACCAAGACACCACAATGATGTGACAGAAATATATATCTTTCAGATACAAATAAAGCTAGGCCTTGTTCCTAGAGCCACAGGGAAGCAGACCTCCATTTCAGTAGAATGCTGCATAGTACATACATGTACCTGCCTCCATACAATGCCAAAAACGTTAGTAGATTAGACATTTTTTCACTTATGCATTCAAAAAATAGTGATTTCCTTTCAATCAGTGTTTTGCATGACTTTATAAGTAATAAATATTTTAAATGTAATTGATTTTTTTCTGTAGAGTGAAAGAACTGTATATTTCTAATAAAAATGTGCTCTAAAAACTTGATGCATGGTCCTTGATCTTCTTACTTGTCTGCATTGTCATTCCTCGGTCATTTTGCTTTGAAAAACCTCATGTGAATTTCAGCTACAAACCAAAAACTGTTACGACTGTGTGATTAGCTGTTATTGTGAAACAAAATGTCTTTTTAAGAAGAAATACTTGTAGACAAAATTTCTTTGCTGTATTTGAATTGCTTGTTATTAATACAAGATTAATTATTTTAATTAATACAGTATGTAATACTTGAGTGAAGCACTTTGGATCTCTCCCAGTCATTAGGTCTAAAATTAGTGACTAGTAATTGCCAGCTGTGTAGTTGGGTCAGTAGAACGGTTAACTCTGCTGAACAGAGATAATCGATATTAAATGGTCAGTATATGGCATATACATATATATAATTGTAAAATAAAGACGAGGTAATTTTAAGCATGCGCAGGGATTTAAATTTTTCACAGAGGCTCAAATTTTACACACTGCATCCTCCTGATGCAGTGGTGCACAGTGTCTTCCAATTCTGTTTAAATTTCTTTTTCTTAGGTATGACTTACATGGGCTTTTCAGTATCAAAGCACATCCTGATTGTTGGCTGCAGTCTGTGATCTTTGTGTGTGAGGGGTGTGTGCTTTGCTGAAGTAAGGGCTCATTTATTTGATCACATAGGCTAAATGCATCCTGCTCATCACACCCTTTTCATTGATAGCAGCATATAGTTTGAACTAAGGGAAGCTAAAGCCCTGGAATATATATATTCTTCTTTGAAATGATGAACAAATTTTCAATGTATTTGAAGTAAGTAGAAGTTTCCAGTCTGACAGTGGCCACATCAGTGGTTTGTAACCTACTGCAGTGCAAAAACCCTTGTACTGGTTGAATTTAGCATAGTCAGCCTGCAGAGGATGTTTCATCCTGTTTTCCTTTGTTTTAATGGGTCTTTGTTTTTTAACCTTTACGTACATGGGATATCCACAATTTGGAATGCCTTTTGATTTCTGTGGATCTGTTAATCTCTTGTGTCTTGAGCAGCGAAGTTCAGGATATGATAGTGTTGTGTGAAAGGCGGAAATGTTTGTTTCATTGAATGCCTGACCTTTTAATGTCACTGAATTGCAGGTGTTTGGTAGGAGTGAATGAGAAAATTTGGTTTATCTTTCTTGTGATGTCTTTTTTCCATGTGCTTCTAAGCTTTTGCATTTTTTTTTTTTCAAACTAGGGCCTCTATTTTTTAATGTTTCCTAATTCAGATACTTTATTGTATTTCTGAATATTTTAATTTTTTTTTCTGAATTCATTCCTGTAAAGACAGTGACTAGAATTGATTTTGACACTCTTAGTGTCTCTTTACTTCATTTTTAATCCATCCCGTTCCTGTGTTTGCCATTGAGGCTCCTTGTAGACTTTGAGTTCTTCCTTTAATGATGTCTTTGGATTGGTCTGTGTGCACTGCATATGATTATAACTTGAAAAATCAACTAATTATCTTTTAATTAAATCTTCTATAGCATGTTTCTGCCAACCCTTCAAATACCAAAACAAATTTTTAGGGGAATTCCTCCTCTCCCCACCTCCCCCAGTGGTAGGGAGCGAATGTGTGTAATGTTCACCTTCCTGTGTCCTGTGTACATTGATGATCGCGGTTTTCTGAAGTAACCAGAATTTTTTTTTTTTTTTTTTATTAATACAGGCATGAAATGACAGTATAATTTTGGGCTTGTTTTGTCCAAAATAAGAATAAATTTGAGCTGGTTGTATAAAAACCTGTGTTATTAACTGGTCAGTGTTCAGTGTACATGGTGAAAAACTAGCTAGGAAGACAGCAGAGATGTTACTTCGGCATCAACTGGTTATTTAGTTCTTTTTTTACCTTTCAGTGGGTCTGGCTGGGATGGAGTTAAATTTCTTGAAAGCAGCCTGTACAGTGCTGTGTTTTGGATCTGAGGCTAAAACAGTGTTGATAACATGCTGGTGTTTCGGTTGTTGCTGAACAATGTTTGCACAATGTCAGGGTTTTCTTCCCCCTTCCCCCACCTCACTCTAGTGAGTAGGCATGGGGTGGGCAAGAGATTGGGAGGGCACAAAGCTGGGACAGCTGACCAGAATTGGTATGGAGGATAGTCCACATCATACATATGTTATGCTCAGCCAAGAAATCTGGAAGTAGTGGAAGAAGGTCAGAGGGGGTTGCCTTCCAGGCTGCCTGCTGCTCACAGGCTGGCTGGGCATTGGTTTGCTTGTGGAAGGTGGTGAGTGATTTCCCTTATGTCACCTCCGTGCTTTTTTCCTTCTGTTAAACTGCCTTTGTCCTGACTCATAAACTTTCTTGTGCTTCTTCTCTACTTCACTCCCCATGCTACTCAGGGAGGGGAGGGTGGGACACCAGCAAGCGGCTCTGTGACTGCTTGGCTGCTGCCTGGGTTCAACCTTTTGCACATGTGAAGCACAGGCACACACCAACACCTGAAACCTGCATTCTAGCAACATGGTATTTGTCACAGGTCTGCATGAAAGCATGGTTTTGGACTTAAACCACGGCAAACCTAGTTGTTTCCACTTTCCTACATATAGCTGTTGGAATTAGGAAAATTTGGAAGGATTGCTAGCCTGTTCTTTGAATTACCTCTGTTAAATTTTTCTGGCATGGTCTTGGACTGAGAAGCCCAGGACTGTTAAATTGAAGTGTTCTGAAAGTGTTGGACTGTGTTTCTTGCCCTTTAAAGGTTGTGGATTCTTTTTCGTGTTCTCCCATAAGGTGAAATTTACAGAGTTTAAAAAAATATAAGAAAATTCTCTGGGTTTATAATACTTTTTTCTGTGGTCAAGGATGTTGATGGCATAAATTCTCTATACTTAGCTTTCAGTCAGTTCACATGGAGGGCAGTTGCAGTATTAATGGATAGATGTTAACAGCAGAAAAGGGCAAATACTGATCTAGCTTCACCCCTTCTTTTCAAATGCCGTATTAGATCTTTCTTAAAGCTGTATAGAAATGCATAAAGCATCTTTGGTTCTGGATCTTGAGCTTATCAAGATCTCTTACCATCTCTCTCCTGAAACAAAACAGTGGATCTCCTGAATGTAGGCCTACCACCACACTTGTGTGTCAGTACGTTCATCTTAAGTCTAGAAAGTGTTGTAGTAGCCAGGAAGGGGTTTTCCAGCTGAACTACCACAAATGTTTTGCTTTTCTTTCCTCTTTAGAATCAGGGTAATAGAGCACCTAATGTAATCCACATTAGAATTGCTTAAAGAAAATTCTCCAGATCACGATACAGCAGTCATATATACTTTCCTCCTTCCTACAAGGCTGCCATTGATTTTTTTTCTGCATTGTGTATATTTTCACAGCTGTCCGCGTTGCAATGAGACGAGATTACTACAGTCCTAGAACTACCCACTAAGGAATTTTAGTGTACAGCCATCCATCTGCTTAAGAGTGAAAAGCTTGTTATGTTGTCCCTAACCAGTTTTCTAACATTTTTTTACTGTTTGTGGTTACATCCGTATACTTTGAAGAGCCCTATCTTTAGGGCAGCATTCCTATAGCAGTTAGGGATATTGATGGAGCACAAGGGAGATCATGGAATCACTGAGTGGTTTGTGTTGCAAGAGACCTTAAAGGTCATGTTGTTCAACCTGCTGACATGGGAAGGAACACTTTCCACTAGACCAGGTTACTCAGGGCTCCATCCCTTGAACGGGGCTCGGCCTTGAACACTGCCAGGGATGGGGCATCCACAACTTCTCTGTGCAGCCTGTTCCAGTGCCTCCTCACCACCCTCACAGTAATGAATTTCTTCCTAATATCTAATTTAAATCTACCCTTCTTCAGCTTGAAGCCATTCCCTGTTGTCTTATCACTGCATGTCCTTGTGAAAAGTCCCTCTCCAGTGTTCTTGAAAGCTCCCTCTCAGTACTGGAAGGTGCTATAAGGTCTCTGTGAAGCCCCATCTTTAGGCTGAGCAACCCCAACTCTCTCAGCCTGTCCTCATAGGAGAGGTGCTCCAGCCCTGTGATCAGCTTCGAATGGGTCCAGAGGAGAGCCATGAAACATCTTTGTGTTGGGGGCCCCAGGGCTGGATGCAGCAGCACTCCAGGTGGGGTCTCAAAAGAGCAGAGTAGAGGGGCCGAATTGCCTCCCTCAACCTGCTGTCTACTCTGCTTTTGATGCAGTGCAGGATATGGTCGCTGTGACCACATAAGATGCAGAAAAACTGTCTTGGATCAGATGTTTAGTCCTCTCAAGCTATTGGGGAGATCACAGAATTATTTAGGCTGGAAAAGACCTACAAGATGATCAAGCCCAACCTGTAACCCAGCCAAGCCAACCACTAAACCATATCCTTAAGTGCCGAGCCTGCATGTCTTTTTATATCTCCACGGATGGTAACTCCACCACTTCCGTAGGCAACCTGTTCCAATTCTTAACAACCCTTTCAGTGAAGAAATTTTTCTTAATATTCAATCTGAATGTCCCCTGGTGCAACTTGTGGCATTTTCCTCTCTTTCTGTCACTTGAGAAGAGGCTAACACCCACCTGGCTACAGCCTCCTTTCAGGTAGTTACAGAGAGCAATAAGGTCTCTCCTGAGCCTCCTTTTCTCCAGGCTCCACATCTCCCGCTCCCTCAGCCACTCCTCATAAGATTTACTCTCTAGACCTTTCACCAGCTCCGTTGCCCTTCTCTGGACTAACTCGAGCACCTCAATTGTCTTCCCAGTACCATAGTTTAATTTCTTGATGAATGTAAGGTTATTGTGATAGGAAGCTGCTTGAGTGAACTCAGCACTATGCTTTTTGGAGTCTAAATCAGGCCCTGGTAGAGTTGGTGAGGATCTGAATTTCAGAAGCAGAAGCCTTTTGTTGGGTGTATTGAAAAATGGAAGTAACCTCATGCAATCAAGTCTGTTTGTGATTGCAAGTGTGTGCAAGAGTATGTCCATAACTAGTGATGCTAGAATAAGAAAGGTGTTGACTGGACTTCATGTATGTCTCAAAAGCATAATTTGGTTGTTTATTTTCCAAATAATAGTGGTCTCATAGTCTTGACAAAAGCTTAAAGGCTGAGATCTTCTTCCTGTTAAATATAATAGAGAGAGTGCTGGCACCCGTGGACCAAATATATTGCATATGTTAATGTGATGTTTTATAGTGATACTACTGATCTCCCTCTTCCTTATGTTGCATTGTTTATTTTGCTTGATTGACATTCTGTTTTATTAGGATGAAGTGAATTATTTATGTGCTTGTCCACATACATAGAAGCTATTACACTGTGATATTAATAGAAGAGAAAGTAATTAATTTTGCTGCCACAGATTGTTTTGACTTCATTACTTTGAGAACATGTGAAGCATAAATCACATCTTGTTATGAATTAATGTTCAAGACTGTTTGTATCTGAAATGTTGGCATTGATTAGAAAAGAACTTCCTTCTGTATGTCAGGAATTTCCGTGCTAACTTAAAAATTCTTTTATTTAAGAACAAACAAATAGTTCTGTGTTTCTAGTAACCATTGTATCCACAGTCTGTTTCCCTGCTATTCACATATGAATGGCACTTGCAGTGTTTCATGTTATCTTGTCCTGAGTAGAGGGCTATATTTGAACTGAAATCATACTCTGCTGCTCAGTACTGTTATCAAGTATCTTGTTTGGCTTATAAATATCTTCCTTAAGTGTAAAATTTTTCATGACATGGGAGAAATATCATGAACTCTTTAGGTTTCGATGCATAGCAGGTAATTATATGAATTTGGAAACATATTGAATGAGAGCAAATGTTAAAGGATTATTTGATTTGGTATGTTTTAGAGTTATTGATTGTATGTGCAGAATACAATCAGTGGTATATTAACAGTAGACTTGCACTCTGTAGTTCAGCTGTAGTCCACTAATAGTTCAATTATTAGTTCATTGTATTTCAATGATCAGTGAATTGTAACTGACTTAATCTTCTGCTTTTTATTCTTTAGTGCTGCAAGTTGATTGACTAAGAACATGGACTATAACACAGATGCAGTTGCTTGAACATCATTTCTTCCAAAGCTTATATTCTGCAGATTGGTGGCCTGAATGATTGGTTGGTTGATTGATTGATTGATAAGCAACATACACAAGACTAATACCAAGAAAACATTCTGTCTGTTGCTGCTGTGTTTAATGAAACTGGTGCAGAGTTGCTTCTTCTGAAATGCAGTTGAAAAAAATGAGGGAAATTTTACCAAGATTGTACCCGGGCCAAATTAACGATGAAAATAATTCCTTAACTACATTGCCAAAGCAATCTTCTGATGATAAAACAAATCCATCAAAAGGGGCAGATGACCAAAACTGCTGTTACCAAGGAACTGAGGCTGAGAACAGTAAGTTGTCACTGATAAGCTGTATAAAATGCAGAAGTGTTCAGAAAATTTCAGTGCAAGATATAGAAAAGCATAAGAAGCTTGAGTGGACTGAAGACAAAAATTTCATCTGCAAGAAGTGCAGTCATATTAAACCACCAGCTTTCGATTTTGTTCCTGAGGGTGCCAATGCTGCAAACTATGAAAAACATGAAAGAAAAACCCCTAGTAAAACCCAGAAAACATTTAAAGTAAAAAATTTTCTGCCAGGTAAATACTACTGTGATAAATGCAGATTTTCAACAAAGGATCCTTTACAGTATAAAAAGCATGTAGGGCAACATGAGGAAATTAAGTTTCTTTGTTCCCACTGTAGTTATGTATCCTACACCAAAGGAGAATTCCAGAGACATTTGGTGAAACACACTGGAACTTTTCCATATCAGTGTGAATACTGTGAATATGGTGCTGTTAGGCATGACTATATAGTTAAACATACGAGAAGAGTACATGAAACACCCAGAAAACGGCTGCCAAATACTCTCATAAACCACAAGCAAAAGAAGCAGAGTCAAAGCACTTTATGTAAAAAGCAGAAATACAATAAAATTCCTTTCCAGGATGAACTTTCAAATTTGTCTTCAAATATGGTTTGTGAGATTCCAGGTAAACCAACTAAAACAGTCTGCTTGTCTCAAAATGTAGAATGCAGCATAAACACATCATCAGTCCAGGATAAGACAACATTGGAGCCATCTGAAATGAGTGTATGTGAGAATCAAAGTGTGGAGGTTGAGGTTTATTCCCCAAAAACAGAGCCTTTACAACCTGGGATGCCTTTAACAGTAATTGCACCATCTGAACTTGTAGTTCCTTCTAACTGTTTAGCTCAGATAGTAGAGCTTAAAATAGTGAATGGAGCACAACAGCTGGTTCTTAAACTAATTCCTATGAAAGAAACAACTTATAAGTCTGTGAACTGTGCTGAAGAAGAACTTGAGAATCAAGGTACAGAACGGTCTGCAGAAATAAAAAAAACATCTGTGTCTCAAAATGAGTTACTTACCATGGAAGTGAATGTAAACAAATTATCCAGTGTTAGTAACCAGCTTAATGTGGATAGTACGTATGACAAGAATTCTGAATGTTTTTGTTCTTCTTATTCTCAACTCTCAGACTGTAGCTCTGTATCTATACAGAGGGAAGACACATCAAAATTATGCTTTCATTTGGTGAAAGGTATTGATGTCCATTCAGGTGTTATAGAACTTTGTTCTCCATCTCTGGTGATGAACAGTACTGAAAAAAAAAGTGATCTTAAATCCTCAAGGGGGAAAGTAGATGGAAAAAATAATTTACATTGTGATCTGTATTGTTATGAAGAAGGTCAGGATATATACCGTCCAAAATATGCTTCTGTTTCTGAAGGTAAAAGTTCCAAGAACATTTCAGTAGAAGCTGCTCAGGAGGGCAAAAATTTTTCTGCAGTCCATAAAGAAAAGGATACACTGTCTGTGAAGAGGGTTGACAAAGAATGTAGGAGTCTACCAGTCAGCTCTACCGAAGCACATTTAGCTGGAAAGGGTTTTCATAAAAAACCTGTTACATCTTCTGAGGCAGGAAAAAACTTTCATGTTACTAAAACTCCACCTTTTGAGGATATAACTTTCGGCTTTAGCAAAGTAAAGAGAGATGAAACGATAAGTCAAAAGAATAGTCGTCTTCTGGAATCACTAGAGCTACAGAAGATGGAAAATAAAGGCAAACCTTTTGAAGGACCTGTTATTTCATCTGTATTTTCCCTTAGCTCTGGGGCTGAAAATGTTCCAGAGGATGTCAGATGGGATGACACAACACGCAGGAAGAAATCAGCAACATCCTTGAGATGTCAAGCTTCTAATAAAAAGTTGCTTTTGCCTCAAGAAAGTTCAGCAAGCTCTGAGAGAGTTGTTTGTGCCACTGAAGTGGAACAACCTGCGAATTTGTCTCCAGTGCCTGGTGGAAGAAGTGTGATCAGTAGTGAACAACACAGTGAAGATCAGCTCTTTACATTTGCAAGAACTTCTAAAAACAGGGTAACTAAAAATTCCCATGTTGCTTCCCCAGTGTTTATCCCCAAAGGGACAATGCTGAGAGTGCTGAATGCTACTAGCAGTCAAAGCTCATACGGAATAGAAAACAGGAGTGAAATATCAGCTCCTGTGCATTGCAATGAAATGTTTCTGCCTCGCCCAGTCCCTGTCAGTGTTTCTGAGACACTTAGCAGTAATATCCCATGTTTGCCTAATCAGAGCGAGCCAAATGCTGAGTCCCGAACTATATCACTCAGGCAAAGACCAAAGCGAGAGGCAAGTGTTAAAAATAACAGCAAGCAAACTGCTGCACCATTTCAGAAAAGCAGTGATGTCAGCAAGCAAAGCAAGCCCTATTCAAAAAGTCAACTAGGTCCCAAAAATAAGGCAAAACAAGCAAACTTCAGAGAACTTCCTAAGAGGAAAACAAGAGCTCAGTCGGAAACCACTTCAAGTTCTGATATGTCGTGCCTGTTGACAGCAAGGCGTCTGCGACTTGTTCCTCTGAAAACAAATCAGTTGATAAAATGCCCTCGTCGTAACCAGCCAGTTGTGGTACTAAACCATCCTGATGTTGATTCACCAGAGATAATTAATGTCATGAAGACTATCAACAAGTATAAAGGTCAAGTCCTGAAAGTAGTTCTGTCAGAAAGGACAAGTAGTTGTCTTGGTGTCAAACGTTATCGAAAGCGTCTTACTCTTCAGAATGTTGAGATGGGAAACCAAGCAAAAAAGCAGAGTATGCTAAAAATGAAGCTAAAAAAGACCCATAAAAACAACTACCAAGTGGTGGAAAGTTCACCAGCTGAAGCACTTCAGTGTCTGTTTAAGTGTTGGTTTTGTGGAAGAGTATATATGGACCAAGAAGAATGGATAAGTCATGGACAGAGGCACTTAATAGAGGCAACCAAGGGTTGGGATGTTCTTTCTCTTCAAGCAAAAAGACATTAAGTGAGAGACTAGGGGAGGTTTCTCTTCTTGTTTTTCTAGTGAGTGCCACTAACTTGCTTGGAATGGAGGATTGAAATAACTGCTTTATTTTGCCAAAAATCCTCTACTGTTAGCAAAGTGAAGAAGAGAGTAGAGGTACAGAGAGAAGTTGATAGTGAGGATTAAGCACTACTTTGCACTCTTGTGTTTGAAATTTATACTGGAGGTCAGCTTCATCTGTTCCATAGGAGAAATTTGAAGATTTGCTATGCAAACATCTTTCTCGTTACCTTAGGATACTGTGCTTTATGTGGTTTGTGCTAGGTCTGTATGGATTAAAGTCTTAGATGATGAGATCTTTGTAAATTTAGCAGGATTTAGTTTGCTTTATTACGGCATGGTGTTTCAGAGATCGAACACATCTGTATGGAAATGCACCTTTGGTCCTCCATGGACAGCACGTGTATGTCATAGGGTCTAGTGGCAAATTAAGCACTACGCATAAAAAGTAAAATTTAAATGCAAGTGCTCTGTTTCAGTGAAATGAAAACACTTCTGCTGACTTCAGAGGAGATAGAAGGGTGTAAATGAAAATGTATGGAATCAGTTACTCCCGCTAGGGCAGATAGCACTAAAAAATTTAATTTTATTTAGTACTTAGTCTTTACCTAGACTATATTGTGTAGATGTGAGGCAGCAGAACACTGTCAGGATTCTGTATCATCAAGCCAGATACCATCAGGCTTGGGCTGATAGTGAAAAGCACTTCTCTTTATGGCCTCAAGGCTGTTCTGAAATGGTCTTAGCCAAACATAAACCCTCTACCACCTTGTGTGTGATAGAAGCATTTACAGAACTCAGTATTTGGTTAGAACTCTAGTTGGTGAGCTTATTTACAGGGGAACTTGCTGAAGGTGAAGACTTTTCAAAATGAAAAGCCATGTTGCACAGCTTTTACATTGACAGTGTTGAACTAGATTTTCAGTGCAATCTTTCATCATGCTTAAGAATTTAGATGTTGTTACAATTTATTTTTTGTAGGCCTCAAATTGATACAAGCATGTGCCTAGTTACAGATTATGTCTGATGTGTACTTCAGTGCAGTGTAAACATTGCTCAGTTGCTTAAACACTTCTCTAAATCAGGGCCAAATTACAGTTTTTAGTACAAAAGAGGGATGGATGACACTGAAGTTACTGTTTTGTATGTGAGCTATGGATGTTTCTCTTCATCTTGTCAATTTTAAATCATTTTAGTATCATATAGAATGAAGTATATTGAAGCACATACAATTAAAAAAATGTGTTACAGTTTTAGAAATATGAAAATCAGTACTGACTCTAATGCTGGATGTGTGTTCTATGTTTGAACTGGGACTTCTCTGGTAAACTGGTGGTCCCTAACTCTATTCACTGATGGTGCATTTTTGTAAACAGTTTAGCTGGAAATATTTTTTTATATACTCCAGCAGATTATACATTGTTTTGATAAAATATTTATCATATCTACATTGAAATGTAAATATTTTAAAACTACACCTGACTGAAGTTTATTTTCAAAACCACTTATTGCTTTCCCATAACTTTGCAATACAGTGTTAAAAACCTTCAGATAGTTGGTGCTTTAAGTCAGATCTTTTTTGTCATGTACGCATGGAAAATTTTTATATCATTTGTATCAGACTAGTCTATTCCACAGAACAAATTTTGTTTTTCCTGTTTTGTCAATAATAAGGAAATGACAGTTCTCATTTTGTATTCAAATGGAATTATATTTTTTTAGATGGGTACACTAGAGGGTTTTTTTTTTCACTTCATATACTTTGATGCCAAACCTAACAGTGCTATTTGCATTTTCAATGGTGAAAATAGTTTCCATTTTAAAATTCTGGTGTATCATATACAATAAATACTGAAAATACGAAAAAACCCATGGTTAGCATTCCTCCTTTGTTTTAATTCCTTTGGTCCAGGTTACTGATTGAATTAATTTTGTTTCTGTAGAAGCTACCAAATAAATAGTTTTGAATTTGCTTTGTAAGAGTTGTCATTGGCAAAATCAGAACATTGCTCATGAAAGCTGTGCTGGGGGAGGGATGGGGGAGGTCTTGCTGCTCAGCTTTATAAACTCTGGGTGGTTTAAGTATACTAGCAATGCTTGTCTTCTGTAAGCAAGTTTACTGTTTACTTTAGTAAACATCTGCAAAGCTCTGTATGTCACTGCCATAATCCGTCATTTAAATTGTTAAGACTTGGGGCTTTTACGGTTTTTAATTTATAATTTTTTTTTGGTTTCAACATGAAAACCTTTTGTAAGTTAAATTGTATTGTGGTTATGAAATTTTGTTAAAGCAGATTATGTCATGCTTTTTTTATGAGCTCTGCTAAATTCTACTTTTTTTTTAGCAGCTTCTGTTTTATTACTTTTATTCTTATTGGATAAAATTATAATAGAAATCCTTCACGTTTAACAGTCTCATCAGTTTGAGAGAAATAATTTACAGTGGATGTTTTCTTCCCTTTTGATGCAGCATTGAGAAATAAAAAGGTTGCAAGAAAATAACAATCAACTGCTAAATTTTTTTAGAGCTAGTTTGTGCCACTACATAGTATGTCATAAATTGGGTTGGAATGTTGTGGTTTTGGGCTTGAGTGGTTTTATTCTTCTTGTTTCTATTCTATAAGGATAAAGTAACTGAGGTTTCTTTTTTCCTATACTACATTTACCTAGTCAAGCTTCTGAGTGTGCTTAGGAAGATCATTGATGCTGTGCAGAAAAAATCCCTTTATGTACATACGGAATTGTAGTTTTCCTTTATAAACGTACCAAATTTAGCTAGGCTTCCAAAACTCAAATTGTATGAATAAGTATTTCTGTGTTTTTTTCCTAGAAAAATATTCACATTCTTATGTTCTTTGCTCATACACACTGGAGCATGTTTTCTTGCTGATTTTGAAATACATCTATGCTTCCTACTGATGATTTTTATCTCTACATTTGCACATGGTATGAATTCAAAGTGACTGTTTGCATAATGGTTCTATTATGTAAATGTTTGAAGGCTCAGGTATGGAATACAAGTATCTGCTTAAGCTAAAGAATGAGTGCTCTTTGAGTAATAGAATTTACATAATTACAACTAGCTTTATAATGTCCAATGCCTATAAGCATCAGCTGACACTAACTCCAGTGGCAGCTGAGCACAACTTGTTGAGCAAACATATGCACACCACATGAAATTGTTAGACAGTGAGAACTCTGACATGCAGTGTTTCATGTATATTTTTAAAAGCAAGAATATTTATTTAATGACTGTGGTATACTTTATTAGGTGTTGTTACTTAGCAGAGTTTCAGTGACATTTAGGTAAGCAACGGCGAGTTTCATTTTCATCTTAAGTTAGATGGTAGAGTGCAAGATAAGCAAATTGGTCAGTCATTCTCAAGATACCAGGAGTAGTCCTCAACACCTTCTTGGGAATTAATACATTGACATATTCTTTACTTTTATCCTCAAAGTGAAAATGCAACAATCAAAAAATGGAGTAGATCTGTAGAATGCTTCATTATATTATGGGGAGCTCCTTGCTCAGAAGGCTCATCTGATTCTTGAGACATTTAAATAACTGTTCTATTTATATCTATACAGATGAATCATTGACAATAAGGCAGAACACATCAGGATGGCTGGAATGGATGTGTGAGGTAGCATTGTTCTCTGTGGTTTCGTGACTGATCCTTTCCGTCAATGAGTGTTATGGGAATGGATTTGTAGAAGTCAATGATCTCTTCCACAGAATTAAATTTCTTCTGGGGGGGGGAAAGATAGTAATCAGTGACTGAAAATGAAATTGCTAGATGGTTTAATCTATAACATTAGAAGACTTGCAAATAACAGTATTAAAAAATAGGTAATATTTCGCATGGAATTAGATGAAAGCAATTCTAAAAGGAAAAGCACCATATTTTGATCCTACTATTTCTTTTTTGTGTCTGTATCTTGTGCAGGACAAAGCAACTAGCTCCTGTGGGCAAAAAGGGAACGTCTAAGCCCTGATAATGCAATATTACCTATAACAGCTTGTGATGCCAGATGTGATGATAGATCTTGAAACAATGAAGCAAGTATAAATTCTTACCAACATTTCCTGCCACGAGTTTCACTTACATGATATTTTACACTGCACGTTTCAATGTACCTTATTAAATGTATGCTTTATTTTCCCATTCAGTTTATTGAGACAGTTGCTATAGAATCCTTTTGAAGTATGGAACAAGAAGCATCTTTTTCTCTCACACCCCAAAAAATGACATCCTCCAAGCAACTCCTAAAGTGATAAAGGTCTGGTTCAAGGTTGCTGATGTGATCAAAGAGCAACAGAAAGCTATCCAAGGTGTTTACTCTCATCTGTCCTCTGGAAACATCCCATTCCAATGGTTAGCAGTCCTTCAGTTTAAATAGTTCTCTTCCCTGTGTGTAACTTCTAAGCTCTCATCACACCACAGAGCTCTCATCAGTGTTTTCCTCTTGAGCTGTTCTCTAGGCTCATTGGTATTTAACCACCAGAACCGCACACAGTAATGAAAGCTTGCTTTGACAGTAATACTTATCACGTACTTCTATAACATTTACTCTGAGCATGGATCTTCATTGTACACCTGGTGGTGTCTCATGGTAGTGTCTGTCACCCCTACCTGATTCACACCTAATTTATAACAACAGAATCTGATTAAATGTGTGAGTTGATGAAACTGTTCTTGTATTAAGATGAAAATTATTTGATCTCAAAGCCAGTATGGTAATTTTTTAAAGTTTGGTTTTGATAATTTTTACTCATATGCATTTGTTCTACTTTGTTGTTTTGTCTTTGCTTATGTTCAAAGTCACTGCTGCTGCTGAAAACTGAGTCAAAACTGGTCTGTATTTCATGCTGTATGAAAGTAATCCTTACTTTTTTTATTCTTAATTAACTCTTTACCAGCACCAGTTCTTTTCCTGTTATCTAATGTTTTCTGTTGGTTGGGAAGTTAAAAGGTCAGCCAATCTCTGCTGTTCGTAGGAATTTCCTATCTGCAGGTCTCCAGACTGTTCTGGGGAGATGGGAATAGGGTCTCAAGGATTGCTTGTGAAAGGTGTAGTTCTAAATTGTGTTCGGAAGGTGGTATAACTTTGGGCTATGTTGCACATTCTGAATGAGACCATTCATCCCTGAGCTGTCATTTAAGCTAGGCACAAGATGCATATGTTGTAAACATCTCTCTCAGTTGAAGGTACTGGCTGTTTGTTGTGCCTCTTTTCCTGGCAGTAACTTTTGACATAATTACTGTCAGTGGGAGGCATTGTGGAAGTGCTCCCTAATATGCTTGGATGGTGGCTCCGGAAGGTAGGTGGAGCTAATCCATGTGGCTCATATGGAAATGAATCCAGTGAAATGGTGTGACTGGTATGACTGATAGTTTGAAGATGAAAGGTAGCTGCAAATGTAGTGGTGAGGATGGAGAAAGTGTCTGTGGCCGGAACAGGAAGATCCAGAGATACACATTGGGCTGTGCTAAACTTTGTAGAACAGGCACCAAGTTGAAGAGGAGCCTACTTCTGCCTTTCATTTTCAGTTACTGCGTTGGGAGTTGAGACTGATTCTACAGACATGCTAAAAACATGTATTTTATTTGTGGCAGAGCTAATTTTGAAGAGGCAATAAAAAAAAAAATATTTTTTTTCATTATCAGCTTTAAATGTGAAGGCTTGTATTTCGTCATCTTCAAAAGAACTATGCACATGAAAAAAGGCAGTGTTATGGGGATCTCTGCATCTTTAATAGTGAAATTGTCTGGAATAGAGGAAGGCAACAGCCAAGTAAAGGGTGCTCAGGGTAGCAGTTTTGAATGTAAATTCCTGAATTCCATGTATGCCTCATTTGGAGATCTGATCATTATAGCTTTATGTAATTTGGCCTTTAGAAAGCTCAGTATAGTATGTTAAATACGTACGCAGGTGTGGACATCTATGGCTAAATAGCTAGCAAAAGTTGTACCTCCACTAAGAGAGTAAGTGATTTTCATTTTTTTTTTCCCTTTTCCTTCTATTTATTATATTAGAATTTGATACTAATTTAGCTGCATGGAACTTCAGTTACTTTTACCATAAAAATCTGATGATCAACCCCTTTTTTTTCCCCCTTATGGCCTTATAGGGCTACATGAGAGCTTGTGATAGAAGCACTCATGAGAGTTAAATACATTTAAAAAAACCCTGTTAATTAATAATCTTATTTGATGATACAATATGTTAGCAACCTGTATGCTGTTTAGTAAAAATCAAAAGTTGCAATAAGGTAGGGAAAACTTAGAATAATTATATTTATGCATAAGGAAAAACATGTTTTTAATGGATGAAAATAGACTAATTCAAAAGTGAAAACATACTGCAGAAAATCTGTTAAGACCAAACCCCTGAATAGAATCACCAACTGGGGAGAAATGTAATAGGTCTGCACATACTTGTTGGCATTTAGGTTTCTTTCTCTTTGGCTGGTGAAGAGGGAATATTCAGCTAGTCTTGATAGAGCAGCTAGGTCTGGCTGCACTGCAAAATGTGGTGTAACAAAGGTAATCCCTGTGGAGGGACAATGCAGAGTGCTCTGGAAAGCATTTTAACAGGTACTGGAAAATTACAGGCAGCAATTTGCTGTAATTCACAGCCTTACAAAGTGTTTTCACCTTCTTTGGAAAGAAAACTTAGATGAGCTGCAAAAATTGAGGTGACAGGTTTTCAAGAGCGAGCCTTTTTGGGGAATCCTTTGAGACTGCCTGAGATGGAGGAAGCTTTTCTGAGCAATGATTGTTCATTACTGCGCATGTGCTTTGTGCCCAGTTCTATTTTCATGTCTACTGCTGAGAATAATACATGGGAGTGGAAGATTGCCATGTTTGTGATTCCTGGCACAGCACTTAGTTGACCAGCAAAGCAATTCTGATTTTTTTTCTGTCATGCTTGATCTATGGGAAGGTTTGAGTTAAAGAGAAAGAATCCTCAAAGAAGGTGGCATAAGGTAAGGAGTTGTGATTTGGCCTTGTAGAGCCAAGTCTTGGATGGACTGTGTGTTGTTAACTAGATGCTTGGAATCCTTATTTTGGAGTTGTTACTTTGCAATTTGACTTGTCAGTCCAGACCCACTGTTTAAGATGCGTACTGTCTGTGCAGAAGTTGGAACAAACAATAAAGTAATATATTTTGGTATTTCCTGAGATGGGAGGGATTGTGTTCTCCTTCCTTTCAGTTCAGTAAAAATTGTTCATGTACTGTTCAAGTAATTTTCCAGTTACCTTAATTGTTAAAGCTGTTAACATGATGAAAATTTAGTTCTATGTCTTTCTTCTGTAGTGTAGAACACACTCATATACTACATCATGCTGTAGCGTGCCTTATTTCTGTCATTGTTTCTGTTCTGACCCTATTTGTATTAGAGCCATTACAGGAAGACTAAACAATGTAAGAACCATGGAAAACTAAACTTGCTTTTTCCGAAATCGTACTTAAATTCCAGGAAATCATCTGGGAGGTTCAGTTGAGAAATGCTGCCAGTGCTTTACAGAAGACTGATGGTCACTACAGCAGCACCAGGATGATGGTACCTGCAGGACACTTCTTGTTTTGTGCTGCCATTCAGCTTCCAAAACTGTTTCACTGCGCTTGAATAATGAAGGACTTTTTCCCGCCTTTGTCATTAAACCACTGTCTCTGAAGATCAACTTGCCAGTAAACATTGTTTATCTTGTGAAATCCATATTTTCTAATAAAAATTCTAATATAAATTTTGGACCCATCAAATGCCTTAAATCAGCCTGGGTCATTTGTGATTTCAGGCTCTTTAAAGTCTATCTATACAAAAGGTAAGTTCTGAAAAGTATTGGTGTTCATGAAAAGGATATAATTGAAGATTCAGCTACAGAGTCTGCTGCTTCACCAGAGTTGGATTTGTGTCAGTGATTTACATAACTAATAACCCATAGGAGGTTGTTGCTTTGCTTTTTTGCTCTGCAGCTGAGCATTCTTACGAGTTTTAGGGGGGTTTTCTTGTTTGGGTTTTTTGTTTTGGTTTGTTTTTTTGTTGTTTTGGTTTTTTTGTTTGCTTGGCTTTTTTATTTTGCAATTATCACATTTTTATAGAGTCTACTTTCAGTTTTAATGTTTTATTTTTTCTTGTGTGAGAGACTTGCAGACACAGTGTTTATTATTTAACCATATATGTAGAGTAAGAATTAGACTCCTATCATGACTATAATTGAATTTAATTGCATAAAAAGGCATCACTAGTCTAAAGGAATTTTCTAATTGAAGTTTACCATATCTGAAAGACTGATTGCTGGGGACTCACATGCTTTAATTGCTTCTGAATATCCATGAAAACTTGTCCTATGCTTCACAGCACCAGGTCCTGCTGGTGGAGTTGTGGAGTTGTATATATTTGTGGAGTTGTATATATTTGAAAATGCCTGCTTAAACTATCACAAGTTTAAAAATATGCTAAAATAATATGTATACCTGAAAAGGCAGAACTTCTCTTTCCCGTGTACTTTGCAGGTGTTACAGTAGGTAGAAGTATTGTAAGTACTTAGGAAATTTTAACCTTGATTTAAATCTGAATTTGAGCATGGTATGCCAAATTTGGTTTTAAATTATTATGTTGAAGCTTCTTGAAACTTGAGACATACTTGAAAGAAACTGTAATGTAAAAGAAACTGTAATGAAACACCAAGTTTGTTATGTGGGAGAGTTTGTAACTAATATTTGTTATTAAGAACTTGTGAAGTCCAACATAAAAGCTATAGACTATAACAACAGATGGGATTTTACTTACACTCTCTCCTCTGAGCCCTGTTCCCAGTGCGTATTGTTGGCTTTCTTCCAGAAAACGTACTTTAATGTTGTATACTCTCCTTCCATAATAAACAACCAAAACATATGGTTCAGCCTTTGACTTCTTTGAACAATCTCTAACCAAGAATGTCTCATCCTATATGATACAGATTTAAATTATGGATTGTATGGTTAGTTCACAACAAAACTTGTAAGCCATTGTGGACAGTTTACAGAAATTTTCCGCCAAGAGTTTACATCCCCAATTTTGAGACAAATGGTACTTACAACGTTTTTCTGTAACAGTATCTTCTCTGCTTTATGGCGATCATATTCTCCAATGTACCATTCACATTTGTTTAAATCCTTAATTTTAAGATAGCATAATCAGTGTACAGAAATTAACAACTGGCAGAAGCAAAACCAGATTGTGTTTAATCTTCATTTGAAGCACATTCAGCACAGTATATAATGGTAGTGCATCTATATTGAGAAGTCTGATTAGGAAGTGTTAATCAAATTAGACATTTAAATTCTTATCCATGGTTTCAAGAGCTCATATTGGACTTTCTCAAGGGCACTGAATACCTACATCTTTCAGAGGGGGTCAGGGGTGGTGCCATAGAGTGTTAATCCTGTTTCCTAAAAACTTTTTATGAAGCAAAGCTGGTCTTTACCTTTTCAGTGGGTTGGGTAAGAGATTGCATTTCCTGTTCTGCAAGCAAATGTTTTGATTTATTTTTGCATGCTGCATATGGTGTCGGAGGTGGTGGCTTCTTTACTGTCAAATTATCTACACTTGATGTGGAACCTGTAAAAGTAAATGCAGAAGGAAAAAAGTTGCATTCTTTAAAGTTATAATTTAATTTCACACTATGTTTTACTAAGTAATTTTGAGAAGAGTACTTTTAGTTTAGAAGTAGAGTATTGTGGTATTAACCTTTAAAATTCAGGGCTGTCAGTTATGCGTGGTCTTGTGCTAATGCAGCATCAGTGATTTCAGATTAATGCCCCCAGAGATTTAGCACATTAGTTTCCTGATGGTTTCTAATTGACTTCAATCTGACAGGCTATTGTGCACATAGCAAAATAATAAACTATTAATAAAACAGCACATGCTAAATAAAATACTAAATATGGAGCAAGGATAATGGTTCATTCTGTTCTATTTTCACCTTTTGAGCTTCTTTTATTTGTGTTGCATCCTGGTTGCTGTTATGTTGGATCATATTAAAGCCTCTCATTATTCCATTGCCAGCAAGCATTGTTTCTACCAAGCTGTTGAAACCTCAAAGGATTCAGAAGTTCTGCCATGCTGATGGATTTCAGTCTGCTCTGCAACTTGTTTCAATGAACAAATTCAGGACCGAAGCATGAGGTTGCTCTCGCAGTAAGGAGAAGGTGTTGGTCTTTGGCTGTGTGCCCCTGCTCCATACAGGGGCCTGGAATAGCTGAAACCCTTCTCCTGAAGTAAATGTGATTTGCTGTCTGTAGGTTTAGGGCTGCCCTTTACTAGCTAGGCCAGGTCTCTGTGGAGCTGAGGAAGTGCAGGGGTTGGGTCAGGAACACAAGTCGTGTAATACGGGAGGCTTGGGCTGACTGATCAGGATGCAGCAGAAACAGCCTGAGAAAAGCAAGGGCTTCCTTTCAATGTAAAGATCAAATGTAATTTTCAGATATGTGACATGGAGAAAAATTGTTAATTGAAGATAAAAACCATCAGATTCTTCTGTATAACAGAAAACAGTTTTGTTTGTTTCATGCAGTGCTGGTGGGAGAAATGACCCAGTGTCCATTTAAACAAGAAGAATGTGGTTATCATTGGCTTCCATCTTCTCCTGGTTACTGTCACCAGAGACAGTGTTGTTTGTCAGGGTGGTATTTCATTGTGCTTTATCTGTTCATACTTTATCAGTTCATTATTGTTAAGCCAGTATGTAGCGTATGACAATATCGAATTTTACTTGGAAGACTTTCTTTTACAGAGGAGAAATGGTTTTCATTGCATTTTACTGTTCCATTCATATTTGTACCATATTCTGGTTAATAACTGCATTGCATTTGTTTTTAAAACAAGATCCGCTGGTAGCAGTAGACAGACAGCCATGATCTTCAGCAGGCAATCAGTCTGTTCAGTAATGAAACCACTGTTCAAAGGGCCTGGGACCAGACATCGACCTTTTGTTTCTGCAATCACTTTGAGTTGTCAAAATGGCAATATTGTTACTGTTCAGCTTATTGGATCATGATTTTAGCATTTTTGTTCACATTGCATTTTTAGTGGCTATCCCCAGAATTTTTTTTTTTTAAGGAGACCCCCACTGCTAGGGCCATAGTTGTTATGTGAGCTGTGCTGTGTATGTTTTGCAGATCTTTTTTTTTCTGGTGTCTTGAGCTGTGGGACAAGAAGGGTAAAATTCTCTTGCAATGCTTACGTACTAAGTCTGGCTGAGATGGAGCTAACAACAGCTTGTCAAGAAATAATATTTAATAAAATTAATATTCTTAAAATATCTTTTTAAGCCAAATACAGACCTTAAAGGCAATTGTAGGGTAGCAGGAGAAGGGCTACTTGTTTGTTCTCTCCCTGTTGCTTCAGGAGGGCAAGGAATTGATAGGGAAAAGGATACTCTGCCGTCCCAGAGAGCCTGAATTATCAAGGGCCCTGGTAGGGATGGTAGGAAGTGTCTGAAGTGGCAGCAGCAAACAGAGACCTAGATGAGCTTTACGGATTATGTAAAAAATGGTTTTTAGTAGGTATCCAGAGACGAGTGTTTGGAATTGCACCCCAGGACAAGAAGGAAGCAGCTCAATGGAGGGAGCCCACCAGAATCTGGGAGCTAGGGCCTGTGAAACAAAACTAGGGGAGATGGGCTTGTTTAGCCTGGCAGTGACCAAAGTTAATTTGAATCCTACTTGATCTGAACAAATAATGCAGTCCATATGTTCTTTCTGGTGGTATTTGCTTTACCATAAGTTTGTATTATGCACTCATAGGTTCTTGGAACAGCTTAGGGGTTTGTTCTTTTGATAAAAAAGGGCATTTGCAGAGGCAGTTACAGGAGAGTAAAAGTATGCTATGTGGTTAAGGACAGTAGGAAGTGTATTGAAAATCCTCTGCAGACATGCAAGCATAGGAACCTGAATCTGTTTCTTACGCTTATTTTTCCATGTTTAGTTTGGCTTTCAAAGCAATCTCTGGTTCTTACCTGAGCTGCAAATGTTTTTAGAGCTCCACGTAGATAGAGGGCTAGGAAAAAGCAATGAATCAAAGTAATGTCAGAAAAGTATTTCTTTCAGTGGCAGTGTAAGAGTCAAATTAGAAAGTGATGGATTGTGTGCTTCCCCAGAATACCCCTTCCTTTAACTGATGGTAGCTTTGGACCTTCCCAGGTTTTGGGTGGTAATTTTGTATTCAGTGTCTTTTGACAGATTTCTCTTCCCTTATTTTCACAAGCCTCTTTTTCAAGTTGTATACATTTTTTTTTTTTTCACTCTCCATAAGAGTTCCACATTTTAACTGCGTGTGTAGTGAAGCATAGTTTGCTTTTGTTCCCTGCTAATTTCAGCTGATATTCCCAGTGCCTCTATAGGCAGACCCAGGGAGCAGTTCTTCCCTGCCTGTTCTGATTTTCTAGATTGCTCCTGAGTGCTCAGTTAGTATTTTTGTGTTACACTGTGAAGAGCGTTGACCAAATAACTTCTCAAAACAGGAGCACAAGAAGAAACAGAATACTAGGGGTCACAAATATGATCATATTTACTCCATACAATAATTTTATCTTGGAGAAACGCCATTATTGTAAACATGCTACAGAGAGATTCTGTGTTTGAAAGATGTTAGATCATTCATATACTTCCTATGCTGTCTCCTATATTCTTGGCTTTTGTTGCATATTTCAGGAGAAAATAGATCAAAGACATTTAGAAAAGAAAGACTTGTGTAGGTTAGAAAAGCAAAATAGGACTAACTATGGCAGATTTCTATGGAAGAATAATTGGCCTTTGAATAGCCAGGTGTGTATCTTTTGTAAATAAAAATAGAAAATGAGGGGGAGAGGAAATGCTGATGCTGGCGATAGCAAGTCTTCTTTATACAGTATATTTAACTCCCTATCACAGAAATAGCAGCAGAAATGTAATACAGCAGCATGCTGTTAAAGATAAAAATTGGCTTTGCAATTACAATAGCTTGAAAGCAATTCCCAAAGATGTTTCTTGTCATACATCAGGGCAAAACATAATATATCACTGCATGGCATCAGGAAGTGGTATCATCTTGGTGTTATTGCATAGTGAAGTATAATTTTCTAGAGCAGAATATTTAGTCCTTTAAGCATCCAGTAAAAACTCATGAAATTCTTATATTCCTACCTGGCTTCAGGAGGATGCTGTTGTGCTTGAAAAGATACCTCAGGTTTCTTCCTCAAACTTTTAACTATTAGTAAAAAGGATAAGAACTTATTATTTCCTATTCAGTGTAACTGACAGTATCTAGCAACTACTGTGAAATAAATTAAGTACATTCATACACAAGGGTGAGGCAGTTCAATAGAAAACCTTGAAGGGCTGTAATCAGTCTGGCTTGAATGAGTCAGGTAATGATTTCAGTGGGAAACATTTAGACTAGTACTGAATGTTACATGGGGGACATTACAGTGATTGCCGATGCCAAATATGGCTTAAGATAATAGTAAATAATGTAAAATGCTGAACTTGAAGTATGTGGAGAGTTCATAAATCCTTTTTATAGGACAGGATAGGCATTGAATTTATTAATGCAGTCGATAATATTTCTTGCTGAAAATCAGGAGATGATGCCTTAATCCACAAAAGGAAATGCCAGAGGAAATTATGAACTCACTAACACAAAGTGTAAACAGCATAAAAGCCATGTAACCTGTATCTGTCTTCAAAATATTTTGGAGTAACATTTCTTATGGACCTTCATGCATGTGGACACAGCGAGTGGTTTAAGCCATTTTTTCAAAGCTGTATGTACATCTAAAGAATTGACATGTTTTTAAAACATGGGAGGTTTTAATTTTTTTTTTAGCTTTAAAAGCCTAAAGCTTTTAAAAAACTTTAAAAATTCTCACCCTCAAATAATGGTAGAGCACCAAGATTGAGAGAAGGGTGATGTCCTCTGTGCAGATCTCTTTTGGATATCCTTCTCTCAGTTTTTTAGGCACAACCCTCCTATTTTCCCCAAAACCTTAAGACATTTGCTTAGGACAAATGTGATACCTGGCTCCCCAAATAGCTGTAGCTAAGACCAAGTTAAATTTCCTTTTTCTGCTGCTCATAAGCAACTGTTGAGGTCTCTCTAACTCTCTCCATTCTCAGCAGATGTATACCTGGGGGATGTCTCTTGCTTCAGTTAGAATTTTAATGATGGACTATTTTAGTTTTGGAATACAAAGAAAAGACAACAAATTATTATCATATGATTGAATACTGACCTTGCTCTCTTCCAGGTGCCTATATAAAATGATAAAACAGTAAATATTTTTCTTTGGATTTGTAACTTGAATTTACCCCAACAGACCCAACTACCTGCCAGTTTTAAAATAATTTATAGACATTCAATCATTAATAACTGATCACTTTGTCAAAAAATAGGGCTGAATATTGGTCTCAGTCTACTAGCAACAATCAGAATTGAACTTTTTAGGGGTGTAAGTGAACATATGGTTTACTACAAAGATCACCATTTCGTGATGACTATTGTGTGTCAGTTTAACTTACAATATGGTTTTCCTTCCTTGATCTTGTGTTAAATCAAGAGATTGATTATGGTTGACTGGAGAGATACTATCCAGAGATTAAAATCAGTCACTTCTTTTCAGGAACCTTAACTGACAGTACAATTATTTTTACTGTCATGGCAGATATTTCATTCTAAATCACTGTGTGGAGAGTCTTAATCCAGCATATTATGTTAAAAATAAGAATGATAGTTTTCTAAGGACCAGAGTTTGACTCCTAAACTTTCACTGTATTTCTGTATTATTTTGATTCACAGAGCAAAATGGTGGGAATAGCAATTATTTTGTTTGTTAATTTGATGCCTCTAAGACTATAATACATAAATATTAAAGAGAAGAACAGTTTATTCTTTGTAGACGTTGCACTTTGAGCCTTCCTTATAAGTTACTTCCCCGATAATGTTTACCTATTACTTAGTAATTTGAAGTCTCATTCAGGCTGGAGAAGACCTAGGCAGATCCTAACCTGAGCTCCTGCTTAAAGCACAGAGAACTGTGAGATGAGACCTGGGGTCTCAGAGCTTTGACCAGCTGGGTCTTGCAAACCTCCCAGAATGCAGATTTCACAGCCTCTCTGGGAAACCTCTTCCAATACCCTCATAATTAATTTTTCTTCCCTATTTCTGGTTGAAACCTTCATCATTTCAAGATGGTTGCCTCTTGTACTTCCATTGTGCACTCCGTAGAGCGCCATGCTCTGCCTTCTTGACAAACATCTCTCAGACACTGCCTGGCAGCTGTTGGGTTCTCCCAGGGCTGTCCCCTCTCTGGGAGAGAGCCCAGCCCTACCAGCCTCATTTCACAGGGCAGGCACTGCATGCCCTGGCTGTCCTGGTGACCCTGTGCTGACCCTCTCCCCTCTGTCAGCTTCAGCCTTGAGCAGTACTCCAGGTGTTGTCTAATGAGTGATGAGTAAAGGGGAATAGTCTCTTCCCTTGATCTCTTGGCAGTGCTTCTGTTGACGCAGCTTGATATGCTGTTGGCTTTTACGGCCATCAAGGCCATCACTAGTGGCTCATGTTCAGCCTCAGTCTCCAGGTCCTTCTGAGGTGAGCAGAGGGTTTAGTTCATTCTTGGGCAGGATTTTTCCTTTGTCCTTACCAGTTTCAAGAGACTCCTCAGTACCCTTTCCTGCAGCCTGTCTAGGTTATGGTGAAGGGCAGTCCTTCTCTCAAACCTATTGACCTACTCTTCAGTGTCTGGAACCCTGACAAGGGCACACTGAAATTTTTTAGGTCATCACATCTATATGAATGAGAAGTGATCAAAATTAAATTTTATCTTTTCCATGTCATGAAAGACACAATATTTCTCCTAACTAAGAGCCAGTTAAAACCTGAGATGTCTGTGCAGCTGTACAGTGTCCATCCAGAAATATTAGTTACAGCTGTAAGATATTTCTTTTTCTTGGGAGGGTTTTTGGTTTGTAATGAGTCAGTATCCAGGAAAAGACAAAGTTTTTTTTGTTAAAATATTATCTTTCTTACCAATATATCATTTTTTTAACATTATGTGTTAATTACAATATTACTATCAAACCATGTTTTTGTAACCATCTTTCAAACTAAAAGAGTTTTTAACCCTGAGAGGAGTGAAGTTTGGGGCAGCCTTGCAGTCAGAGCTGCAGAGAAGGAAAACTCAATGTATTTAAAAGTTAGATCTCGAATAGTCTATAGATTTGTGCTACAACCTGCTGTGGAAGGAAACAGTTTGAATTAACTATCATAGTTTCCTTTCTTCTGTTCCTTTTAATGAGAAAAAAAATTAAAATCAATTCAGTAGGAACACATTAGTGCAGGAACTAAAACATTCAGTAAGAAGCACAAGATGCTATAAATTATAACCTCTCTCCAAATTTTCCAAACATTCTTTAACAGTCTGCATGTTTGTAGGGACTGTATCTCTTAAGTTTTATGGGAAAACACTTGTCAGAACTAAATTCCTTTATTGCTAAAACCATTTCCTCTGCTTTACTTCACTGGTCTGAGCAGAAATAGGAAGGAGAGGGAGAAGGGAGCTGGGGGATAGCAGGTGGCGTTAAAACTGAATTTAAAACCACCCCATTTTTGTTTTGTATTGAAATGGGTCATCTTATATTTGAAGAATTTATATTACATTAATGCTACTACACTCTTCTATTGACCTTTTAATTTCAGTTTTCTGCTTGTGAAAATGTATGTGGAAGCTCTGTTTGTCTGAAGGAGAGTGTCTCCTGCTGCTCCTCTTCAGGGGCACCCACATCAGGCAGTTATGAGAGGTGCTTTTATGTGGGTAGTTGGACAGGTGGTTTTGCACTGTACCTGTGTTTTTATTTCTGCAAACAAATTCAGGAACTTACCCCATTCAGAAAGTAGCAGTATTGAAATTGCAACACACATTAAAGATGGACACTTTTATGACCCAAAGCTAATATAATTCTTACAGTATTTTTTACCTAATAGGCTAAAATACTATTGCAAGAGGGGCTGTGTAGCCATGGAATGTGTTTGGCTTTTATGGTCCTAATATATACAAAGATGAATACTTACTTTATTTGATTCCTTAACAGATGAGTGTCTGGAAAAGAAAGAATAATATGCAAACCATTTAATTATGTTAAAATAAAAATCACTTTGCGTACTTAAGTACTTTGCTTACATCATCACTGAAAACTAACAGCCCTTGACAAGGGAAGGATTTTGTTACTGCTAGAGAAGTTCAGAGGCTGGTTATTTTTTTACATGAATTATTTTCAGGAGAAGTATCTTGGACTTCCTTAAAAAAAGAATAGCGTCCACTGAGTTCATTATGGTAAAAGACAACTTTGTTAAGGATTTATACTGGGAGGAGGGGAAAAAGAGGAGTATCAACTTCAACACTTTTCATCTCATGCCAAAAGGTCTTATTACACACTTCAGAGTCAGCTATAAATGGAAGTAAGTTCCTTGAAGACTGAAGAGTTTCAAAAATGAAACACTCACAGAGGCAGAATGGAAAGTGTAGAGGAAAGAGGTGCAAACTAGGGAA